>NW_013550615.1:1023481-1512248 GCF_000835455.1 Fonsecaea pedrosoi CBS 271.37 | reverse complement strand
AGCCTTGTAGCGCTCGAACGAACATCTTCTCCGCCTCGACTAGCTTATCTTGGGTGATGTAGAGGAGGCCTAGGTTATTGACCGTATTGAGTGTCGATATGTGGTCCGGTCCAAGTGCCTCCTCAAAGCCTTGTAGCGCTCGAACGAACATTTGCTCGGCGGCATTATACCGTACTTGCTGTCCAAGAAGCACCGCCAGTAACATCATCGCATCTAATCTGGTCCGTGCTGAGTCGTTCCGGTTTGCTGCTGTCAGAAAGCGACCGTGCACCAACCGCTCGGCATGCCTCGTGATCGGCCGATATCGAATCGTCGACAGATGATCCCCGTTTTCCTTGTCGACGTGGCTAGCCACACAGTCAAACGCTAACCAGTATTGCCTCGCGTCGATCGGTTGGTTCAACCCCTCTAACGTCCAGTCATGGACACACACGTGAAGACCGTATGACCCAGTCTGATAATGCGCTTCCACGAGACAGTATCGTGTGAGTATACGCATCGTATCCTCAAACACACACTCGTCGCCCGCTAATTCCGTAAACCACGCCGGTCGGTTGTCACCTTGCACTCTTGTGAAGAGTTGGAACCAGACATCCTGGTGATCCAAATACGCTAGGAATCGCAAGAGATGTGCTGCACGTGGGCATTGTTGCTCAATCCGCGTGAATGATAGAGTCCATGTCGTGTAGAGTGTGCGCGAAGGATAATCGGGCAATGCCTCCATCGAATCAATCACTTTCCATCGCGCGTGATACTGTCGAAGATACTGGCCAAAGCTGATCGAAGACTGACTTAAAAAAGCTCCCGCTGTTGCCAGAGCTAAGGGATGCCCGTCGAGTCGCTGGGCCAGGAGTCGGGCATCTTGGTCTTCGAACGGTTAGCTATAAACAGCAAATAGTGAATTAACCTCCCTTACCTGATTCTGCATCGTCGCGTCCGGACCGAGTAGCTAGAATTCGAAGGCTGTCGTCTTCCTTGCTCATCGATTGCACCCGCACCTCGACTCCGTTCACTCGACCCGGCTGTCGCGTGGTGACGATGACCGAGCCATGCGCGGCAAATGAGAAATATGTATGAAGCGAGTACTCATCCGGATCGTCGTAATTGTCGAAGATAAGTAGCCACCGAGTGTTGTCGTGTTCCGAGAGCCAATTCGAGATGGACACATGAATCTGCTTGCCGTCAAGCTTACCGACTGTCTCTGGAGGTAGCACTCGATGGGCCACATTCCGTAAGCTCGTCTGGAGGCTGGCCTCAGAGGTGGCATTCAGCCAGAAGACGGACGAATAGTCGGTCCGATGTCGTTTGGCATAGGAAATCGCCAGCTGAGTCTTGCCAATCCCACCCATGCCGCCGAGAACAAGCACCTTTCTGCCGGAGTCGACTGTGTCGGACTGAGGCTGCAAGATCGACTCCATCCGGTGAATCTCGCTCTGTCGACCAATAAAGAGATCCTCGTTCATGTCCGGAGCATCGTAGAGATTGAGACCGAGATTATATTCTACCGAGACATCAGCACTTCTATCCTATCCCATAGAAGTCAATCCACGATATATTTAGCTCTAACTACCTCGGGGAGATGATTTGCAAGACTTACTCATTACCTCTGCAGCCTGTTTGACCGACACCACTTCTGCTGGCTTGACAGTGGCTAACAGTTCTTTGGCAAACCCGGCAGCGGTGGCCGCCGCATATTCCTGCCACACGTCATTCGTATGGGAATCGGCATAGTCACAGATCCCTCGCACCACAACACAGGGAAAATCAGGCATCAATCCAGCGGCCTCCATTTCCACACACTTGGCGCCGAATTCGCGGCCCAGCCGAGCCCGTTCGACCACATTCTTCATCAATTCGTTTCCTGAAGCAATGACCCCGTAATGAACCTCGGGACTGTGGTCTTCACGAGGCTGTCGGTTGACAATGCCGTTCTGACATTCGGTGCAATGACCCCCGTCTCGGTGGCCTTCGATGTTGCTGCAAAACAGTGTGTCGTTCTCCACACCAGGATGCACGTACCCTCCCTTGGCCAATCGTGGAAATCGCTGGACCATTGCGGAAAGAGTTTCCGGGATCTGTGAACCATACATTTGGTGTTTTGATTGGAGGTTGGCCAGCGCGGTCA
Source organism: Fonsecaea pedrosoi CBS 271.37 (assembly GCF_000835455.1). Taxonomy (NCBI): domain Eukaryota; kingdom Fungi; phylum Ascomycota; class Eurotiomycetes; order Chaetothyriales; family Herpotrichiellaceae; genus Fonsecaea; species Fonsecaea pedrosoi. The sequence goes on along the minus strand of NW_013550615.1, from coordinate 1,510,123 downwards.
ACAGGAGAGTTGGAGGTGGCCGCAGCTTGCCCTTCTGCTCGAATACTCCATCTCCCAGATTCGTCCGGAGGTCGTACTGCACCACGCCCCCGTGCGTCCCATCAGGCTGACTGACCACCACGTCACCGAGCCTAATGTCCCCGCCTTTGTGGGAGCCTGGGATTCCTCCCCCGATGCCAACCATTAGGCCGAAGCGGATGCTTGTAAAAGTCCTCAACATGTTGGTCGCCACGGTCGCCGCGGAGACGGTGCCATACACTCCGGCAGGCAGGCACGCCATCACCACGTTGTGACCATGAATGCGTCCCAGCACGTAATTGTTATTGTCGTGCGGCACTTGATTCGTGTGTGGTTCATGCTCTTCATCCAGCATCACCCGCGCGGCCGTCAGCTCCTTGGGGAGGGCGCACACCCAGCCCACCTGGTACTCTTCGATCGGGAGAGAAGGCATCGTCGAGAAGGCTCAGGGGACAAGCAAGACGAGATCGTAAGGACAATCGGTGATGGCAGGAGGGGCAGGATGTCGCATCGGTAGGGGTTGGGAATAACGGGAATCTCAGGATCCAGAGGACCTGGTGTCATGGAAAGAGCTGGTACGCCGACCAGGTCTGGATACGGCTGAACAAGAGAGCGATGTGTTGGCACTCTCATTGTGCTGGCACGTGATCGTGGCATATTAACCTCAATTGCTTGCTGCAACCGCAGAAGGAGATTTGAACACAGGTGGGAATATCGATGGTACTGTACTGTACTTGGACGCAACCACCTCTTTTCATGTTGGCTCTCCTTGCATCCCTCGAGTACACGGCATTGAGCCCTCTGAGAGCGGTTGGCAACGGTCGACGTCGATTTGGGTAAAATCGTCGCTGCTATTAATGTTCGCGGCCTCAGATACAGTAAGATGCGGTCGTGCCAAGTCTGTGCTCGCTGTTGATTGGTGAATGCGAGGATCTGCGCTTGGATGCGATACTGTATGGGGCTAGACTCAACACATGTGACCCCGAGTGTATTCTGTGTACATGCGAGATGAAGGCGCAATTGAATCAGTGTGTACTGCAAGAAGAAACGTAAGGAATTGTCCCTTGACGTCTTCGAGCGCGAATATTTGCAGGTGAGTCGCATGAGGGTGGCATATTTGTTCGGCTTGTCATTTTGGAGAGGCAGAGAGGTTGGCACGCTGAGATGACAGCGATGGAAGCACGAGTTGCCCGAAACCTGGCCTTAGACGTTGCGTACATAGATCGAACATGCCTTCCAGCGAATTTGGGTGCTAATGAAGGGGCGAGGGGGCGAAGGGGTGAGGCATGTCAATGTGTTACTGTACAAAGCTGTGTTGTTCGTGACGAGATATTCGCGACTGGAATAACTCTGCCGGTACTCTATTCCCAATAAGAAAGGTCTATCGACGTGTCTGACTCTCAATCGCCTTTTGCTTCGAATGAAGGCGCCAACGGCGACTCGCGGAACAGTAAAGGATATACTAGCTGTATGGCTCATATTATATAAACATGTCTTTACAACTACTGTAACCAAGCTCGAAAACTGGGTGGTTTTGATCGTACGTGGTGATTGGGTAGGGTTTTCGGGCAGCAATTACATATTTAGCTAGACCAGGTCCACCGATTCCTTTGCTCCCGCCGAGACAAAGTCGCAATGTGTCCTCAAAGGGGGGGCGGTTTCGGGAAGCCCTGTAGATAATACCATAACTAGTGACAGCAATACATTTGGAGAGGAGTATCACCAGGTCTAGCATTGGCATCCCCGGAGCGGGTGTAAAGAATAAGTGGCACCCGTCTGACGAGAAGTAGTAATGAGGGGGGACTCACCGTCAGATCAAGGGTAAACCTCCTTAGGCATAATGGCATGCCTATCCTTATCAATTACATTAATCATGTTTGATTTGGCCGCCGGCTCATGGCTATTTAGTGACTACTAGCTGAATTCTGAGAAGGCGTCTACTCTCTGTCAGACTGTGCCAATTTTCTTCTTCTTCTAGAGGCCCGCGCTATAGACCGGAACAGACGGAGATTGTCGATCTGCATTGGACTTTTCTATGAGTAAATTCCCTCAACCCGGCCCGGGTATCCATCTTCTTCTGATCGCCTTGTGACCTCATAATACCTCATTCTTCTTCCTCCGCCTCTCCAGAGTCGGCAAGAACTTGCCGGAGAGTCGTTTTATTCACCTTTCAACAGCTAGAGAAGCTCAGGTGCCTCAGAATGGGAAACGAGGCGTCACCACAGTGTCGCCATATCGAGAAGCTTCAAAGGAGACTTTGCAAAAGCATACGTAGTTGTAACTCCAGATGTTTGACCCCTTTCATACCTCACTGACTTCTACAGATCATCCCGCCATCCTGCCCGATTCCATCCTGCGTTGCGGAACTGCCCGTGACATTCCACAGTTCATTGCCCACACAGGGCTTGCACCAGAATATCCCTTTCGGGTCGTACTTCTTCTTGAGAGCCAACAGCCGCGGGTAGTTTGAACCCCAGAAGGTGGTTTGCCAATTCGGCTCTGTTGGATCGGCTTCGTTCACGTACGCTCCCGTGTGAGGATCGAGGATTCGCAGGGCTTCGATGGCCCTATTGCGGAGCTCGTCCGTGACAGCCGTCTTTTCGGTCTGGTTCAAAGGTGTCCATTGGCGGTAGGTGACTTGACAGAAGAGGAAGACTGGAGTCAGCACCGCGCTACCCCTTGGATAAGTGAAGACAGCAGTATGATACACTCACCGAAATGAATATAGGTGTTGTTTCGCCACGCGGGACACACCGAGTTGTTCCCACCGGGTATTTTAGCATCGCGCACCCCTTTCCCCGCGACCAGGTGGTTGAGGAGTGTCCAGGTGCCATTTGATGCAGTGCGCAGTGCATTTTCCAGCGCTGTTTGGTTCCCCGTCAGAGCACCGCGGCTCAAGAGACGTGAACCTAGACGCTCAGACGGTCCTACGGTCTCAGGCTGGTTCGTCATCCAAAACTTGGTGAAATCTGGGATCGGGATGGTTTCGGTGGCGACAAAGACCTCGTCACCCCAGTCTGTTGTGTTGATCTTGGTGATTACGGGACCCAGGATTGCATTGACCTGGGTGGCTGTTTTGTTCGGGAAGAAGTAGCCACCGACTATAACCCCTGCCTGGTCCGGAGGGTTTGGCGGAGCATATGGGACAAAGTAGTGGTATCCATTGGCACCTTTGTCTGACAGACTGGGAACCTGCGAGGTGAAATATGTAGAGATTGACCAGAAAGTGTCGCTGTTGGAAGTGGTGTTGATGAAAAATATGGCGAGGCTGCCAGGAAGAGTGGGATAGACCTTCATGGTGACGCTGATGAGGACGCCAAAGGTTGAGCCTCCACCCTATAGCTTCGGTCAGTCGATTCCTTGGTAGGACGGTTGACATAGTAGCTCACCCCTCGCATGGCCCAGAATAGATCTGGGTACGATTTCTCGTTGATGGTGACAAACTCGCCGTCTGGAGTAACCACTTCCATCTCGAGGATCTGGTCTGCTCCGAGTCCATACGTAGAGCTGATGGGAGAATGACCACCCCCGAGGATCCATCCACCAATACCGACCGACATATCACCACCTGCAATTACCGTGAGATTATGCTTTGCAACCTCTTGGTAGACTTCCGCCATCCTCGATCCAGCGGCGATCTTGACCGAGCCAACTCCGCCATATGGAAGAGCCCGTGGATCACTAGTATTCACCGAGACACCCACAATATTGTGTGTCCATATTGACAGAGACTGGCCTCCAGATGACCTGATGCAGTTAATTGCGTTTCAATAGAAAAGGGGTTTATGACTCTTACCTGGACAGGAGATCATGACCAGTTCCTTTGACAATCAATCTCACCCCTGTGTTTGCAGCAAACTCCACTGCCGCTTGTACATCAGATGCCTTGGTAGCGTGGACAACGTAGGATGGATAAGCAGCGACAGAACAAGGCGCCAAAGGCGATGGCAGACATCCGTCATCATTGTAGTCCGCCGAAATGGGGTTGTTGGCATGGAAGCTCGAGTTTGTCCATTGCGAAAGAACAAAAGCACAGGTGACATTGTTGAACAGTGAATTTCCTGGGTGACAGACAGCTCCAGGAGGTACGTCCACAAAGAGTCTTCCAGATATAGTCTCATTTAACTTTTGCCATGCCGATTGAGCAGGCCAGTTTTGCGAGGACGGAACGGGCTTGCAATATATCGCAGGGTCGGCAAGGGTCTGATGTAGATAGACGAGAAAGAACAAGAAAGCCGTCAAAGGGCCGCGAGGCTTTAGATGGTTCATGCTGAAGAGGTGGATACCAAGCAAGGGCAGCATCGGATCAGGCCGGTATTCACACTCACAGTCTTGTTTGCCGTAGAATCAGGAAGCTTCTCTGCGCTGGCACTTATATAACCACCACCAGCTCGTCGCATTTGAGCGAAAACATAGATTCTCGACGTGTGTGACAACTACATGACGATGAGGGCCATTCCTCTTCCAGAAATCCGAATACGACGCTCGATTCTGCCTTGCAAGGACATTCGCCGTGGGAGTTGTAGGAAATTCAGATGCTCGAGGGTTGGACAAACCAACATCGACTAGGTCATGATGTCTGAAAATGTTCGAATCTTTCACCCTGTGTTGTCTGCCTTGGCTTCCTCGACCACTCTGAGAACGGATAGAGGAACAAGTTCTCCCAGACTTTCGCAGAATGAGCCTAAAAGTCCATAGCGCCAATCTCAGACGCGGGGAAGAGAAGCTTCTCTTCTCAACTCTGGTGAGAGAGTAAATCTCGCTAAACTATTCGCGGTAAGTGTCAAGGCTGACTCGGATTTCGCCTCGCTACAGCTACACGTGGTAAGCGGGTGCTGGTCAATGCGATACACACCAAGCCAGGGTTTCTATTGCTTGGTCAATTGGAGCACATGCCTTTTTGCTGGGATGCTGGTCAGATTACTGTTTGAGCGATGCCATCCCCTCTTATTCGGCAAGGAGACACCAAATCACGACAGAATATAGTCCCACGTGCGAACGTAGGGTGGGCTTAACCAAGCGAAACCATGAACGGCAAAAGTATAGAATAGGAAATACGGGGTTGGCTTTGAATAGTCAACACCCGAGGCGAGACCGAAATGGTATTCACAACCTCAGTCGCGCACGTTGATAAACAACGACGTCTACGTCGACAATCAATGTCGACTTCGTCCCCCTTCCCTTCAAGAATTCCGAGAAGGTTATATATGTCAGAAGACGTCTATGGCAGTGGACAAGATCAAACCTTTCAACGATCCCCGGGTGCAGCAGCGTTCGGCGGTTCTCAATGGCCTGACCTACGGCTATCTATACTCTGAACCTCTTCCATCCGTGGCTCGACGGGGAACGGTCCTCCTCGTCCATGGATTCCCGGACCTTTCATTCGGATGGAGGTATCAGATTCCGTTCTTGACGTCGCTCGGACTCACGGTCATTGCTCCAGACTGCGTGGGATACGGACGGACCGACTCCCCTCCACATACATTATCAGACTATGGATACAAGCGCGCGGCGGACGACCTGGCCGCGTTGTGCGAGCAGCTTGGCCTGGCGCAGATCATCCTGGGAGGCCATGACTGGGGTTCCGCCGTCGCCTGCCGCATGGCCCAGTACTATCCCAAGCTTATCATGGCATTCTTCATCTTCAGCACCCCCTATTTCCCGCCGTCATCCCGCTTCGAGCCTCTGACAAACATCATCCGCAACCATATGCCGCACATGATGTACCAAAGACAGATGGCGTCCGGCGTAGTTGAAGATAGGGTACAGTCTCGCGCCGAGATCCGGATGTTTCTGAACGCTGTTTTTGGGACCCTCAACACCGCCCGCGCCGACCGTCCCACCGGCTTCGACGTCCACTCCGGCATCGACCTCGACATGGTCCTCTCCGGCTCGGTCCCTGCCAACGACCTCCTCAGCAGCGACGAACTCGACTTCTACGCCGCGGAGTTCCACCGCAACGGCCTCACCGGCCCCGTGAACTGGTACCGTACCCGCGAAGTCAACTGGGCCGACGAGTACGCTTACTTTTTCCACAATGGCAATATCCCCCGTCCGTCGAATCTGCGATTCGGTCCGGAACACGAGGTCCTCTATGTCCGAGCCACGCGTGACCCGGCTATCACCGGCGGCATGGTCTCTCGTATGCTCCCGAAAGTCGACAAGCTGACGCACCGTGAGATTGAGGCGGGTCATTGGGTGCTCTGGCAGAGCCCGGCGGAGGTGAACCGCGTTCTTGAGCAGTGGCTTGAAGAAAAGGTCTTCAAGGAGAACCATCTCTCTAGCAAGTTGTAATCGGAGGCAGTTTTCGTATCCTTGGTTGATAGTTTGGGTAATTTCGTGACTGAGGTGAACTAATGCAGTAGTCTGAGGGAGGGGGAGAATAGGTCAAAACGCGAAACGTTTAGTACAATCTGCCTATTGAAATATATGCGTCACGATCATAAGTCCGCATTTGGGAAGTATGCTATGGTTGCTCCCTTCTGCCTATAGCAAGAACCCCTAATTAGAGCCCTAATACATTCACACTCGCCTGTATCCCCTCTTTCACGCCCCCTACCACATGCCCCTTGTCATCTTTCGATCTCACCATCACAATCTCTCTGACAATGTCCTCCACCAAGTCAAGCCTCTTCATATCCCGCAGCCACTCCGAAGGTATCTCCTCGTCGCCGTAAAAAGCACCTGCCAGCCCACCGTATATGGCACCCACAGTGTCCGCGTCATCTCCCAAGTTCACGACCTTGACAGCGCCCTCGCGGAAGCTCGAGGTCGTGAAGAACGCCCAGAGCGCGGCTTCCAGGCTGTCCACGACGTAGCCCGAGCTGCGAATTTCCGCGGCGGGTTTGTTGTGGAAGGAGGACAGGGTGGCGTACGGTTGGAAACGGTCCACAAAGGGAGCGCTGGCGGATTCGGATTTGGATTTGGATTTGGAGGATGTCGAGACCTCTATCTTGCCTCTTACCGCAGAGACGTAGTCTGATATATAGCCCACGAGACTGTCTTTGGTCAGGTTTGGTTCTTGCAGGGCCCGCGCGACTAGTATCGTATAGAGCGCACAGCACAGGACGCAGCGCGGGTGTGGATGTGTGACTCTAGAGCTGTCCGCTGCAGCTTTGGTAGCTGTAGGGTCGTCTTGGCCGAAGAGCAGCGCGGTTGGCAACACTCGCATTAAACTCCCGTTACCACAGTATCGGTCTTGGTTGAAGCGGGAGTCGATGGTGGTCAAGGCACTCTGTATCGCTGCTTGGGATCTTGATGGATGCGGCGATTTCGCACTCTCACCGTATGTATCGTCGACGATGACGGCATGCCTCCACACACCCAGAGCCTCTCGTGTCAGGTTTCCGATGTCAAAGCACTTTCCGGTCGAGGATTGGTAGCCTCCCCGGTACCACGCCAGATACTTGCGCGCTTGATCGACGCTGTTTGTCCCCGGTCCATGTTCGAGAAAAGATCGGGCCAGGCAGAGAGCCATGGAGGTGTCGTCGGTGAAGTAGCCAGGACCCAGGCCGAAGTTGGGGTTGGCCTGCATGCCGGTGATGGTGGGAAAGCTACCGCGTACACAGAACTCGGCTGGGGCTCCCAGAGCGTCACAGACAGCAAGGCCAAGAAAGGAGCCCCGGATCCTGGATGTAAGCGATGGAGAAGATGACATGTTGCCACCCGTGAACGTCGTTGAGTGAAGAGTGGGCGGGGATTGTGGTGATTTCGAGCAGAGCCGACCTGTCCAGAAGTGCAGTGGCAACTTGTATTGGTCGTTATGGGCCTACTCTGCTACTTGATAGAGGGCAAAGTTTTCGAATGGTCCTGGCTACATGAGGCTCCAAGGACATATATTGTTCTCTGAATAAGTGGGCATCTGTGGCACATTAGTTGATGGGCTTCAAAATAGGGGCAGCCAGGCACAAGGCTATCGAGAAAGGAGCCTTGCACGTGGCCAGACCACAAGGCTGAATCCACGACGGCCCCGCAATCACGTGCATCAAAATTTCCACAACAGACTTCCCCAAAATCTGGTCGACTGGTTTCTCCGCATCAGAGACTGCGAAATTTTGTGAGGTGAGAGTTGCACACACAGTGATCTCTACAGTCTCCTCCTCTGTGCCCATCTGGTCGGGCTTATTGGACCACGAGGAGGATGGCTTCTGCGAGATCCGTGTCGTCGTTGCCAGCCACGCTGCAGACGTCAATCGTTCTGTGCCAGCGATTTGCTGCGTCTCTGGCTCCAAATTCCTCGTTTGAAGTGCCTCAAAGCGATCCCAGCGAACCTTCTCCCCTGGTGCTTCTACATGCTGCGGTAACAACCCTCAGAGCGCAAGTCACGAAGTTATCGCTGTTGGCAATCACGGCCCCATTCACCCCTTCCGCCGTGTCGACATGTCTACTCCCATTGAACGAATCAATTCTGACCTCGTTGGTCACGGCCGCCTTGCTCACGACGCCAGACAAAACGACGCCGTCTTTCTCTGCCGAGTGCCGCAATCTGGCCGCAGCAGCATTGCGTGATATGCAAACTCTCCTACGGCTTCTAGAGGCACGAAGTCGGACCGATAAACCCACGGCAGAGCTTGATGACAGGGAAAAGGCGGGATTTACGGAGGCTACCGGCAAGGTGTGGGACGACTGCGACAAGCTGATTCCCCTGGCTGCTGAGGGTGTACCCGGCTATGTGGTGCGAAAGTCAAACCAGTGGCTAGATCTCATGAAAGATGCGGTCAAGGAGTTGGAAGAATGGGATCCCGAGGATGACATTGACGAGCATGACCCGTTTGGTCTCGGCCATAGCGACCACGACGAATCTGACGACCTTGATGATAACGAGCGCGACAACGATCGAGCGGCCATATCCACCGGGGTCAAGGAACAAGCACTCAAAGTCTTGAACCGCATCCCACAAAGCATCCACGTCGTCATCAAGCAGAGACTCGAGAAAGTTCCGAGGGATAAGACCAACTCTGCCAATCAAATGTCTCAGATCGATACCCTCCTCAAACGAATCCGCCATGTGTCTGAACTTATTGACGAATCAGCCGAAGGCATGTATCTTGGGAATCCTGAATTATGTCTGAAGAAGGCAGGCGAAGCTCGAGCCCTCACCATTGAGGTAGTGGAATCTGTGCTACAACCGATCGCAGAGCCGGATGCGAAGACAACGGCAGCCGAGACCAAGGAAGATAAATACGTCCAACGAGCACTCGAATGGATTCAAAAGGTTGACCCTAGTGCTTCAGGGGCACCAACATGACATCTACTCGCCGGAGGTGCAAGCACTATCTACCATCCCATGCTATCGCATACTGCGTTCCATTGTCCGTGTTGACTTCAAGGCCAAGCGTGACTTGTCTAAAAACCATAGCTTATGCTCAATTCTTGAGGCATTTCGAGCCTTGCGACTTTGACCGATGTCCAGATGAGCGCGAAACCGCGAGCGCACGCAGCTAGGATCACATGCGTTGTCACCAGCAATGAGGCACATCCTAAAATAGGCGTCACGCAATGACAATTGCTTGACTGAAAGAGGACCGGATCAAGTGCAGCAACAGAGCCCACAGGAAGGAGCATAGCACCTGATTAAAGCGGTCGTCAAGAGCTTCTTCCCATCTTCTCTCCTCCAAGACACTTCTCTAACAGAGAACCCGAAGCGAGGGCGGATGGCAGTTCCACGCGGATCGAACGTGAAACATCCTACCTTCCTATTACGCTGGCAGCGATATGGGCTCATCATTATCAGTCCTCTCAGCATGGGGAGTGGTAAAGTCTTGGTCAAAGGATACCAGAGGACGTTGGGAGGGATCAGAATGATTTCTTTACGGTAAAGTGCATTTGCAGAAATATCGAGTGGCGTCACATCTCCCAATCCGTGTGATGCTGAAGGACGGGTCATATCGATGATTCATAGCCAACAACGGAGACAAACAAAATTTCGATGATGACAAAGGTGGTCCCTGTCCATGCAGGTCACTTGAGATGTAGCCACCCGCAGTACAAGGGTCCTGCTAGAGCAGCTCATCCGGGACTCTCTGGGCAAACCATTCAACTCCTAGAAAAGAGCCTCGTGCTGAGATCATGGTCAGTTTTTCTTAAGGCACGCCACAACAGAGTCAATGACAAGTCATTAGATTGACGATTACACCTCCTTGTTCGCTCTTGGACACTTACGGCAACCCCTGCCAAACGTGCCAATCTCGCATACTATTCTCGCAAGAAGCAAGGATCGTGATATCCTCTCAACCAACCACTCAACACCTCCTATCCCTATCCTTGGAGAAGCAGGCAATTTGTTCCCCGTGGCCATGGTACACATGCGCCATTCCAATCTCAGCCCGACCTTTTCCAACCAACGAACCCCATCGTCGCTCTGAAGTGACTAACTACAGTACCAATGAACCCGGTCTCTCTCCCTCACGAGCAAGTCTCTCTTCGAAGGCGGCACGACCTCAAACAACCCGAACAGTCTTGCCCGTCTCGACCTGATAAATCCACCCGCTGATGACGATGTTGTCCGGCACCAGCTTGCTGTCTTTGAGATACTGCACGTCCTTTTTGACCTGGGCCTCCAGGTCCGAGAAGGTGAGGAAGTCGAGTTTGCGGGCATTCAGCTCGGCGAGGGCGTCTGGCCTACACAGGATCTTTGTGAGTGGGAAAGAACCTTTTCATCCTGGGGATGGGGGTATCATATGTCATATGAAGAAAGAGAAAAAGGAGTAGAGAATCCTTCCCCTCTCTCCGTCTCCTTTATGTGTGGATGTGGGTGGGTTCGTGTCAATACATACCCCAAATTCTTCTCGACCAAGCCATAGGCATCGTCATTGGTGAATATCATCATGCCACAACCCGTGTGCTTGACGAGGACAATCTCCTGCGTGCCCAGGAGCTGCTCTGAGATGACGATGCTCCGGATGGCGTCGGGGGCTGAGGCTCCAGCCTGTTTTTTTCAGATCAGCTTTCTCGTCTTCTTCCTTGGTCGCGCAGCGCAGCGCAACGAAGATCGAATCCAATTCTCCATCTCATCTCAGTTCCTTTGCTTTGCCAGCTCTTTTGCCAGGTCAAGTTGACTCATATCTAATCTACTGAACTATACCTATACTTATCTCTGCACCTGCACCTACCTGTACCTCCACCTCTACCTCCACCTGTAACCCTATGCACGTACACACGTACATGCCTCGTATACACACAACCAATGATCGACAAGGGTGGGAAAGTCTACTCACATTCCGGATAACATGCGCGTCGCCGAGCTCGATCCCAAACGCGCGCGCCGGGTCGATACGGGCGTCCATGCAGGTCAAGACGAGGTATCGCTTGGCCGGGGGCAGGGCGAGGTGGCCCTGCGTGAACGAGGACGAGTATGCCTCGGAGGCTGCCTCGACGTTCTTTTGGATCGCAGACATTGTTTTTTTTTTCCTTCGGAGTGGACGATTCGTTATGTCTATGACTATGACGGTGGTGGTGGTTGTGATTGTGGCAGTTACTGCCGGGTAGCAAGTCACTTTGTAGAACCGAAGATCCCTCGCTGGTGGCTAGTAGCTGGTTCAGCTGTAAACTTGACCGCGTGCGTGTGCTTGTTCAGAGGAAGAAAAAGAAAATAAGGCGAGAAAGACGAGTAGATAGATAGATAGATAGATAGATATACGCAAAGAGCCCCAAACCTGACGGTTCAGACAGACACAGACAAAATTGCTAGGAACCCAGCTGAAGCGCTCAAGATGGTAGCTGCTTTAGCTACTACAGTAGCTTGCCCTGCTGCTAGTAATCGAGAGAGGGGTAACAAACCACAATCTTCCCGTCGTCCATCGTCCATCGTCCATTGTTCCGTTGATGCCATTCCCAGTTCCCAATATAGCCATGACCGAAACCCACAATGGCATGGCGGACCGTGGCGGGCGATGGCGTGCTCGCTCGCTCGTGCGCTCGTGCTCTCGCTGCCTGGGCAATTGGAGATGGAGACGGAGATGGAGGCAAGTAATTACCAAGAAAATTCGCCGTTTCGATTGAATTCGAATCCGAGGTGTGGACCGTGGACCGAGGCGGGCCAAGATTGGTTGCTTTCTTGGGAACAGAAGCATTGCCAGTACCAGTCTTTGTAGTTGGGTTTTGAAAAGAAACGTGCTGTCTTATTGCTATTATCTCCTCGTGTGTTTCGTTGAGATTGTGATATATCAAAATAGTAGTGATTATATACTCTATCGAGATAATGACATATCTTTGCTTGGGTAACCTGTGGGGATATGTACACATGGGAAACAACTGATGCCCTGGTGGACTCCTCGCTGGAAAGACTCTTAGCTATTAGGATACAACCTCCATCGTGCGTGGCATTCTGGGACCGACATTGTCCAACCCAACCCCAGCCCCTTCAACAGTGCGACTCCCCTCGTCGTCTGACCGCGTGGTCTGCACCATGACCTCTCTCGTCTTGTCGGGCCTTGAACCCACCTTCCGACTTATCCTCTCCGCTCTCTGGCCATAATATCTGTTTGTTAACGATGGCCCGGATCATGAAACCGACGACAACGAACCACGCCACAATCAACAAGACTGTCATGACGCAGCCAATGACTCGAAGGGCACCGACGTCGAACGCCTCGGCGATGGCAAAGGTGGCCATGGTGAGGGCTGTCTGAGGGAAAATGAAACTGAACCAGGTCATGGCAAACGGGATGCGATTCTTGCTGCGCAGACAATCCACGTTCGAGAGCAAGCTGACGATGAAGAACCACCACGCCAGACCCCAAAGCCAGAGACTCATCCAGGAGGCGACCAGCCTCAAGATCTGGGATGCAAGCACCGCTGGCACGTCCATGAACGTGGATGATGGAGACGTAGCGAGGACTCGACGTAGATTATCGGCCATGTTGATGGTGCCACTGGCCGTAAAGGCCGAAGGACCGACCGAGACAAACATACCCGGTCGAAGTGGTTCGGCGGGCAGTTTCTGCGTCATCAGTCGATATACAAAGGCCGAATAGATGGTGAGGGAGACAAGGAAACCGATGCCTTGGATCGTGAAGCCGCCAACCAAGATACGGATCGCGGCCTTCGAGCTCAGTGCCTTGTCGGCGATGCTGGCCGCATGTGGACCGATTATCAGCAAAGGATAAGCCGGGAAGATCCAGATCGGTGTCATCCGGGCAATGGTGAATGTTTGGGTGGACCAGAGAACGAGGTAGATGATGATGCTCAAAGAGATGGCCAGGCCACAATCAAACCAGTAGAGGATCAAGATGGTCCGATTGAGCCAGGGTCCAACATAACCTGATCCATATTGCACGATGTTGTTCAAGATGGTGCCAAAGGAGACGGCAAAGGCTGGCGCAAAGAGTGACTCGGTAGGATGAGTAAAGCTCGCCCGAAAGGTCCACGGGTACAGTGTGAATCGGGTTATAATCATGGCCCAAATGATAATGTACAGGACAATATTCAACAGAAAGACGACGACACCGATAGTGTAGAGTCCGCGGAAGCGATACGGCACTATTGCACAAGATCTGCAGTCAGAGACACTCTTTTTCAGATGATGCACCTCAAAGCTGCACGCTCGGAAGAGAGGGGGGAGGAGTGAGAAAGAGAGACTGCACCAGTCTGCAAAACATTGGCAATGCCTCCTGTGGCCATGGTGAGCGTGAACCACGCCCACGTAACGTGTTTCATGCGTTGTGACCAGGAGAGGACCCTTGGTTGTTCATCAGGAACCCTCTCGCCCTTGTTTGCCTCTCGAGCCTCATCGCCTGGTATCGTCGTTTGTGAATCCTCCCGTGGCCCCGTGGTGCTTTGAAGTAGCGATACATTATTGAGGTGTCTTGATCGATTGGCATGGTGTTCTGGGTCTTCCACGACCGGCGTCCGCCAGCCATCCTGGAGGTAAGGCGAGCTCGTCTCTGGACCTGGGTCTCGATCATAGTCACCGTGGTAGCGTTGGCTGAGAGGCCGGGCTCGTTGTTTCATGGATTCATGACGCTGAGGTGGTACCACGACAGAGGAAGGACGTGAAGATCGACCTGGCGCAATTGACATTTCGGCGTATTCTTGTTAGTCTCGGCTGCGGCCTGGTTATCCGGTCGAGCCTGCAACTCGGCATTGAAGACGACAAGCACCAAGTTGTCGGGTATCAAGTAGTTCATGAGTTTCCGAAGAAAGCCTGCGTCATCGGTAGCGACTGTCGACATCCATGACCAAGACGACAGAGGCAGCAGCACTGAAGCCGCAGCACTGACCAGAAAAGTTCAGGAGTATTTGATATGGTATCCGACATGGATGTATGCATTCCGAGGCTACACCACTGTGTTCTTGTACTTGGTAATGTTCTCAGCTAAAGGGTAAAGGATTGAACCCATTTGCCGTGTTTCCGTCGTTGGCGAGCATCTTTGTGTCTTTTGGGGAGGCGGGTGTGGCCCGTCAGCATGATTCCGCAATGTCGATCTGCCTGATCAGTGTCAAATCTCGGACAGAACGGGACGGAAGTTGACCGCGGATGCGATCGTGGGGGCTGCATAGGGGTGATAGGTCATCATGAGGTGGGGCTCTATCGTGCCTCAAAATTCTAAGAATATATACCATATACGCAAAAAACGCAGTAGAATTTGTGTGTTGAAGTTTCAACTCAACTCAAAATGTCACAAGTTTGGGCACATGGTCTAGGGGTATGATTTTCGCTTCGCATCAGTGAGCCCTCTGCGGGCTTCAAACGACGTGTATGTGAAAGGTCCGGGGTTCAAATCCCCGTGTGTCCATCTCACCAGGTCCTCCAGGGTACAGGCTTTGAGCCTCCTGCTGGGGGGCGACTTTTTTTTCCATTGAGTTCTATGTGGCCTGATTAGGTTTAGCGTCTATATCACGTGACTAGCTAGTATTACAAGGATATCTCTCGCCACTTAGAGGTAATTTTTATTATAGAAAGATAGTTAGTTATTCTATATCTCTAGTAGCTATTATCTACTAGTTAGATAGCAATTCGTATTCTATATCTCTATTGATTTTTAAATAGGTAAGGAAGATATCTTGCCCTCTCTGATCCAGAAGCTTTGCACGAAATATGGGTTCGAGACATTGGAATTCAAACTCTTCGCAATGAAGTCCTTCAACTGCTGCTTTCGCTTAAACGGGCTTCACAGCATCATTCGCTTTCCCATATTGTGCAAGAGCGCGTCTCGCTACGAGAAGACGACGGATGGGTGTCTGATGATGACATAGATTTCTCAGTGCACGCCAATACCAGTCTCGAAGCTCCTGGCAAGCTCCTGGCTGTCGAGGGTTGCGACCTGGAACCATATATGATCATATCCTTGGTGGACGGCGGCACACGCATGGCTCCGGTTTTCATAGAGCTATCCAGATGCCGCTTTCACCAGATCGGAGCTATAGGTCAAGATCTATCTGCCAATGGCGGCAATAGCAAAAGTGGTTGTTGTGTGACCAAGAGGGCGGTCACTTATCAACAGACGATACCTCAGTCTCCAACCAACGTGAGCTTGAATCAATGTCGGGCGTTTCAAGCTCGCGTACCATTAACGTACACCAGGGTTGGGCAGATGCCAGAGAGCACGACCGGCTAGTCGAGCCAGAAGGGTGGTTACACAAGCATCATCTCCCACTCCAACAGTCATTTTGCGGACTCATCAGCCGGGAGGCCGCGAAACCTGCCTGCAACTCAGGACCACGCTGTGCACAAGAAAGCAATAGAAAACAGTACATGCACCACGTGACATGTCCCTTGCTCATACGAAGCACAACCACCCGCATCACAGGATCGATACAATATCCAAGAGTTTGAGAAACTAGCAAATCTCATGAATGGCCCAAGCAGGTTAGGCTGTGAGGACCTACTACGGGAGTTAGGGAGGCAATCATGCGGCAGTGCCGGTGGAGGAGAACATCACCGAAAGTGCCCCCTCTCCCCCGGCCTTCTGAGTGCGTGAAGTATAAATCGAGCGAGAGGGCTCCGGAATATCGCGCTTGTGCGCTTTTCAAACACTGGAAAGTGGGAAATCATGGGGTCAAGTCGTGGTATTCTTTAGAAGGCCCATCACACCCATGAAACGTCGACTCGTCCTGGTAGGGTCAAGGCGGCAATGTGCCGTTGGTGTGTCTCCAGGAAACCCCCACCCCCAAAGAGCCTCATGTTAGGGCTCTCGTGAAAACTTGATGGTCCAGAGGAGGGACGACCTTGCCTTTGCGCCACCGCCCCGACGACGTAGTCAGCTGGGTGAGCTGGCAAGCCGCTGCAAAAGCGGTGCGAGGGCACGTGGATGGGGGGGAGGGGGGGGGGGTGGTTAGACGAGGAAACAGTTGATTTTCGAGGCGGGGAGACGTAGTCGATAGAGGCGGGAGAAGAATAAGAGGGCTTGATCACGGTTGTGAAATACACTTTTACTGAGTGGGTCGAATGAATGTAACCGAGCTACATAGGTCGCCACAGCGTATGTCTACTTTTGTGGGCAAATCAATTTGAGAAATGGTTCGATATCGCTTCAGGTAGATGAACCGGTCACTGGTCGCATATCGTCATCAACTCGGAATCTATTGCGGCAATCCCCACAGCATGGTGGCATATAGAAGCGAAGAGCGAAGATTCCAAATGATTCACTGAGCAGGAAGCGGGCAGAGTGGGCAGTAACAAGGCCAATGACCCAAATCAACTCATGTCATATTGAAACAGCACCATCTATCTCACCGGGTGTGTGTGTATCCCAGGAGGCCATAACAAAGGGACAGATGGTCAAATAGAAATCCAGCTTGGACGAAACGGATGATAATACTTATACAGGTAGGTAAGGTCGACTGTTGCACTGTGGATAGATCGTTGTTTGGCGCTTCAAAAGGAGTTATGACCATGTGCCTCCTCCTATGTGGGGGACCCTGAGTGATTATCAACCATTTCAACCGTGAAGCCAACTGCTGGGGGGCTCAGATACCAAGGGTAAACTCCACGCCCACGTCAATGTCCCGTGCCATCTTGACAATCTTGGAGAGGTCTACCACCTTCTCTGCTGCTCCTTGCAGGTCGATGATGGAGAAGATCTTGAGGCCCGAGTTGTTGACCTGTGTGACAGTGGATTAGTTGTGGTGCCACATAAGGAACATCCTCGAGAGAACTTACCAATTCAGCCGCTTCCTTCATGTTGGTACCCTGCAAACGACAAACAATGGGTAACCTCAAGTTCATTTGTTGTACAACATGAATCAAGCCTGACGCGATAGCATCACACCGGACAATACCACCAAAGATGTTGACAAAAATGGCTGTCACCTTCGGGTCATTTGTAATCAGTTCAAAGGCCGAACGGATGGCTTCTGGTGTGGCACCACCGCCGACATCCAAGAAGTTGGCAGGCGAACCGCCGTTGATCTTGATGATGTCCATGGTCGCCATCGCCAACCCAGCGCCATTGACAAGACACCCAATGTCGCCATCCAATTTGATAAAGTTCAAACCGTGCCTGCGACTCTGTAAGCAAATGCGTTATGTTGGGGGGCGGGGGGGATGACGTACTCTGCAGCCTTCACCTCATCGGGGTCCTCTTGCGAAGTATCTCTCCAGCTGAAGACCTCCTTCTGTCTGAACTCGGCGTTGTCATCAAAGCCCAATTTGGCGTCCATGGCCAACACTTGATGGTCGCTGGTCTCGCTGAGCGGGTTGATTTCAATCTGGGTGGCATCCTTCTCCATAAACACCTTGTACAGTCTTTGGATTGTGTTCTTTGCATCTTCAATGCACTGTTCACTGAACCCGAGCTCGGTCGCAATATTTCGTGCGATTTCGTCTGTCACGCCCTTGTTGATATCGATAGGTGTTGTGATGATGGCATCGGGAGTCTCTTTGGCCACAGTTTCAATGTCCATGCCACCTTGGGACGACGCAACAATGACGGGCGATTGAGTGGACCTGTCCATGAGGATAGCGAGGTAGAATTCCCGGCGGGCAAATTTCCGTTCACAAATGTAGACCGAGTTGCAGATGCGACCGCGAGCACCTGTCTGCTTCGTGATGAGCTTGTGCCCAATCATTTGACTGGCGAACATCTTTGCTTCCGTAGGTCTGCTTCTCCGTCAGCCAGCTCTCCAGACTTTTCCCCAGCGGTGACTGCTAGAGGTGAACATACGAATAAATCACCCGCACGCCACCTTTGAGGCCATTGTCAAAGGTGCCTTTGCCTCGACCTCCTGCGAGGACTTGGGCCTTGATAACCATATCATCTCCCTCTGTGATGGCTACGTCAGAGTGTGTTCATGCTTTCCCAAACGCCAATTGTCTGCGCATACCGATCTTCTTTGCAATCGCTTCAGCTTCTTCCGCTGTTCGAGCAACTTCTCCTTTGGGAACTCCGACGCCATAGGATCTGAGAAGGTCGGCAGCTCGGTATTCGTGGATGCTTAGATGTCTCAACTGTTGTTGTCGGATTGAGCTCCGCACCGGGGTATCCTGCCACGCCGCGTTAGAAGAAAAGGTGGAAAAGCCAATTGAAGCATTGCAACACTTACTCTGACGGCCTTCAAGGCCAGGCCCAAGTTACGGCGACCCAGTCTATACATATTGCCCACAAGACTAGGAAAGAGTGACTTGGGGATTGGGGGACGCAGCAAGAAATGGACCAGATACAGCGTTGACAGATGCTCGGCAGCTTCGCAATCAGGGTTTCGGAGCTGATTGGTGGCTTGGGAGCATTTCTTGCCGAGCACCGCCACAGGAGCGCCACAGATCGCCACAGAGCAAGTCTACCCGACAAGGTCTTGGCGCTGCGACTCCCTCCATGGATTTCTGACATCGATATATGATTCTTCTACAAGGCTACTGGCTAAAAATGACCGCAGTTTAATGTCGACTGGTTTTCCAATATCGACCGAGCTTACTTCGTTACTCTTTCACTCCCCTATCGCAGCGCGCGTTGGATGAAGTTCTGCGCGTGATGAAACGCACGGAACCAATAAACCGTCACGATGCTGGTCAACCCGTGCAGATGCCTTTACTTACTCGACCCAGCCAAAAGACTGCAGCATGCGGGGCAAACTGACACATCTAGACACCCAGCCACAGTCCTCATACGAATAGATCCCTTCAGCCTCTTAGACTTCCACCTTACAACACTTTTGTCGAGAGTCAGAACGACGCTTTCGATATGGCCTCTGAACCGCAATCCATGACCAGTGATCAGTGAATCGCACTAGTCCCTGCTAATTATATTGCTCTAAAAGGGCAGGCTGTTGAATTTGAACAACTTTTGCGGCAGGGCAAAGTTCCTATAACAACCCTCCTGGCCTACTCTGCCATCCCTTATGCGCTTTCATCTGGGTCTACAGATATCTTGGAAACTCTCCTGAGCTGTGGCTGGGATATAAATGAGCCAGAGAGCCCGAGAGAACCACCCCATCTTGAGTGAATGGCAATGGCGCGAGGCTGTCCCTTTCTAATTTCGTGGAGTTTAGAAAGGCTGCTCGAGCTAACAACGAGGACCTCGTTCGATGGTTTCTGGACCACAGCGCAGATCCCAACAGGACCTGTGTACTCCCTGATACGCCTCTCTCGCGCGCTGCTCAGCATGTGTCTCTCAAAATCGTTCAGCTTCTCTTCGAACATGGCGCCTCAGCCAAGGAAGGCTGTCCCGTGAAGTTGCCTGTCTTCGGGACGACCAAGACATTGACGTCCTGAAACTACTTGTCGACCAAGGTGCTTCCGTGGAGAAACGTCTTTACGAAGATGAACCGGATCCTGGTTGGGCTTCAATATTTGGAAAAACGCTACTGATGAATGCGTGTGCGAAGAGGAACATTCTAGCCATCAAGTTCCTTCTCCAAAACGGGGCAGACCCGGACAAGACAAGGCTCAACGGACCCAGTGCGCTGAGTGAAGCGAAGGCAGGACAGGGTCTCAAGATATAGTTGATCTTTTGTCGAGAGACAGCCGATAGGCAATCACTTGGTAGCGTTGGAAGGAGGAAATTCTACGTCTTTGTGATTGCACACCAGAGCTGATACAGTTAGGATATCTTGGGAATGATCTTCTCACCTCAAGCGGCGTCACTTCTTGAAAAGGCCATACGGAAGTACGACCTCGAGTGGCCATGCTTGCTACGAAGATTCGGACCTATTCCGAGGTGGTTTGATGGTCACTGCTCGGAAGATTCCGAACTCCAAGACTCGACGGGGAGTTGTCCCATCAGGGACCACATGGATTCTTGTTTGAGCAAAGTTAACAGATCCTGCGGAAAGGTCTAAGGGTCTTTGGGTGCACGCCGTCTTTGTCGTCTGTATTTGTCCTACGGAGAGGGTAATCAGCCCGGCTGCTCTCTCGACATGTACTTGAATTTATTGTTCTTGCTTCATCCTTTCGAGCCAAACAGCATCGCGCCAGTATCAAGGGGGCATGGTACCACGACCGTCTCTCCTGCTCCATATAACATGACAGATCAATGACTTCTTCCAGGAGTAGCTTGAATGTTGTTTAGCTAGTACCTTGCCTCCTCACCATTTATATACATTGCATCACACAATATCTCTTCTTCCTCTTCTCATTTCCCCCCTTTGCGTACTCAATTCCCCCTCTACGACTTACTAGCAAGCTCGACCTCCCTCTCCACCGCATCCGCCATGTCCCCCAACGTGACAAACTTCCAATCATAGACCTCGCGGTCGCGGTTCCCCATAGTCCCCCGCCTCTCGATCCAGACGGACTTGATCCCCACCTCCCTCGCCGGGTGGTGGTCGTGAAACTGGCTCTGAGCCGTTTGTAGGACTTGGTGCTTCTCGACGCCAAACTCGGCCTTGACGGCCTCGAGCATGTACTCGAAGTTGCGGAGGTCGGGCTTGTAGGAGCCGACGTCCTGGGCCGTGATGATCTTGTCGAAGCGCACGCCGCCCAACGGCCCCGCGTTGGTCGCCGCGAAGCTCGCCCGGTCCACGTTCGACAGCACCACCAGCTTGTAGTGCCGCGACAGGCGGCGGAGCGCGTCGACCGTGTCCGGAAAGGCGGGCCACGCGCCCACGCTCTGTCCGAACGCTTCGCACTCTTGGGCCGATGGCGCCGTTGCGGTAGTGTCTCCTCCCGAAGAGACTCGCGCCGCGAATTGCGGGTACACGGCCGCCACGAGCTGCGCGTACGGCATCTCGGGTGTTTTGAGCTGCTGCTCCTTCTCCAGCTCGTGGTACAGCGCCAGCGTCTGGTCGCGCGTGAGTTTGTGTGGCTCGCTCAGTGGTTTCAGGCCCTCGACGATGCCCGTTTCCCAGTCGATCAGGGTCCCGTAGACGTCGAAGCACAGGAGGCGGAAATCGGTCAGTTTCGCCATTGTGGTGTTGGTGGTGGTGGTGTTGATGGTGAGTGGCAGCGTCGGTAGTAAGAGAACCTCTGTAGCAATAGCGAGGGGGACTATGCGTGCGTGGTCGGTGGTTAAAAGTGGGTTGAGAACGAGTTTATGGAAAAAGGTTGTAGAGTCCGAGAGTCCATAGACTGTCATTATGTTGTGCTGTCATGAACCTTTCATCATCGGGCTCCGCCGCGCCCTTGCGATGATCTGCGATTTCCCCGACGAGGCGGAGAACATCCAACAACCAACAGCCAAATGCTGATTTCTCCGCTGCCCCTGAAGTCTGGAGCCTCGAATCTAGCCACGCAGGCCCACGCCTTTGATTGACATGCTGATTGTGCGGTTATTGGCGGACTGGATAGGAACACGCCTTCCCGTGTAATATACGTGAGATCATATGCTATACTTTATTGCGCATGTATCATGGCTAAAGCAAGAGAACCACCCATTTGGACTTTGCAATACCACATCAGCGAGGTATCTAATATTAGCTGTTAAGTCATCAACCAGCTCTCTTATACGCCCTGCGTCGCGGCGAGTATAATGATAAATGTCTTCTTCTATGCCCACCCGCAGTCCCCTTCCATGCTATCGCCCTCGACAATCTTACTCGGCGTTCGATTTCGATGGAAAGAGGCGGAGCATCGTTCAGATCCTCTCCTGCGCGGCCACCAGGGGTTCGTTCTAGGAGAAATCTGTCATGGGTTATAATTCGCCCAGGGGACACGGGCTCGCACCAACACCAATCTAAGTTGAGCTTCTCCAGTGTTGAAACGCACTCCTTTGATACTAATAATATAGGGCCCAACTCCAACTCCATCAGGGCTAGCATCTCTTCCTCTTTGCCTAGGAATAGTGACGCGATGCTTCCTTCCCCCTTTGCAGCAGTTTGGGAGAAAGGGTTGAAAAAGGGGTTGTCGTGCAGCATGGATACTCTTTTGCCGTGTAGGTAGATAGGTAGGTGTCTATAATGTCTCTTTGAGACTAGTCAGTCGCGTTTCATGAGCTGAGGTTCTTGCTTACATCTCAGTTTGAAGATACACCAAACTCACCAGCGGCGACGAGTGCCTGGTAATGGTGTCTGGCGTCGTCGTATTCCTGTAGATTTCTCTCGGATCCGGCCTCAGATAAAATTCTGGGTCAACACTCGAAGGCAAGAAGGCTCCGACCGTTGCTCCGTGCCAGGGCGTTAAACACACGGTGAAGGTCAGGTAACCCAGTCACCCGAGCTCTAAGACTCGCTAGGTGTCGTGGCTAGGTCACAGGAGCCGAATTTCCTGGACGCGCACAGAATAGTGCTGAGGGCAGAGAGAGATCGTGTCCCCCGCAGCACGTCAGGTTGGCTGGTCATATGACATGCTTGACAAAGAAAGCGTTAAGAAAGGATCGAGACAACCCCTTCTTCAGGTATGGCCACATGTCACTGTAGCTTCAGCGTCGCGAAGCATCTGTCGGGGACTTCGCCGTTTCTGTCAAAGCAACGACCGTGGATGTATCTCATTGCGGCAGGGTCGTTTCGTCGCTGACTCCTCCCATCCAACCATCATACAGGAACTCGTCAAAGATTGGCCATTGAAAATCTTGGAATACCGTATCTGGAGACCACCCGATCCCCATCATCATGTTGACCGAGTCCGCATTGGGAGAGCTCCAGAAGACTGTTCTGGCAGCTGTTGTTGTTTTTTCATCTTCCACATTGGTCAGTGTCACAGGTACCACAGCGCAGTAACCGATGCCCAACATACCTTCTACGCCCTCCCACGGATTTGGCTGTCCTCCAAACTCCTGTCTCCACAACCAGAAACAATCAAACGTCACGCTCACTCCGAGCCTGTTTCGACAACGGAGCCAGAGGCTGTCAGGAGTGCCATCAGGCTGTTTGATCACCATCTTACTCGTCCACAACTGTGATAGGATCATCGTGGCCCGTGCCGATATGTCATCCGACCTAACACTTTGTTTCTTGTTCAGATTGATGGCTGAGAAGTAACACCTTTGTCCTCGCCTCAAGTCTAGCGCTTCGCGGACGTATGATTTTCCAATGCGAAGGATTATAAAAGCCGCGAGATTCCAGTTCATGTTGACATTCGTCGAGCCATACTCTGCCATTGCTTGCTCCTGATCTAGTTCTGTAGCGAGCTCAATAATGGCACACGAAGTGCTGTATAGGTTAATGAGGTGGCCTTGCCCGATGGCTGATGATGGTGCAATTAAGTGGCAGGCTGACACCTGTAGCTCGGCGATCAGTAGCATGAGTTGATCTAGAGCATCTCAGCAGGGGTCAGAAACACGGTGAAGATGTCACATACCATGTTTAGTGGGACATTCTGCGCTCAAAGTACCCAGCTTTGCTAGACAAGCACTAATGGTCGGTCCGAGCGTCATGTTACGCTCATCTGGCTTTCTTGACAGGGCATCCCGATCGATTTGCACAATAGCCTCGCTTAACATATGGTTCAGTTTCCTTTGGAACCGTACCGTGGGAGTCAATGACGCCAACGGATCCTCCTTGTAACCTTCGTGACTATAAGTGTCTGTAAATACCAGGGGTGGAAGACCTCGTGAGTTGTTGATTCTTAGACACCTCATTAGTCTCGCCTGAAAACCTGCTTTCTTTCTTTTTTCTCACCTCTGACAGGTATACAGACACATCGACCACAACCTGGTCCTGAAACTTCTCTGTTGACCATCATATTTGAGCGGCACTCGTGTGAAATCTTGGACAGAACCATATACATGAAGGCCAACGTTGGTTGCGAGCTGTATCATTGCACCTGCTAGTTGTGGGGTGATGTCTTTCTGAAGTGTGTCGATCGGCATCTGCCAGGTGCAGAGAAGTACAAGAGCCTGGATAGTTGGCAGTACTCTCTCACATGAGAAAATTGCGGTCTTTGCCAAGTCCAGAACCTTGGGAGCAAGAAGAAGGATCAAGGTCGGATCCTTCGAATACCTTCGTGACCCAATCGCGACGATGGTCCAGAACAGAAATGGAGAAGCTCCGTAGCAGTCATTTGGCTGGAGTTTCTGGTCGAAGATCGGGAGATGGGGTAAGTTCTTCTCGAAGAACCTAGTTGTCTTGTGAGCCTGGCAGACGTACCGACGACGAATTTGAGCATATTACTCACAGTGCAAAGCATTCGTCGATGTCTTGCGCATCAACGCTGACGTCTTGAATGATCTGTGGCCGGGTGCTCGAGGTTTGAGTGTTAGAATGTGGGATGTCGCTATTACTTAAATCTGGCGCTGAAGGGGCGGAAATGTTGGTTGAAGCATCCACTGAATGAGGGCTGAAGCCCACTAGCTGCGGAGTTGTATAGGTTTCCGCCAACGTTGGTACCGCTTGCAGACCTCGAACATTTCCGACAGCGCTTGGATTGTCGACAGATTGAGACTGATTCTCAAGGTCAGACGTGCCAGTTCCCACTTGTTTCCTCAGCCGATCGAGCTCGGCTTGCAGTTCGGTCTTCCTGTTCAAGGAAATCAGCGCCAGTCATTTAGCCATGGGTCGGCAGACACACGTGCGCCGTTTCACCCGTTTAAACGTCTTAGAGACGACACAATTCAGTTTAAACCGATTACACCGTGAGCATGGCTGAGAATAGTCTTTGGACGCATCGCATCGAAGCTAACTGCAGGTTACTCGGAGATGGCACATGGGACATAGGGTTATCGAGTGCTCGAACCTTTTGCTGCCTACATTCTGTACAGGCTGTGACTCTTGTGCCCGTTACCTTCGGCGAAGCACCGCTCATGGTGCGAAGGTCAATCTCATGTAGGATGGTAGTTGAAGAGGGCTGACGAGGGTCAGGACATCTGCTGCTCCACCTACAAAGAAGCCAAACAAGGCCTAAGCTTCGACGATAGGTAAATAGCGCAGACCATCAGAGACATGAATATGGGACATGAGCCAAAGCATTATTGCTTGAAAACTCGTTCAATGGCGCGCCACCGTGGTACATCAAAGGTCTCGGGTATAACATCGTGGAGGCAGAGACAGCGTCGGAGATAAATTGCTCCGAGCCAAGGTAAAGGAACTCTAGTCACGTGAACGTACACGTGACTGCGGCTCATTGAACAATTCTCCCGATTTGAACCACGCCGTCTTGCTTGACCCTCGTTTCAATTGACCATCTTGTTGCAGGTGGCCGCACCCAAGTTGACCGGCCTCCCCCTCTCAAACTTACCTCTGATGCGTATTGGTCGGGGTCACCGTGACTATAGGGACATCACCCTCAAAGTACAAGTTCGGGGTATCCTGCGACGTACACAGAACTCGAAGCATTACGGAAATCCTTATATTTCACTCCACGATCAAATCCAGCTGCAGGATGCTATCTTCAGGCAAGCGTCGCGACTGGATAGTTTGCACAAGAGTACAAAGTCCTGGCGGAACTACTGTGAGATAGATCCGACCAGGGGACAAGCAGAGAACTAATGCGCCGGGTAGACAGGCTGAAATCTGCGAACCATGGCTTCACGGTAGCGATCAAAGATAACATTGTCACCGCAACTCTACCTACAACATGTGCCTCCAGAATTCTCAAAGGGTTCTGTGGCCCGGAAGATGCTACCGTCACAAAGTTACTTGAAAAGGCGGGAATGGTTCTGGTTGCAAAGACTAATATGGACGAGTTTGGGATGGGTTCGCACTCTACGCATTCGGCATACGGCCCCGTGGTAAATGGCGGCTCGGTAAAATCCGACCATCTGTCGGTTGGTGGAAGCTCTGGTGGAAGTGCACTTGCTGTGGCCAAGAATCTGGCTCATATTGCAATTGGGACCGATACTGGAGGTTCCGTCAGACTCCCTGCAGCCTATATGAGCCTTGTCGGATTCAAACCGTCCTACGGGATGATATCCCGTACAGGGGTAATCCCCTATGCAAACTCCTTGGATACTGTGGGCATTCTCGCCAAATCCGTCGTTGACATTCGATTGACATTCGGTTAGTTGATCTCTGCAAATTGGCTTCCTCATACTTACAGGTACAGATATGCTGCAGAGGCCAGACGTCTCGGATCCCACGTGCCTAGATCAGTCATCTCGAGAGCGAATCAGAGCTTCCAAGCACAAGAGAAGGCGGGTTATTCTTACATCCAAGCTGTTCGTCACCAGAGTTCCCTTTTCAAAGCGCTTGCTAGAAGCACAAGGTCTGGCGCCTCTGGCTTCCAGACGAAGAAACCTTGCCGTCACGGCGTCTCAAAAACACCACACTCGAAGAATAGGAGTTCCACTTGAGTACAACATCGAGGAGATGCATCCCCTTGTCCGTTGGGCATGGATGGCAACATTGAGCCATCTGCAACACGTGTACAAGTTTGAGATTGTACCCATTTCGCTCCCATCTACAAAGCATGCACTTTCAGCTTACTACATTCTGGCTCCAGCTGAAGCGTCTTCCAACCTCGCGAAATATGACGGTGTCCGATATGGTCGAAAGCGCACTGCGCCCGCAGATGGAGGTGGAGATGACAACCCGCTTTATTCTACTTACAGATATGATAATTTCGGGCCCGAGGTTCGAAGACGAATTCTGCTGGGAACTTATTCCTTGAGCGCTGGGGCAATGGACAACTATTTCATCCAGGCCCAGAAGATCCGCCGCTTGGTGCAACAGGATTTTGACGCAGTTTTCAGAATGCCAAATCCCCTCCGGGACGGCACCGAAGCAAATCCTCACGGCGTGGACATGATTATTGTGCCTACTGCGCCGAGTCCCCCACCTTACATCGAAAGCTTGAAGTCTTCGAGACCTGTGGAACGATACATGAACGACATTTTCACAGTGCCAGCAAGTCTAGCGGGTCTTCCAGCGATATCAGTCCCGGCGCCAGCACATCCTGATCACCCTTGGGATCCAGAAGTGGCTGTCGGTATGCAGGTCATTGGGCAATATGGTGACGATTTTTCTGTCATCTACTTTGCACAGAACTTTCTGTCGAATTTTCATCCAAAAGACATGAGACGCACGGTTGAAACCAAGATCTTGAGCTAGGACACGTGTCGTGGTTGGCATGGTCTTCAAATGATGGTATAGCCATGTACCAAACGATGCATCTTCATTTGAGTGTATGGAGCACATCTCAGCCCTGCCCAGCATGAGCCGATTCCGATCCGCCTTTGAGCGTGTTGCCAGAAAGATCCGCAAGGGTTCACGATCTATCATGGTAAGGTCAAACCTGCTGCCTTCAGTGATGGGCCCGCACCTCGGCATAAATGTGTCTTCCAGGGCAATCAGCATGCCGATGCAGACTGCGAGTGTCATCATGACATCCCGATCATTCTCCCTGGGCCGATCCCAGTTTATTACGAGCTAACGAGCCACATGAGGGGCCCGCTCTGACTCGAACCCATCGCTCCAGAAGATACAATCCATTGCAAGCGACACACTCAGGGCTACTCAATGCCCCTTGGTAGCTACGTCAGTATATGTGCATTATTCTGGCAGGATTGGAAGGAACCAAAGTATTGGTGTAGATGTAAGATAAGGTGTTACGCCCAGGCGATGCTCCCTTAGAGACGATACCATGTACACATAGCTATGCGTGTTATGAATAGAACTCCTCGGAGTAGTGAGTACCAATGCATCACATTTATCTACGCCGTCACGCTTGAGTACAACGCTTGTAACCACGATACATGCGTCTCAAGATCTCCAGAGACCAATGCGATCCATCGCATGATCATGCGCATTAATCTCAACGGGCAAGGTCAGCCCAACGAGCAAAGGGGCATACGTATCAAGAACTCGGCCCTGGTTGGTGGGGCGGAATCCATTCTTTCGTTCTATGGCTCGTATCATATCTCGTGTAAAATAAAAAGCCTGCACTGTGCTATCCATCGTGCGTTTGGAAGGGGCTCATGATCATCACATCAATCAACCCGTCATGTCCATAGTGTCGTCGCCGTCGTCCCTCTTCTCTCGCGCGTCGAGCTGCATCTCTCCACCACCTTGTCCATCTGCAGATGATCGGTTCCTCCCGGCCAACAACTCGCGTCTGACCTCGGGCCCAATATCTTTGTGGCCCCGAACCAACAGCAGGTCCAGGAGCGCTTCTCGTTGATCCTCGGTGATTTCGTTCCGGTATGTCTGCGCAAAGATCAAGAGGCTCTGGTGCCACAGGACGGGCAGTTTGGCTTCTTTGGAACCCAGGACCTCGTGGTCCGGATCCTGCTCCTTGGAGGCGCGGAAGCGGAGGAAGTGAAACACGAGGCCGTCCACGACTTTGTACGGCAGCGCGTATTTCTTCGCCAGCAGGACGCGGATGAAGATGTTGGCGGCGCCGGCGGCCTCGCTGTTCACGTTTGCGGTCTGTTCCGCTGAGATCTCGCAGAGCCGAAGGAGGGCCGCGGCGGAATGGAGCACGGGGATCTTGATCTTGGCCAGCACCGACGAGATGATGTGCGCCTCGCGGAGCGTGCAGCTCGATTGGACCAGCGGGAACAAAAACCCCTTGAAGAAGGCCGAGGGCCGGTAAAAGGCGGCTTTGAGGGCGTTGTAGAGATGGACATTGAGTTTCTTGGTCTCTTGAATATCCTCCCTCACGCGGTCCAGCAGTACAGTTTCGCAAAAGTGCTGGCCTGTGGCCGCTGGGGCAGAGATGAAGATCTTGGTCGCGCGGTAGACGGCGTGTGGTGTCCAATTCTCAGGTCTTGTAATGGACAAGAGCTCCGGCCACTGAGGCAGCGTCGGGAGGACTTTGAAAGGCTTGGGAAGAGGTCCGGACTTGTAGCGGGTCAGGAGCTGCCCGACCTTGGTAAATGTCTCGACGACTTTCATGGGAATTTCCACGGCATCTTCCATAGGGCCACCGCCCACAAGCAGCTGTGGTTGGTCGGCTGAGCGGGATGCTTCGAATGCCTCCTTCTCCGCGATACGTTGCAGGATCAAGTCTGCAAGATTTGTCGTTTGACCTGTGCCTTCTTCGTCTTCTTCCTCCGCACCCCCACTGACTCTCTGTTGCTGGTCCCTATGTCTGCCGTCGGTCGCAAGTGCGTCTCTGGTGGTGAGGTTTGCAATTGACGGGGCAAAGTCGGCCAATTCTTCACCGTCTTGAAGAAACCTTTTGTAAACAGCCATCTCTTCTGGGTCCATGTCATCCTCGGGGGCCGCCGCATCGTCATCCTCCGGTATCCATTCCTCTTCATCATCGAGCCGCGAGTCTCCTTCCACACCTTCATTCTCGTCTTGGTCGTCTACCGCAAACCTCGAATCGAAGCTGAATGCTCCATTTGTCGGGGATGTGAATCTTGCTCTGGTTGCCCGTCCTTCTGCTGCATCTTCCTCGACAAGATCTTGAGCTATAGCCAAGATTTTCCGTGAGGATCGAGAGTCGATATAGCCATCTCCTTGTGCGTTTTCATCCGATCTCGATTTTCTCTTTCCAGTGATTGATTTAGTCCGCAGTCTGCCCCCAGAAGCAGTGATGTCGTCTTCGAGAGGTGCATGTCGGCGGGCAGTCGCTGCTTTGGACATTGTGAGTTCTTGTGTCACAGAAGGCCCGGGAGAAGGGTGTGTATTGGTGAGGTTGGAATATGATCGCAGACAAAAGTAGTTGGGCATAAACCTGGGAATTCAAAAATTATTTTGATGATGCCGCCGATCGTGCGGAGAGGGAATTTTACGCGGGGCACTGTTTAGTCATATTCGCTAAGACCTGCATTTCCTAGAACTCCCAGATATCCAGGCGAGCAAGCACCTTCTCTACGCTTGATGGCAGAACCCACCAGTTGCCTTTTGGGCCAGAATGCTGGATTGTTAGGTTACAGAAGGTGGCCATAGCACCCCAGCCGTTGGAAAATTTGTCTGGACTCGGTCCAGAACCTCAACTCACTCTATGCCCGCGAAAGCTCACCACAAGCTCGCGGGAATTCATTTCGGATCGGTATGATGGTTTCCAGCTCGTTATGCGATATTTCATGGGACAATCATGGATATCTCCAGACCGTAAAGAGAAAAATGTTCTTGCCAAACGTTGTCGATGCCCTTGCACTCTCCGTCAGTCTAGATCAACCGACGAAAACCTCACGCCTCTCGAAGAAGCGGATTCAGAATATCTCAGACCTTTCTGAATATATACAGGATGCTAATGCAGTTAAGCAGCAACGCACGTTTCTGTCTGCACTTTGCTAGGTCCGTTACACGTTCTCGTACTCACATTTGACAGCATCATACCACAAGAATACTCTTGGGGTCGTCTTCGCTTCACCTATGCGGCCTTTCAGAAGCTTATGTGCTCGCTGGAGATCTTCCACCCGTTCTTAGACATCGTGTGCGCCTTCGGTGTCAAGAGTAGCGATGACGAGCGTCTGATTCACGGGTTTCGATCTGATGCGTTGTGGGAAGGTTTTGTAAATCGACCGCACAGTAAGCCTCTATTCTGCTGAGCTCTCCATTCTTTTAACCTGTACCATGTTCTGATGGGTTCAGAATCTGTTACATTATCCTGTACATCGAAAAGTGTAACCGTGAGCTTCGAGACCCTTGGTCCTTGAGACAAATGGGGGTGAAGCGTTATACCTTGATCTGCCGAATCCCTCCGTCCCGGGTCGTCACGGAGCATGCTCGCAGTGTTGTAAATTAGGATGTCAACCACAGGATGCACACCTTGACCACGCAAGTCGCCGAGCCAGTTGTGGACCTGGGGCAAATTGGCCCGAAAAGGGATCGTCTCGCCGTCTTCAGTTGTGACCTTTTGTGATTCTTGGAAATCCTGCAGTGACCGCAGGCAGCAAACAGTCAGCATCTCCGCGAACTCACACCCCAGTGAGAACACGTCAGATTTGGTGCCGCGAGCCTGGGCATGGTCTGGCCGAATTCCGGGAGCGCGGTAAACCGATACCCCCCAGACAGAAAAGCTTGCGTTTCCCTCAAGATCGTCTGGAACGTCGTCTTTTGCGAATGCCGAAATCAGCCAAATAGATATGGCTCTCCTTGACCAAGATGTTTGAAGGCTTGATGTCTTTGTGTTTGATATTTAGCCGGTGTGCAAAGGCTGGCGCGTGCATCAAGCAGCCAGGCCACGGCAGCATTTGCATCAGGACGACTTGAGGATAACCCTGACTTATGCAGTGTTCCAGGTAATAACGGAGATCCATATCGCAAGCCGGCTTCATGAAGATACTGTAGGCTTTGTCGCTTCGCAGCCAGAACATCGCGGTGGTAATGTGAACGTGGGTTAACTTCTCCATAATACAGAACTCGTTTGATTTCCCCCTCGCGCTGCCGTATAGTTACGCCGCCGAGCAGAACGTAGTTTCGGGCAAGTATATTTCTATTAGATATCTCTTCCACTTCGTAAACTTACCTAAAGAAGCCTCGGCTTAGCCGCCGTAATGTTTTGAATTTAGTATAGTATTTGTGGATTGGAAAGGAGGGTCTCAGGTATAGTTCTTGTTCGGCTCACTGCAATGCAGCCTCAGAGGTGGCACGTTTTTCAACGAAGGTTCTCACCAGTTCTTCATAGTTGAGAACAGTCTGCAACGTTTCGAAAATCAAAATCAGCAGCTGAAATAAGAGACATGGTGAGCATCCAACGGAGGACAGCACGTGTTTGCGTAGACATCTCGTTAAGGACAACAGTCGATCCATATACGCGCTGAAATTGTCTTGTGACGGCTGCTGGACGTTTGGATCATCGGGAAATCGGGGAATGTCCGCAGCCAAGCGTGGAACAGCACGATTGAGTTGCCCCGACAGCTCAATGATGTCTGTCCATCGTACGTGAACCTTGCTGTAAGCATACTAGGACTGCGTCAGGCCAGCTCATCTTCGCAAGGCATCTGGGGATCTTCAGACCTGGCTAACAGCGAAGAGGCCACCATACACCAGCCCAGCCAGATCGTCGTTGTCACCCTAGCCCCTACGTGACTTGATGCTCGAAACGGCGGTGAGAGTTCTGGCCTGAAGGGTTTGGCCAGAGGTACATCAAGCACCATCCTCTTAAGGAAATCATGTCCGAATCTCCAATAACAACAAGATCCCACCGATATGTGTAAATGAGCATTGACTTATAGGGAATGACAACCATCAAAAGTGCTGAGGGTGTTTGGACTAACAGTCCCAGATGGGCTCGACAGCAGGTGGCAGCAATTAGAAGAGACCCGGGGATCAAAGGGTGCTCGCTCACCGCCAGCCAATTCTCAAAAACATTTGATGCATACCGTAGGCGAGAGATTCAGGAGTCATGGTTGTACAAGATTCGACAAGATATGGTTGGATTGGCAATAGGACCAAGCCGAGAATATAGCCACAGACCAGTTGGAACGGGCACATGTCAGACGATGAGTGGGAGGTGATATTGACGATGGCAAAGGTGGAAGAGAAGTGGATTCGCGCACCAGTTCATACCAGTTCGTGGTTGACGTGCAGATAGCTGGAGATCAGAGGCAAAGCGAGGCAATGGGTGGCCCCAGCCAAACTGCAAATCCCAGACGGTGAATGGAGAAAGAATAGGCCAAACGATGCCGGCGTCCGCTGTCAGAAGTTCGGCGACTGTCAATCAAACAATGCCAGACCTGGACGGGACCAAGCTCGTGGATCTCGCTTTGAGCAGGCTTTTGCTTTGTCCTAGATTCATGACCGCCGAGAAGCAGGCTGCCGTGCCTTGTATGGTTTCAGATTCTTACCCGTTGTGAAGGATTCAGAGATGACTGGTGATATCCAAGACCTGGAGAGAAGGAGTTGTGAAGAAAGTCTATCTGGTTGTTGCCCCTAAGGACATTTTTATCATCGTCTGCAACAGCGGCAGCCAGGCGGCTTAACTAGCCATCACTAACCCTGGACGGGGCTTGGAGGCTTGGAGCTGATTTAGCTATTGGAGGACAGCCAGGCATGCCAGGGTCGTTAGAGGTGCCACCCCCTCGTTGCTTTTAACTAATCCGGTAAACTCCGGGTCACCCTGGGCATTGTCTGGGCTCCTTGTCCCTTGTACCTACAAGTAGGTATACCGATTCTCATCCGGGAATGAGCATGGACATGGACATGGGCCTTAATAATTTGTTAGTTATCAAGACCTGCATTTCTTTCCCTCCAACCAGCTGCCACCATTTGCGGTTCCCTGCACGTTCCACCCCCTGCCATCTGCTCATCTTTCATTCTTTGCTCTTTTTACATTTGCATTTTTCGCGCCTGCGCTTGTCACCCTGGTCGATGATTGATGATTGATGATTGACGAAATTGCCGGTTCACAGCTGTTCCCACTGGGCCCCTTCTTTTTTCTCTGCTCGACAAACTGATCCTCCCTCTGCATGCCGCCTCGGTCCTCCCGATCCTCCACGCTCGAGTCGAACTCGTATTCGTTAGACAACTGGGTTTATGTGGCTGGGGAAGAGGAGGAGGAACAAGGATCATTACCTACATACGAGGTACACACCTACAGTAGAGACATGCTCGGGATATACATCATCTGATGGCGGCATTTCATACACTTACCTGGTTCCATCTTGTCTTCTCCATCTCCTTTTCCTTTGCCCTCTTTAAGCGCCATCCTTCCCTTTGCCATCCTTTAGTCGCCTATCGCCTCCTCCCGACGTTACCGTCGCCGCCATTGTGGCTACGGTTATTGTCCTTCTCACATCCCCGTCCATCTCACCCCCTTGTCACCTGCAAGCATTAGTTGACACAAATCCGGCCCCTCCGTATCCATCAAGGAAATGGAAACCCTCGTCAAATCCACATTATTCATCCCTCGTGAGATACTGTCCCGTGCTCTGCATGCGATCCTTTTCTCCTCCTCCATCACCCTCCACCATTTCTCGCCAACCCATTTCCGATCTCTTGGTAAATCCTCTTGAACCTGTGGGCGCTGTCAGTTAACCGGCGCTCCCGCCTCGCCGTGATCGTCCGGTCCCTTAAGAAGCGAATTCGCAATTATCCCCCAAAGCATATCTCACTAATTTCCAAACTCGCTTCTTTTCTTCCCACGTTTCCACTCTCCTTGGGACTTGTCTCCCTCTCTGCGAAACCATTTCAGCATTTGGAAATCAACTGTGCAATAAAGAACCCCTGAACTCTACGTATATAATCACACAAACGCCCACTCACACGCCTCACCCGAGTCCACCCACCTCACAGCTAAATGCGCATTAGCGACGTTTAACTCAAAAAAACCCTTGCACGCCCCCCGCGATCGCATTTTCTTCTGCCGGCAGTCCGCGATACCCCCTAAACAGCGGTTTTAAACCTCCTCCCTTTTTCAGGGCATCCCTTCTAGAAAACCGCATCGTCCAGTCCCCGAGAGCCGCGATCATCTTTCCACCCATCTCCAACTTTCAAAAACTTTCCCCCTCCAACACGTTGTCCACCTCCTTCACCCTCGACACCACCTTTTGACAGCTAGACATTTCCGATCCGACATCTCAACCAGGTCACGCCAACAACTGTTTATCGACTGGGCAACTCTTTGTGAGACATCCCTGTTCTCCCGAAACCCACCTGCGCCCGGCTACTTGACTGCCAACCTGGAGAGAATCGACCACTACGAGACCCAGCGCCTTCGCACCTCCTTCTGCCATCTCTACCTCCCTCCAATGTGTGGACCACTCCACCCTCGGTGCAAGATATTGATGCCTTGCATGACTTGAAAATAGGACCTCCGTCAACGTCGACGCGCACCGCCTTTTCCTACTCGGTCTCTCGACGCCACGGCAGACTGGTGCTTAAAGAAGCATCATGAGTACCCTTTTTCAACCCGCTCTGAGAAATCCTTTCGGCTCTCCTATCGAACCCTCACAGAGACCTCGATCAATGGCCATCCTGCCCCAAAGCGCCACTAATAATCACCCCTCGCCGAAGTCGATTCAGGAGGACTCGATCATGACCTCTCCGGCTCCTCCGAACATGGGACCCCCAGGGCCGGGAGCAGGTGGAAGTCCCGAGGTGGACCAAGGACAGGGCAACAATATCTCAAATGGCGCCCGGGAGCAGGTCTCTCTTGGTACCAACAGCAGTACCGCCGCAGGGGCTGTCGGAGCCTCTCAGGGGCCAAAGGTGGTGCAGACAGCTTTTATTCACAAGCTATACAGTATGTTGGAGGACAAGACCATACAACATCTCATCTCCTGGTCCAATACCAATGAGAGTTTTGTCATGTCCCCTTCGAACGAATTTTCAAAAGTTTTGGCCCAATACTTTAAACACACAAACATCTCCTCCTTTGTTCGACAACTGAACATGTACGGATTCCACAAGGTCAGCGATGTCTTCCATACCGGATCTCCCGAATCGGCTCTGTGGGAGTTCAAGCACGGGAACGGCAACTTTAAAAAGGGCGATCTGATGGGCCTGCGAGAAATCAAAAGGCGCGCTTCCCGACATACTTTGATACACCGCGACTCGTTCTCAAATGCGAAACCCGGTGTCTCTCAACCAGGCACGCCTGCTGATGTTATGCCTGACACAGACCAGCGTCTTGCAAGCCTCGAACAAGCCTTCTACGATGTTCAATCAAGACTACAGCGGACCGAAGAAAGTTATGCACTGGTGAACTCGAGGTGTCAAGCATTGACCGAGGGACTGGTCCGATGCCATCAATATCTCCATAATTTGACGGGCGCTGTCCAGACAATGTCCTCCCCAGAATCAGGATTATACGCGGATATCGCCAGTATCCAAAAAGAAATTGCGCGACAGCTTGAATATGTACGCGCTTTGGAAATGCCCCAGGAGTCGTTGCAAAACGGCAGACAGTCGTTCTACCCGGGCGGTTCCACCCTAGAACCACCTCTCTCACCTCGGGGACTCAATTATCCAGACAGCCGAAGATCCTCCGTCCAGATCGAGTCCCAGCATGTAGGATTACGTCCTCCCGTCCCGCCGATACCACCTCAGTTTTCTTCTTCCTCGCCACGTCGCTTTGGGTCCATCAGCATTCCCCATGTCTCTCCCGGGTTCAGTCGTCCTGCCCTCCCGCAACAGCCGCCCGCCAGTGTACATCCTTTGGCCTCGGTGGTGACGCCTCCACCGATGAACTTGGCGAGGAGACACACGTCAGCCGATATTCGAGAACACGGTTGGCCGCCTGCTAACGGGAACGGCGGGAACGGATCCCCCTATGCTTCTGGACAATCGTCCGTGCAATGGCAGCCGTCTTCACCGCAGCAGCCACCTCTAGCTGCCGGCGACCAACAAATTCGTGATCAATTGGCTCAATATGAGATTAATGGTCCTAGGAGGAACGCTGCGGTGAACCAGCCGAGCCAGTCCACACCACCACTTAACTCGAACTCCGAGGCACCACCCGCAGGTCTCGGAGTCGAGAACGTACCTTGGCCGTTGGGAGGCAGCAAATTCCCACGGCCGAACTTTGAGCTTCATTCCGCCCCCGCCACGCGGAGAGGAAGTATGGCGACTTTGCATTCGTTGCTAAACCCCGCTGAGACAGCGGAGCAAGAAAATGAGGATGAAGGACCTGGTCACGGCCGAGATGACGACCGGAAACGGAAACGACTGACATGACACAAGAAAATCTTGCCCTTTGCTTTTTACTGGACGGGGGTCAATCTTTATCGGAGCTTGGGACGGACCACTGGTCCCGCACAATTGGCGAAAAAACGATGTGTTTACATGACGCTTCTCACGTTGTACATACCGACAGGGAAATTGGATGGTAATTGATCGAAATCGACATTCGACCGTGACTTTGGCAAGTAGTCCGGCTCTAGCGAGACACTTGTGGTGTATATTTTCCGGGGAGGCTTTTTCATCAGCACTGCACATTCCAACAGGGTAGAGACATGGAGCTTGGATAGTATCGAGATCACCGAGAATGGAGCGTGATAAAAACAGTGGAGATATAGAGTCGGTTATCACCCCAGGACTGACTTGCCTGGGAATTCCGACCAGTTCGCGGGGATACTTTGGGCAGATCTCTAGAGGCCTTCCAGCGCCGATCCTGTGCAATACGATGGGACCAACCCAAATATCTGCCCGATCACATGCGTGAGTGAAAGTTGTTGTCGAAATGATATAGATGAGAAGAAAGTGTCCAAGGCTGTACAAAGCAGACATCATCACGATGGAGCTCATGAGTCGCATGATACGTTTTGTGCCAGTCGCGGATCACCCTGGCTCGGATTCCGCGACGCCCTTCTTTTTCTTCTTGTTCTTCTTCGCAGCTCGAGAGGCGAGCAGCTCGTCTAGGTAACTGCTGGCTCCGCGTTTCTTGCCTGCCCTGGGCAGGGTCACCTGTGGATTGCTAGATGAGGTCGCTTGAGGAGCGCTGTCAAACTGGTCATGCGACTCGTTCGGCGCGGAATCAGCAGCGTCAGAAGGTTCGAGTGAATGTCTCGTCTCGGAGGCTGAGGAGGGGTGGATCTGCGACGGAGTAGAGCCAGAGGCTTCGCTCTCGACCGCTGCTGCTGCGCGCCCAGCATTGGTGTTTCGCTTCCTCTTGCCCACCACGCCCGAGCGCGATTCTTCCTCGTCCGAATCATCCTCGCCCTTTGCCTGTCTTGGTGCCCGTAGTTGTGTGTTCGGTCGCGCCGTCGAGGCATTATGTGTCTGTGCGCTTCCATTCGTGGCTCGTCCCCGCTGGTGGCCGCGGAGTAATTGCTTTCTCAAGAACGCCGTTGTCGTATTATGGTCGGAGGAGATCCCATTTGACAGAGAAGATTCCGTGGGAGGGTGATACCCTACACCACCTGTCTCGGAGTAGACGTCTTTGTTCCGCAGGAACTCTCGTTCGAGATCCTCCTCGGCTTTGTCTTCATCTTCATCTTTGTCTGGCCCATCACCGACGGCGGTACCGCGGAGCCATGATTTCGCTAGTCGCGCGGCTTCGGCGTGGAAGAGGAGGGCCTTGTTGGTGGCGATGTCGGCATCTGATGCGGCCGCGGCAGTCGTTGGTTTCGCTTTCGACGCTGGTGAACCTGCGCCTGTCGACGGAGCCATTTTGAGGCATCGTAGCCTCGAGGACGGAGTAGGTGTGTGGATGAACTTTGCTCAAATGGATTTATTTGACTTCGTAAAGGATCAAGGAATGTTAGCCGAGACTTTGCGGGGTGGACTAGAACCAAATCCAATTAGATTAACCCCCCACCAAGTCAGCCAGCAAGCCAGTCTTGCCTGCGTTTTGTCACCAATGGCCACGATGTCTCGATCCGAAATACAAGTCTCTGCAAGGATTTGTGTTGTAGTTGCTGAAAGGGATGCCAAAGAAACAGAATGACATGGGTTTGTCAACGCTGGAGAGCCCGAGGACCCCCGTGGATACGGCGGCTTGAAGTGTCTGTTGAAATCAGGATTGTTGCTCCAGAAAGACATCCGATCTGCTATTAGGCTGGATCCTATTCTCGTATACGAGATCGAGTATTATGTACCGAGTACATAACTTGTTTCAGGCTGAATAGTTACGTAGGGAGTTGCCATTCCCAGAGGCGGGGGGCCTCAAAAGGTCGAAGGCGGAGAACCGCGAGTACCAAGGCGCATGTGGACGTGTAGATAGCGCTGTCGATTTCTTTCACATAGCGACGGCGAGCGGCGCGAGGGAAGCCAAGGAGTGATAACATCAAGTCAATCCCGCCGGCTCAACTTTTCCTTTCTCTCTCCCTCCCTGGAGATATTCTCCCTAGGGTGATAAGACTGGGAAGAACAGGACCAGAGCCAGAAGAATGTCGACGGTAATTCTCGGCGGAGGCATCATCGGTCTCTCCACGGCGTACTACCTCTCGCTGGCGGCGCGCGCCTCGTCGCCGACAAGAACAATCCACATCGTCGACTCGTCGCCCGCGCTGCTCGCCTCGGCGAGTGGCTTTGCCGGCGGATTCCTCGCGGCCGACTGGTTCAGTCCGTCCGTGGCGGCGCTGGGCGCGCTCTCGTTCCGTCTGCACCGCGAGCTGGCCGAGACGCATGATGGGCCGCGCAGGTGGGGGTACGCGGGGAGTCACACGTATAACCTGAGCGTGGATGACGGCGCGGCGGCGACGAGGAAGGGCAGGAGGGGCGATTGGTTGCGCGATGGGACAAGTCGGGTCGAGGAGGCGTCGACGTCGGTGGTGGCAGGCTCTCAGGAGAAAGGCGGTGGCGATGATGCAGGGGGAGGGAGAAGGGGAGAGGACGAGACACTCAACCCGGACGGCTCGCCTGCCGTATGGACCCCCCAGCCCGGCGGGACGCTCGAGACGATTTCAGGCCCGGAAAGCTGCGCGCAGATCGAGCCGCGCGAGCTGTGCGAGTTCCTGCTCGACGAGTGCCAGAAGCGCGGCGTCCAGGTCCACCTCTCGACACGCGCGACGGGGATCCTCACCGACGACGACGACGACGACGACGACGACGACGGCGCTCTTAGGGGCCTGGTATTAGCGTGCACCAACCCCGATGGGAACACCGAGACCAGAGACCTCGAGTGTCGAGACGTCCTCATCTCGGCGGGCGCGTGGACGCCCAGGGTCTTCGAGACGCTGTTCCCCAAAAGTACGCTGCAGATCCCCATCGAGCCGCTCGCGGGACACAGTCTTGTCGTCAAGTCGCCGCGGTATAAGAGGCCGTTTGTCGACATCGCGAAGCGCAAGGTCGGCGGCGGCAGCGACAACTGGCTCTGCTACTCGATCTACAGCACCGCCAGCGTGCACTGGTCGTTCGCGCCCGAAGCGTTCGCGCGGCTCGCCCGCAACGGCGACCCGGAGATCTGGGTCGGCGGCCTGAACGACAGCGCCCTCCCGCTGCCCGAGCTGGCCAGCGACGTCAAAGCCCTCATCGATCCGGAGAGCATCAGGTCGCTGCGCAAGACGACCGTGCAGTTGACGGGGCGCGTGGCGGAGGAGGGCGAGGAAGGTAACGACGACGATCTCGAGACGGTCAGGGAAGGCCTGTGTTTCCGCCCCGTCAGTCAGAGGGGGACCCCTCTCCTGGGCAAGATCCCTGAACAATACCTCGGTCTTCAGCCCTCTGGAAGTGGCGGTGTCTGGATAGCGTCTGGACACGGCCCGTGGGGAATCAGCCTGAGTCTGGGGACCGGGTTGGTCATGAGTGAATTGATTTCAGGGGAGACGCCGAGTGCAGATATAAAAGCACTGCTGATCGCTTAATTACAGACTATACAAGATTATACCCACACTCAGTTCTCTGTCTCAGGCGTCCGTGTGCTGTGCGCAGGTTCCATTCCCAGTCTAACTTCTAGTCGACGGTCAACATTAACTCGCTGGATCCAATTGAGCAGTTCTCTCTATCTTGCGCCAAATCCCCCCCATTCTTCGGCTGCCAAGTCAAGTGCTGACCGCGAATGGAGGCAACGTCGTGGTCACTGGCACGGCACTGTTTGGACAGACACAGCCTCCGTTCGCGCCGCTGCTGACGCTGGTGAGAGGTGGCACCGTGCAATGTGGACTGGGCGTCCAAGCCTGGGTAGAAATCGTGCTGACTCCAGCGATGGTCTCGGCCTTGACCAGCACGGGGATCACAGCGCCCGTGTTGAGAGAAAAGGTCCGATGTCCGAGAACTCGCAAAATAGAGCCAATTTCTCCGGAGTGGGAAGTGAACGACAGGTAAGTCGACTTGTCCGTCGAGAAGATGCTGTCGAGCAATGTCTTTGACCGTGCGTCTTGGGCCGAATTGGTCTCGGCGGTGACGCCCGTCCAGAGTTGGTCGGTCTCGGGGAAGCCAGGTTCGAACTTGTACGTGGGGAACTGGGAGTGGATATATGTCTTGTTGGAGCGGCGGTCGCAGGTATGTTCGGAGATGGACTCCCGGAGCAGAGCTTTGATCGTCGGGATGAACGGTTCGTTCTGTGGTAGTGGGAGGCCCGAGAAGGTCAGATTTGCCGTCGAGAGACATCGGTACAAAGGAGATACATAGTACTTTTGCGGAGTTGGGATCTTTTGCTCCTGGATACGAGACCGCCAGAACCTGTTGGCGACAAGGGCTTGAGAAACTCCATTGTCCGTCAAGTGAGCGTCGGACCATGTCGCTGTCGCATTGCCGTCGAGGAGAGACCAGTAGCAGTTCCACGCGGGAGTGCCGTAGAAGGACTCGGCGGCATTGTGCCAGCCTTCTCCGTGGCGGCCCATGAACAGTAGCTTGTATTGCACGTTGGCGGGAGCCGATTTGGTCAGATTGGCAATGACCAGGGCAAATCGTTGCCACTGGGTCAAGGAAGCGGCATCAGAGGGATCGGTGGGATAGCTCTGGTTGATGAGGCCGAAGTTGGTCGCAGTCTAGACAGGAAGTATCATCAGAAGACGAAGAACTTTTCTCTTACCCCTCCGCTTCCATCGGATCGGGTCTGCCTTTCACCACTTACATAGTCAAATGTAGTAGCGTTGGTCGAATTATCGCCCTGCAGGAAGTAGCCTGGGACAGTTGAATACTGGATGTAGGCCGAGACAGCAGTGAAGGCGCTGCTGAGCAGCAAGGATGTCGCAAGACAAACCATGGCGGAAATACCTAGAGATCAGTCTAAAGGATGAAGGGGTACAAGATACTGTCCTTTTAGCTCCGACGTCTGAGTGATGATGAGCTTACCTCTGGTCCCTTTATATGGCTGTCCTCACAGTCATGTTCCCGTGGTGCCTGGCCGTAGGAAACACCCTAAAGACTCCTATTGGATGCCATGATCACCAAGGTATCCGGTGCATTAGCCAATGCTACCTCAACGTTGGCGTGGTTGAAATGCAAGGAGCTGGATGGGAAGTAATGTAGGTCTCCAGGGAGCCAATCATCTCGCAGCATCAACAGGCGTGCCTGAAGTTGGTCTTTCCAATCCAAATTAGGTCTTATGAACGTGTTGCGCTCCTTCTGGTCTTGTTGTGGCAGCTTTGACGAGTTGGAGAACCTCGTGCCTCATCAATCTGGAACTACCTATTATGACAAAGCGCTAGCTGAGATCTCGAGACAAACTACTTCAAATTTCGACCACGTTAGGTCTAGATTGTAGACATTATCGCTGGGGAGAGGAGGCAAGAGAGCTCGATGAAGACAGGGTTACCTCTATGCTTGCCGACACTGTGGACAAATGAATGGTGGCCACTGTTTCTAATGAACAGTCGATATACTCTGGACGGAAGGAGCGACGAGGATCCGATCAAGATATGCCCTGTTTAATCACACGTTCAATTTCCTGCCACCATATGTGTATAGATCCCACGATGAAAACTCCCAGGGTACCAGCGTACCTAGGCCCGGTGTACGAAACAAGATCAATGTGATTTTCCACGGCCCCAGCACATGGAGTATCAAGCAGGCACCACTCTTGTTGACAGATATTCTGGTGTAAGTTTAGAGAGGACCACGACCATGAATGATGTCGACATATTCACAGGACATATTGTAAAACCTAACAAGAGCCATCTCAGCCAGAGAACACCAATAACCAATTCACTCCTCATCAATCGATCGATCCACTCCCGTCTCCTCAGGCCCTGAATATCTATCCCGTCACTGCAACACCATACGTCGCCCTCAGCCGCCCAAGCAAGTGCTCCCCCGCCGTCGTCTGGCCCAACGTCGCCACTGTGGCCGAGCCGCCCCCACGACCGATCTGGGCATCTCGGAACGCGGCTGTGCGCTCCGCGACCGCCAGCGACGGCACGGGGACCAGCACGGTGTCGTCGGCCGGCTGAACAAACACAGCGATGGAGTACCTGTCTGTTCCAAGGGCGGAGGATGTCGCGGCGACGTGCTCGTCTTCTTGCTCGGGTTCGACGAGCACGACGCGGTGCACGGTCGACTTGAGGAGTCCATTGGTCCAGAACTGGAGCAGGTCGCCGATATTGACGACCACGGGGGGGAAGTCCCGGTCGTGGTAACACGGTGGGGAGACAGGGACACGGGCCCAGGTGCCGTCGTCCCGCAGGATTTCCAGCCCAGGTTGGCCCGGCCGCGTGAATAGCAGGGTGATGCTGCCGTAGTCGCTGTGCGCGCCGGCGCGGATGTCGGCTTCGGCGCGGTAGTCGCTGTCGGGCGGCAGCTGTGGGTAATAGAGCATGCGCACCGTGTAGGGTGAGTTTTCGTGTGACCGGACGAACCAGTCCGGGTCGTCATCGATACCCAGCCCCAGCGCGATCAGGCGCAGGATCCGGGTCGCCATGGCGCGACAGCGGGCGTGGAAATCGCGCAGCGCAGCCTCCGCACGGACCTCTGAGAATTGCGAGGGAAGGGGTTGTCGCCACGCGCCGTTCGCCGGGTCCGGCTCCGCCAGGTTGAAGCACTG
Organism: Fonsecaea pedrosoi CBS 271.37; assembly: GCF_000835455.1. NCBI lineage: Eukaryota > Fungi > Ascomycota > Eurotiomycetes > Chaetothyriales > Herpotrichiellaceae > Fonsecaea > Fonsecaea pedrosoi. Next base: position 1,466,661 of record NW_013550615.1, on the reverse strand, counting down.
CTTGAAGTCGCCGCGCGCGTGGCTCTGCGGGTCGAGATTCTCGACCTGCATGTCGACGAAGCCGCGGTTCTTTGTGATCTTGCAGGCCGCCTTGTCCGCCGCGCTGGCGCCCTTGAAGAAGCGGCTGCTGGTCTCGAAGACGTTCTGCACCGTCGCGGCGTCGAGGTCGTAGTCACCGCTATCGTTGGTCTGTGACGCCGGCGGTGGCGATCCTGCGATCCACAGAAATCCGTGCTTTGCAGCGGCCTGGACAATCTCTCGTCCCAGCTCCGGTGATTCTTGGGAGATGTCGAACAGCGGCAAATCGATTGATGACGCCGCAGCGGGAGCCGCGCCGTTTGCTACCGACACCGCAGGCATGGCTGTCGCTCCACGCTTGCTCGCTCGCTCGCTCGCTCGCTCTTTCGGTCAATGGTATGGCAGCGAGGATGGACTCTCGTATGTAGTACCTACCCGAGTAATGGATTCTGTGCTTTATCAGGTTCGAGTGGATCACTGCATCGAGACAAGTTGTAGTTATCATTAATTATCATTTAAAGTCAGCGAGCGAGGGAAACAAGAAAATACTTTAATTGATGGTTTTGACCCACTTTTGAACGCTCGGTGCCGACCGAACTCCATCGCGTCCTTGGGAGGAAGGGATTCGCTGTTGTCCGACAGAACCCTCAGAATATGTATGCGAATCAAGTCTTCTCCGATTGGTCAAACTCATAGAGAGACATAGAGGTACAGAAGTAAATAAGTTCAAGAATCAACGAGGAGTAGCGATTTAAAGTGTTGTTTGTGATACGAACTGCCAAGTTGCCTGTTCCTGCATCTTATTCGTACATTTGAACAAGTGACTCTTTCCCAGTAAGCGTTACAGGCTAGTTCTGCTGGGGTTGGGAATACGTACCGACTCCCCCAGGGGCCTTCATGAGCATATGCTAGCTAGCTACCCGACATCCACACCCCACGTATATACGGACCGTCGGGGCCTCGCTCACTCTCTCAAGCCGACTCCGCCACACACTGACCGCCCGTGAAGCCCACGTTATCAATGACAAAATCAATCTCGTTCCCCGGCAACACCTGCGAACAATCCCAGATCAGCGAAAACACCAGCTCCGAACAGTCGGCCACAAAGTCCAGCGGTATCGCCTCCGCCCAGGCCGTCTGCGCCGTGTTGCCAAAGACATCGACAAGATCCCGATTGACGCTGTCGCCGACCTGGAGGGTGAGGCTGCAGGTGGAAAAGGCGGGGCCGCTGTTGGGGTTGTCCACGAAGGGGACGGCGTAGTCGTAGGTGAGGGTGTAGAAGGTGTTGGGGATGAGGTTCGTCAGGTTCTGAGAGACGCGGGAGACGGGCACGGTCGAGGTGCCGCGGAAGTAGCTGCGCGGTGGCATGGCTGGTTAGTAGTTGCGCATCTCGAGAATACAATCTCCCTACCATAGAGAGGGAAGGAAAGGGTGTCGAAGAAGGGATACATACACAAATTTCGTCCCGAAAGGCGTGTCAGAAGCCGTTCCGCTGTTCTGGTCGAAAAATGCGTTCCCAGATACTGTCCAGTCGCCGCTGGTAGATCCCAGTGCTCCAATCGAGTCGGAGGAGACGTCTTCGAAGCTACCGTCAGTTATGACGTCCTGTGATGATGAATGGTCAGTAACCTAGAGATCATACGGGTGTAGGACAAGCCGACGAAAACCGCTGAGGACATACCGCCGTTCTCGAGGATGGACAGGCACTTGTAGGACATGCGGAGGAACTGCTTGTGGTTGTAGTAGTTGTCTGATGGTGCTGAGTTAGCTTCTCGCCTTCGAAAAGGAGCGAATAGGTACAATACATACTGTTGTAGTTGTAGTGGTGGACGTTGTCTATCACGAGTCTTAGCTTGCCGTTATAGAGATATCAAAGGACAGTTGACATATTGTGGCCTACCGCTGTGGTCTCCGTGATCGTGGTAGTAGGAGTCGTCGTAGAGGTAGAGGTAGTAGATGTATTAATAGTCGCTGTCGTTGTTGTCACGGCTGATGTCGTGGTGCTAGCAGTAGCCAGGGACGAAGTCGAACTGGTGGGAGTGGATGCACTAGTACTGGTGGTCATCGGCGAGTTTGTGGAGCCTGTCAATCTCGTTGAAGATCCGAGGATGCTCGTCAATGCTCTCGAAGAACTGGTAGATGTTGATATTCTTGTGTCAGTAGGCTTTGAGTATGTTGTTCCGTGACTTCTAGTGGCTGAAGAAGTGTGCGATAGGTAAATAGAGGTGGTCGAGAGGACTGCAACCGGAGAGCTTCCAGACGTGAGCGGCCTTCCTGGTTCATGTTCTGTGCGTGTTGCTGTGGTATGTGCAGATGTGCTTGTCTGGGAACTCTTCAACTGGGAGAGAGTCCACGGAGATGCAGTAATGCTCTGTCCTTCAGTCTTGTCCCAGCTTTGCCAGTGAGGGAGGTCTATATCTCGTGCCGTCGACGTGTCACCGAGAGAAGCATGCGGCGTATGGCCATTGTGGGTCCAGGAATACTGAGCCGGGGACGAGACTGACGATGCAACCAAATGTTCAGAGCTGCAAGGGCACACGATGTGGGTGTTTGTAACGATAGTGGTGACTACAACCTCTGAGCTGTCCCACTTGTCTTGGTTCTGGCCATGGCAGACGGTGACAGCAGCTGCGGTAGCGAGTGCCCACAACGTTGATCTCATCCCGCAACTAAGATAGAAATCAATAAAAGAATTGGACGGCGACAAGCGTCACCAGAATGAATGGACAGCCTTGAGCAGGTCGAGCAGCAATGTAAGAGTAGGAGGAGTATTCACATGGTTGAGTAGAAGAGGCAAGGAAATAGTGATGGAGAAAAGCTTCGACAGGTGGGGAAATAGGGGTGGGTATGGCTGAAGGATTCGCTTTCGCTTGATGAACAGGTTAGGTCTAACACCCCGTGGGCGCCAGAGAGTACCGATCCGGAAAGCGTTGAGGAGGGAGTTTTTGAAGAGGCGCTCTTCCAATTTCTTTTTGTGGTTAACATCCATGAATTCCTAGCGCTAGCAAAGTCGCGTGGCGTTCAGACAAGGGAAAGCTTCGGTCTATCAAGCTTTAACGGCCCGTTATACCAGACTAGGAAGGCGATCCTGGTGGCTTGTAAGCGGCTAGCGGTAGCAACGCGAAGGTCAAGTATGACTTCTCAACAAGCGGCACGTCTCATGAAAATTGCACGACGGCGAAAATGAATGGACGGTCTCTCCATCGTCATCAGCCACACCGCGAATCGTCTGTTCCACAAGAGACTTGACTTCCACCAAAGGTGTAAAGACATGGTTCTTTTCAACTAGCATATATGAAATGCAGCTCAATTAGCTATGTGGTAACATTCAACAAGAAGTTGATCAACGACGAAAAGGAAACCCATCCCAGCTCTTACCTCCAACAGTAACATTTACCTGTTGTCAAGACCGTCCGAATAAGACGAAGACCAATAGAATCGTTCTAGTAAGTAGTGACTCCCAGCCATTCCTTGATGTATTCAAGCTGGAACTTCTGCGCCTGCAGAACTCCCGGCTTGGTCAGGAACGCTGGATTGAACGAATCCTCTGTGTGCCCCCCCTCCGGGACGACCATCAGACTCGACGCGTTGCGGTCGGCCGTCATTCGTCCGTACAGCTGCCACGGGGCCCAGCCGGAGACGGGATCAATGGTGCCGAAGGTGAACAGCAGGTGTGTCGCCGCGAGCAGGTCCTTGGTTGTAAAGTGATATTTCGTCGACAGTTCCTGGTGGGTAGGGATGGTCATGTTGAAGGTCTCGGAGCAGAATTTGCCGCGGTCGCTGCTATACCCGAGAGAGCCGGCGGGGAAGATTGTGCCGGAGGGGATCAGGTCCGCCGCGATGGGGAAGTAGCGGCACTCCAGGTATTGAAAGGGGAGTTGCTCGGCGCCGGCTAGGCTGAATGCGTTTTGTCCAGCCCAGTCGACGCAAACGCCGTTGAAAAGGACCGAGAGACTGGCATTGATGACTTCGAGCGCACCGTGAGCCTCGAGCGTCAGATTGAGGACTTTGTTGAGAGGGTTGGCTATGAGGCCCGGGAGACCCGGTAGGACCCCATAGCTGAACTGCGCGTTGGCCGTATACGCGTTGAGGATCTGTGACTGGTAGATCAGGTCCAAATCGCTTGTGTTCTTCGGGACCTCGCAGAGATTGAGCCCGTGGGCGAGGTCCTCATATTTTGTCCCTGAAAGGGTAATCAGTATCTTCTTCGTGATTGGGGTGTCCACCGTACTGACCGGTCTTGATGTAGCCATGATAGGTTGCCAGCGCAGCTTTTATCTTAGCAGCAACTTCCGCGGAATAGCTCGAGTAGATGTTCGATAGCTCCAGCTCGCGTTAATAGTCTTGTCATGCTAGCGATCAGGTATGCTTACAAAGGTGTACCAATTCCCACGCGCAGGATTTGAAGAATTCGGCCCAAGGCTCTCGGTTGGTCCAGCCCAGGCAATTGAGCCATAGAAAGTCTCTGGGTGGTTAAGTCGGAGCATGGCAGATAGCCAACCCCCATAGGAGCCTGCAACGTGAATCAATTCCCAGTCTCCTGCCTTTGTTCCGAATGACCAACGTACCGCCATGTGCAATGACCTTGGCATCTCTCAGTTTGGTATTGTTTTTCTTCAAGTATTGGACAAAAGCAACAGAGTCCCCAAGAACGTTCTCCACGGTGAGTGTGGCAAAGCGCTGAGTGACGTTGGAGGCGATGCTTGGATTGCTGACGCCGAAGAAACGGTGTTCGAGTTGCACCACGGCAGCACCCAAGGTTGGCGCCCAGTCTTCAAAGACCATCTCTTCCTATGCATAGTCAGACACAGGTCAGACAACATCGACAAAAACCTACCAAGCACGAGAGATTGGCGGTCTCGGCTCCCTGGAGGAACAGGATCGGACCTCCTGGTTTGTAGTGGTCCATGATAAGTTGATATTGTTGTCTAAAGGTCCCGCTCTTGGTGGAATTATGGTCGATCTTCTGATCGTAGAACGCAGTTGGATGAGTGCAGTTGACGCCGGTCTGCCCAAAGGCAGTCTGTGCCGCTGTCAATGCCAGGAGAGCGAAGGAAACTAACATGATGAAATAGCTCCAATGAGTGTCGTAGGTGCTTTTTGCCTCTGATCAATGTACATATACCAGACTTAGGAGTGACCTAGACGACCTTTATATACTATTTCGTGAGATTGCATCCTCATTGCCGGTCGAGCAAAAGTCCCAAGAAAACCACCGAGCAATGTTGGGCTTGTGACGTAGCTTGATGCAACAGCTGCCAATTCCCTGTCGTTTCGAAGTGGCCTGGGGAAAATCACTGTTACCTTTAATTTTAGACATCGGGCCTTGTTGGGTTAGCTGAGTAGATCTGTGAAGGTGTGTAAAGGACGTTACCGGCGCACGGCATGGAAAGGGGAAAACATGCGGACTCAATCTGGGGAACAAGCAACGAAGGGGATATCATTGGTACTGGTCCCATCTATTGACCCATCTCCAGGGTAGACACGATGACATAGCCACCAGCGACACGAGCATAGCGTTTCCGAGTCATTGAAACAAAGGGGACAGAGTCTGTATTTTACGAGGTTGGCGTTTCTTGAACTTGGCAAGGCTGAAAGATAAATCGCAAAACTAACCGTATCGGGAATAGTGTGCGATACTCCACCAAGTATTTCTTGAGCAGATCTTTTAGGCCATCCCCCTAGTGTAGATCTTCAGCCTCTTCATCTCTATGCTACTTCCACAGCCATGACCAGACGAGATCAAAGGGTCGAAGCTGAAAGTACTACAACCATCAGCTCCGCGGATCATTTGGCCCGAAATACATCAAGATCATCGTCCTAAGCACCGTTAACCACGCGAGGTTTAGTTCACGAAGATAATAGCCCTTTAATTGAACTTTCGAGTTTCAAAAGAGCGAGTGCAATCGTTGTGGTATCGCTGAGTCTCTCCTAAAGTAGGGCATAGCGCCGCCCAACACCATGTCTTCCTCCAACGGCCGCGTGTTCCTCATCAACGCTGCTTGGCTCGAAAAGGAGAATTGACCGATATGTCTCCGCATATCGCGACACAGAAATGGCCATTTCCTCCAGGACCTTGTCGATCCGGGTGGTCGATCGTTGACCGCAGAGCCTTTGTGTCCTTCTGTCTCTTGGTGTGACATTTGCGTGTCGGTGCTGGGGGCCGGGTTGTCCGAATGCAGCTTTGGGGCCACTCGTCGCCCATTCGCAAAGACTTATAAGTTTGACAATTCCTTTTCTCTTAGAACATACTCTGCCCTACCAAGCACTTCTCCTGAATAAATCAAGTCTAACGACAGAACCTTCCTTGACAGCTGTACGTCATGGCACGAGTCTCGGACACAGTCGCTCTCGACGCCACCGAGATAGGCGTCTATATCTTGCTCATGCCCCTTATCATATTCCTCGGAATACGCCATGGCGCCAAACACTCTCTGGGCTTCGTCTATCTTTGCCTCTTCTCCATCCTCCGCATTGTTGCCGATGCGCTGGGGATAGCCAACCGAAACTCGACGAATGAAAACACCATCATCACCACTCAAGCCATCAACTCGGCTGGCTTGTCTCCCCTCCTCTTGATCTTGGGGGCCCTTGCTCACGAAGCCCACCACTATCAAATCAGAGCGACCCTGCCACATCGCGAGGCACAGAACGTCCTCCGCCAACTACGGAGCCTCCAAGGAGGCTTCCACGCCCTGTCAGCCGGCGGCATGGGATTGATCGTCTACGCCGCAGAAAAGTCAGCCAGCAAGGACAGCAACCACGATTCCGGGACTTGGACGGCCCTGCGCAAGTTGGGGGTTGTCCTGATGCTCCTCGCCGCCATTGCGGAAGTCATATACGCTGTGTGCGTCTGGATGGCCGTGCGTCGAACGAAGGTGGTCAGACCGGTGAACCTCCTTTCTTTGGCGGGTTTCACGTTTGTCGGCGGCTTGTTCGTCGGGGTTAGGGCGGTATACTCGGTCATCTACACATTCGATACGAACCCGGACCTCAGCCCAGTCACTGGCAAATTCGTCGTCAAGCTGATCTTCATCGTCGGTGTCCAGTTCTCAGCTGTCGCCTGCTTGATCTGCGGTGCGTGGCTCACTAGAAATGTGAGGAGGGACACGGCGTATGAATCGATACGGCCGGCCGGTCAAGCCTTTGGACACGGTGGACACGCAGACGTCGCGATGCCTCTCACATCTCAGAGTTTTTCGAAAAGATGGGAGCCGCCACACTACGATGCCTGATGCAGGCACCATTACCGAGTTGTTTCGTCGGAGTTCATTCTTCTTGTACCTCGATCTAACCAGAATTGGCTATAGAGAGTGGCTATATCTCCGAGTCTCTTTTCCCCAGCAAGATCCCACCAGCCTTGCGCATTCACGCATCCTAACTAGTTCAGCCTCGACACTATCCCCTCGAATGGTAAAACCCATCGTTTACCTCTGTATTATACCGGCAGAAGAAAACGTCGCCATCATCCAGCCATATCTCATGCCGCGTCGCTTTTCAATTGAGGCGTTGACGAGGCATTGACTGAGCGAGTGGTAGCCCTTTCTCTGTCAAAAACATTCATATTCAATATATAGCTCACGTTAAACATGGAGTCCTCCTCAGCCAAGTTGCTACAGAGGTAGATGTACCGCATCGTCTACGTCATGGAGAACATGAATCGAGGAGAAGGAGAAAGCGTGAGGAAAGCCGCTGGAGTCATGTTGATTTGTTGACGGCGTTCCTTGAAAATGATATCTTTCGCACTGTATTCCGTTTTGCGCAAACCCCTTCATCTCTTGTCATGTAGATGTGACGACCGAGCGGTATGATATCATCTGTCTTGCGCCTTTGTGTGTACTCAGCGAACATCACCGGGAAATACTCTGATCGATTTCTCGAGATTTCCTTTTGCTTCCTTGCTTTTCGTTGTGCTTGACCATTTACCCTGTAAGACCATACCTTTTCTCCGCCATGAAATCTGATGCAAGACCGACGTGCCACGAACAGGGCCATTCGGGCCGTCTACCTCCTGTGTTGTGACGACTTGAACCAAGTTCTCGAATTTATATTCCCCTAGTTGTTCCAGGCTCTTCACACCCAGAACCCTCGGAGCCGAATCATATCTCGCTTTCAGTTCATGTTCAAAGCGTGTAGATAAAGTCTGGCCGTTTATCTCCCATCAGCCAGATCTGTTCGGCACTCAATCCATCGTGCATACGGTCTCGCTTGCCACTCAGACGCTTGGCATTTTCGATCCTGAGCATGACGCGGGTAAAGACGGTTCCTCCAAAGAGACAGACGACCAGAGACCCGAGCACGACACCGTGGCCGGTCCAGAAGCGAGGCGCCTGCTGCGTGAGATAGATGTTGGAACTGACCACGCCGCTGATGTTGCCCACTCCCACGGCGATGCCAATGACGATCCCCCGCTTGTAGACGCCCTCGGTGTTGTTGCTCGCCCAGGAGAGTGAGTTGGGGATGTTCGGGTAGATCCCGATGGCCGCTAGGAAGGTCCCGGCGTATTGAATATGTGGATTGTCGGTAGACAGGAGCATGACGAAGCCGGCGATGCCGATGGACGACGCGACGATGCTGCAATAACCCCTCTGCTGGGTGCGGTCGGCGATATAGCCCACAGTAATTGTGGCGATGGCGGCCCCTGCGTAAGGAGGGACCGAGAGCAGCTGTGCATGCGTTCCCTGGTAGCCCAAACCGCGGAGAATTGTCGGGAGGAAGAGCGAAAAAGCGTAAAGAGCACAGTCGCAGCCGGTGTAGATGACAGCGTATGACCAGGTCTTCCAGTCTCGGAGTGCGGCATAGAAATGTCGCTTGTCGTATTGCTCCTCGTTGCTGGCCTGTCGATCCGCAGCGAGACGTCGACGCATCCGGATCTGGTCATCCGGCGTCAGGAACCGGGCTGTCTCTGGCCAGTCGAACACCATGACCCAGCAGAAGCCGCCGACAACCATCGTAATCAGACCTTCCAGGATGAATATCCACGCCCAGCCGGGCTTGCCGCCGACGCCGTCCATTTGGGCGATGGCCGCTGCTAGCAGGCCTCCGAAAGACCCCGCCAGAGCTGCAGCGGAGAAGAAGATGGCGGCACGCAAGCCGAGTTCGCTCCGTTTATACCAGCAAGAGAGGTAGTAGTTGACGCCAGGAAACAAGCCCGCCTCGGCCAGCCCAAGGAAGATTCGACAGGCGAGCAGGCCTGAATAGTTGTGCACTAGGCCCATACACGTCATGACCAGGCCCCAGGACACGATGATGCCGGTGAAGAAGACGCGAGGTGTCAGTCGCCGCAAAAGGACATTGGTGGCTGGCTCAGCAAGAGCATAGGTGACCTAGGTGTGGACTGTATCAGTTCATCCTTCCGCAGCACCTTAGGTGAAGATTTGTCAGTGAGACACCTTACAAAAAAGACAGTGAGTGCGGTATTGTAGTCCCCTCCGTCCATGTTGAGGTCTTTTTCCAAACCCGCCAAGCGAGCATTGCCGACGTTGGATCGATCCAAGAAGGAGAGTAAGTAGAGCAATCCAAGCCACGGGATGAGCCAAAAATCGACTTTGCGGATCAGTGCTCGGTCCTGCGACATTCAAACATGAGGGTTTGGTCCTGTTGTGACACACAAGATGGACATACGATTTCGGCCCTCTCGGCGTCGCTTTTGCCTTCATCAGGATCTGGCATATCGGCAACATTGTCGTATCGCTCGATATGGACTTCTTGTTCTTTCTCGGCGAATGAGGTGGTGCCCACGTCAAGGCTGACCACTTTGTGAGCTTCCTGCATCTTGGAGGGCTGTAGTAGGGGACTTTTTGGGGGAAGAATAGAAGATCAGGTTTTTTGTTCTGGGGAAGCGATATATCAAGTCTCCTGGTCAAGTCGGTTTCTGGAGATGGTGCAACTGTAATTGCTCCGGGGCCCCAGCCTTAACTAGACGTTGAGAAGATCCCCGCGTCCCTCCACGGACGAATGCGGTTTATCCCCAAGACACTACTTCAGTGTAAGGGAGGGTGTCTTTGGAGGAGAAGCTGCTGGAGGAATTGACCTAGAAGAGGTTAGCGGATCCGTTGTGATTGGGCAAGGCTGCGGCAATGCGGACCGCCAACCGCGTGGATATACGGTGTCTAGCTATGGTCTGGCCAGAGTCTTACGAAGACGGGGCTATGGATTTTGAAGTCGAGAACGGGCTTATTGTTTCCTACCGCGGACCGCATAGCGGACCGTAAAAGAATGGTTCTCATTCTTCCATTCACTGTTGCAGTCAATACCGATGGTCCGCGTTGGGGCTTCTGGTGCTTGGGACAAATCAATAATCGCCATCGCCAGGATTTAGATCTGATGTACAGAATCTTCCAAGTTGAGACGGTACAAGACGAGCAGTGGCAAGATATGAAGTTCTGGGCTTTACCATTTGGTGTTCGGTACAGGGTTCAAGTAATGCGTATGGGATACGGCATGACACTGGAGTCGATGGACTAAGCTGAATTGAGCAAAAGGCTGAAGTGAGCACAATTGGACCGCTGCTCGATTCATGGTCTGGTCCATCTTCCACAAGCGGCTTGAAGAAAATGCAGTGAGGACGTATAGAGAGAACCAACTCGACATAAGACTACAACTTTGACGGCTTCCAGGAAGGTGCCCTCTTATCTCTGAAAGCCGCGAGTCCTTCCCGGAAATTCTCCCCTTGCTTGAGCTTAGGATAAAGCGTCCTGTGAATGTCCTGGAACGCCACCTCGACGTCAGCGGTCTTCCACGCCTCCCTCAACGCCGCCCTGGTCACGATAATGGCATCCGGCGAGAGCGCGGCAATCTCCCCTGCCACCTCCACGGCCTCGGCGATGAGGGAGTCGCCACTCCGGGAGACCTTATTCACCAATCCATATCCTAGGGCTTCCTGTGCGGTGATCGACCGTCCGCTGAGGGCGATGTAGCTGGCTATATGGAGCCCGGCGCTGCGTACAAGTCGGGGCAGACCGCCGCTGTAGGCGTATTGCCCTACCTTGGGTTCTGGCAAGCCGAAGGTGGCTGTCGGGGAAGCCACCACCACGTCGCTGATGGGGTATGTTAGCAATGCTTTGGCCAGAAGAAGCGCAGCTCGGCCTGATCGATCCATCTGGATACTCGAGCGATGGAGCAGAGGCAAGCAATTCCTGCGAGTAACCCCGAGAGTAGATAAGACATACCAATTGAGAGCAATCTCCCAGCCGCCTCCCAACGCGTACCCATTGACCGCCGCAATGATAGGTTTTCGACCAGAGCGCCGACTGATGCCCGCGAACCCAGACAGCGGATGCTTATGGCCTTCGTGTTCTTCATGCGCAGATTTTGATCCCGCTGCATCGTCCACCTTCAACATCTCGATAAGATCCGAGCCCGCACAGAACGACTTCTTCCCTGCCCCCGTGACGATCGCCACGCGCAGTTCCGGCTCATCTTCAAACCAGTTTATTAGTGAGTCCATGTCCCAGTGAAGCTGGTAGGTGATTGAGTTCATCTGGGCCGGGCGGTTGATCGTCACCAACATGACATGCTGAGCTGGGAAACCGACCATGTAGCCGTCGCTTGTTGGATGAGGCCTCGATTGGCCTGTAAAAGCCGACTTGGTCGTCATGGTATAAGCTGCTGTCTGTGGATTTTATCCCTGGTTTCTTCCTTCTGTCTCGTCTTTGACAAGGTGGTCGCTTTCCCTCAAGCAAGGGTTCGTGTTGACAACAATTTCGACAGACACCCTGCCTACCTCGAACTCTGCATGCAAAGTTGCGAGTGACAAGACAAACCCTGGACTCGTGAAATATCGAATTACCAAAGCCACCACCAACACGATACCCGCTGAGCTTGAGTCTAAGTTTGAACCCCCTCCCCCCCCCGACTTGACCGTCTAAGCCTCGGTTCTCGGCGGCGAGGAGCGAATCACTCCGATCTTCACTACCAAGACTACCTACAGAGCTTAGCTCCGCTTAGCTGGGGTCACAAATGTAGATACCAGAAACGAAACCCCACTAGCTATCTGGTACTGAGATTTGGGGGTTGGGGTTATCCCAAGATCAATGCAGGGGGGTTCCACCATTTGGGGTAGGTTTCTCTGTGGTCGCGGCGGTGTATGCAGTTGTTGCGGATGGCGGACGACGGATGGCGGATAGCGGATGGCAAGGAGCGGAGAGCGGTCCGGCCTGCACTCAAGCCTGTGTCACGGGTTGAGCCTGAGCCTGGGCTTGGTCATAGTTTGGGCACAACGTTACAAGACACGTGCGAATCGACAACAGACAGACACAGGTAGAGCCGCGAGAACGGGTGAGGAAACAACCAGGATCCAAACCATAGGTAGCTAGATATGTGCCATTGTAAAGTAGGTGACGGAAAATCTCGAGAGAAAAATTGAACACGACTTACAGATCGAGAGCGTTGATTTCTTATGGCAGGTTGAACTCTGTAGGATCAAGAATATTTTTGCTCTCGGCCCCCGGTTCCATGCTACGGGGTCATTGGGGGTCAATCTCGGGGTGATGGCACCATCTTTCTGGCTCAGACCCATCAACGTGATCGTCCTCTGTGGTCTTGCACTGCTTTCTCCCGAACCATGTCCGGCGGTGGACCTTGATATGGTGTCTCTGAAACGAAACATGACTCTGTTGCTGGAACAGGCCGAGTGGTCGTCCACCATACATGTACCAAGTGTTGGGGTCTCTTCAGTCAGAGTGTTGCCATATTTCAAGAACCGGAATGCTTCGAGGTGATCCAACCCCCGTGGCCAAGGTCCTCCTCGGTGTATCATCTCATCTTCAGAGAACCGTTGATCGAGTTTGGGCGCCATACAATAGCGGCTGTAGGTAGAAATAATCAGTGCTTGAAGAAGAAAATTCGACCGTCTGCATTCACCATGATCCGCTCACTCCACGTTCCCAAACCTTACCTCGGGCCTTTGGTCAGGCAAAGAGATTCGGTCTCCTTGGTAGAGAGTCTTGGACAGCAGGAAGCCAGTGGACGCCTTAAGTCGCTTAGTAGCCGAACCTCACCATCCACGCTCATCAGCATTGGTAACATGACCTGCTATATTCTCTTGAGCTCGACCCGAGGTCTTGACTCGGCCCATCAACCCTCTGTTCCACACGGGACAATGAAATGGAGCTGCCGAGAAAGTGCCTATCCATGTTACGGAACAAGAATTATGAGGTCAAAGACAGACCATCAACCCCACGAACGATCCGAACAACCGTGACAGGAACGGGATCTCTGTGCCCGCAATCGAAGAAAATACTTGAGGGATATCGGAGAAAAGAATACCTACTGTCCAGTCCAACATATCAGCCTCGCATATCAGCTTCGATTGTTCCCTGCTCTGCAACAGGTTGGAGTAATCAACGGGGAACTGCTCCGTAAGCACAATCCGGGGTAAAATCCAAACGGCCTCGCTTACGATAAGTAAAAGTCGGAGACGACACAACTGCCAGAAGCTTTAAGGACCATGGGCTTGATGGGGGACTCCGAGGGTTAGCCTTGCCCCCCGTCCTCGGAAAAGTGCTGTCCTTGGCATTCTTGGCAGAGTGTATCTCTATGCTGTATAGGGACAATGAACCGTCATCTGATTCCTGGGCATCGTCGTTGTCCGCTTTTCAATAGTTGAACGAAATTTCAGTCTGACGGAATTTGTGCTCCTGTAGACAAAACCACGCCCTCGTAGTTCTGAAGTCCGCGCAGCAATTGTCGTCCCAGGAGTTAGCAAGCAGTCATTAGGCTATACGCTGGCCTCCGGAGAATGGTAGCAGTGAGGCTCGTTGTCGAACACGCACGTACAGTAGACACAGGCTCTAACTAATGGCCCGGGGCGGCAGGGAACACAGTGGAATGATATCCCTGGTTGTTGCAAAAGTACGATGCAAAAAGGTGGCAGCCTTGGCGCCGAGAGCCGCAAGGTCGATCCCATTTTGCGGGCATCTTCGTTCTCGGACGCCTCCCCACCCCCCGCCCCCGCTCGGAGCCCCGGGCGGGGCCACAAGGTTCGTAGCAATATGCTACCTTTTATAAAATGCACATGGTAGATCGCTTACCGCGCAGTTGCAGCTTCGGTTCAAGTGTGTATCAATTTTTCGCTCGGAGATCCTGCTGCACGGTGTAACCCAGAGCCCCCATTCCCTCGTTTGACCAATTCATCCTCCCTGACCTCTGGACTGGTATTCAGTAACGAGTACCGACGATGACCAAATCGGATGATGTCGAGGCACCATCTACCGAGCAGCATGAGCACTCGGAGAACAAGTGGCAGGCCATTGCCGCTGAAGCAAAGGCTGTGGAAGACGCAAAAACGTTCCACGAATTAGCTCCGGATATTCCCCTGCGAGAGGTTCTGGAAAGTCATGCGGACGAGGACAAGAAGCGCGTGAGGAGAATCATGAGGAAAGTTGATTTCAGGCTGGTCTCAATCCTTGCCTTGGTATACATCTGGGCTTTTATCGATCGAAGCAATCTCGGCAATGTGAGTGTTTCTTACCAACCTGCGTGAAAGGATTCGCGCGTCGAAAGGCCAAAGGACTCTTCTCGTTTCGTCTCGTTCTTTGAGAAAAAAAAAATATTCCTTGAGGAAACGGGGGGTGCTGATATATATAACTTGCTCCTAGGCGAATATCGCTGGAATGAGCGAGGACCTCCAAACCCAAGTCAGCAACCGCTATTCCGTCTTGACCATGATATTTTTCGTTGGCTACATCCTCGCCGATTTGCCCGCGGCCTACCTGACACGAAAGCTTGGTCCTGCCCTTTGGATTGGCTCCATAACGCTCGCATGGGGCGCAATCACGATCGGACAAGGCTTTGTGAAGACTTGGGGTGAATTGGCTCTCTGCAGAATTCTCCTTGGTATCATGGAGGGTGGCCTCATTCCCGGAGTGCTATACCTATTGTCATGCTGGTACACCAGATACGAAACTGGTGTTCGGATTGCCGCCTTCTATGTGATTGGCATCATGTCCAGTGGATTGTCGGGACTGCTGGCGTATGGCCTGGAGAAGATGGAAGGCACCTCTGGGATTCGGGGATGGTGGTACGTTGGCTCCTTGTTGCAGTTTTCCACACACGCTCACACCGTGATACAGCTGGATCTTTATCATCGAAGGTGTAGCCACTTGCGCTGTGGCCATCGGTTCTTTCTTCTTGATTGTGGACTTTCCAGAACGGTGTAAGTCTCCCCATCACCAAACTAGATGCCTCGACACTAACAGCCGGCCCCCTTGTACAGCTGCTCAAAAGAATTCTCTCGGACTCCCCGCCTTTTTGACTCCGGAAGAGGCTGCCATTGTCCTTGCTCGCATTGAACATGACCGTGGCGACGCAGTGCACGAGACTTTGACGTTTAAACTCTTCCTCGAGTATATCAAAGACTGGAAATTGTGGGAGTTCAGCTCTTATCTGATACTTAATGTGGGAGAATCTACACTTTTCAGTGGCCTTGGCCTTATCTAACCATGTACAGAGCACTGCATTATACGCCTTTGCATACTTTCTTCCGGTCATCTTGAAGGCCGGATTTGGGTACTCGACCGCAAAGGCACAAGTTATGACGTTCCCACCTTATCTCGTGGGAGGCGTGGTACGGTCACCTCTTGGGATGTTTTTCCGTGAAGCCCTTGCTGATGGACGATATAGTGGATGATTATCTGTTCCCGCGCGGGGGACATGCTTCGACAACGAGGTCCTCTACTCTGTCTCAATTGTGTTCTTTACATCATTGGCATCACGCTGTGAGTAAAAACTATGCTCTGATTTCTTCCTTGATTTTGCGAACCGGCCACTCTAATATTACAACACAGCGTCGCCTGGTCTACCAACACCAATGCTCGCTACGCAGGCGTCTTCATCGGCGTCATGGGTATTGTGGGCAACGTACCCCAACAGTGGGCTTACGCTCTCAACAACCTCGTCGGACAGGTCAAAAAGGCACTCTGTCTGATCATGATGACAATAGGAGGCGCGATTTCAGGCATCATCGCCGGAAACGTTTTCCGATCCCAAGACTCGCCGGGTTATCGACCAGGGGTCTGGGTCAGTATCGTTTTCAACATCGTATATTTCTTGCTGGTCGCGAAGAACATTGTCTATTTTTCACGCCAAAACAGGCGAGTTGACCGAGGCGAGATTGTGATCATGGGCCAGCCAGGATTCAAGTATACCCTCTAGAATGATAATATGGCTATTTTAGAGCCCTTGGGCCATGTTGACGGCTACTGGGGAACTATCAATTTGAGATTGAAATGCCATCGCGATGGCAATTGCAGCGATCAAGCCAAAAGCAAACTCCCTCCTGTACCGCAGCCAATCTAGGCACACAATAGCCGAAGCAACATTCCTCCCGTGTCTCGTGTGTTTAAGCTACCGTTCGCAAGACAGCCGCATTGTGGGGGAGGGGCTTTGCGAATGGCGACCAGGGTTACCATGGACGCTTGTGAGGAAGCTCTTTATCGGACCCAGGAGATCGTAGTGATCCAATGAATATGGTGTGTGTTGCTCCTTCTTTTTTTTTTTTGGTTCAGACTCTGGATTCTTGTTCAAATGTGCAGCCGACATTCACATCATTTCACCAAGTCCCGAGTCCCGACTGCCACGAGGCGCCGATATCGCGACTAATAGGTCCCACAATACAGAGCCCCCCCTCTTGTGGTTGATGATCCATGTGCCTTGTTTCCTTTGCGTAACTAGTACACCGTTTTTCTTAATGCCCCTCGTCACTCAGAGTCTGGATCTCGGTTCCTCCTTGTTATCAAACGAAACGACCAGTTTGCCAAAGTGCGCCCCCGTCTTCATATCGTGAAACAACTCTTCGACACGCTCCAGCTCAAGGCCCTTGACCACCTTGGAAATGACCGGCCTGAGGTGCTTCTCCCTGACAACCCGCATCATCTCCTCAAACTCCCTCCTCGACCCGACCGTGGTGCCTCTGATCTCCATATTCCTCAGCACGGCGGACATGGGGAACGATATCTTGGGTCCCAGAGTCATGCCATAGACGACGAGTATCCCTCCTGGCTGGATTCATTTGGTTTGTTTTAGTGATTGTCCACCGGTCGATGATATTCGGGAGTGTTTGTGGAAGAAATCATAAACTCACCTTTAAGATCTTGACCGCGCTGTCAACAATGTTGCCTCCAGCACCGTCAATGACAGCATCCAGTCTCACTCCCCCCGTCAATTCCAACAATTCCTTCTCCCAACCGGCGTGTTTGTAGCTGACGCCACCCACGGCGCCTCTCTGCTTCGCAGCCTCAATCTTGTCGAGGCTTCCACTGCTAACAAACACCTCAGTGCCGACTGCGCGCGCAAACTCTAGAGCCATCAGCGCGACACCGCCGCCGATTCCCGTGACCAGGATCTTCCTGCCCGGACCGACGTGCTGAGCGCATTTCGTCATGACGGCCCTCCACGCAGTCAGACTCGTCAGGGGTAGCGCCGCGCACTCCACATTGCTCAGATGCGGCGGCGCCAGCTCGAGGGTAGCCTGGTCAATGACCATGTACTCCTGCAGCGTGCCGTTCTGATTGCGCGACGTGCCGCCGAGAATGCTGAATTTATCCTCGGGCCCCCACGAATCAGCGTGCCAGCCGGACGCAGGACAGACGACGACCCTCTTGTGCAACCACCCCTTCTCGGCGTCCGGTCCCAGCGCGACGACCGTGCCGCACCCGTCTGCGAAGAGGGGCACGCCGAACGCGACGTCCGGGTACAGATTCTGGCGGATGAAGTGGTCGCGGTGGTTGATCCCCGCGGCGTGCATCTTCAACAACACCTGTTTTCCCTCAGGTGTAGGCTGCGGCACCTCGTCCAGGCGCAGTGGGTAATAGACAGAGCCTGGCTCCCCCGCAGCAGCAGGCGCAATCGATATGACCTTGGACGTCTTTCGCGTCTGCACGCCTCCTTGTGCCATTCTTTTTTTTTTCCCCTTCTAGGATTTTCTAGCACCGAGTTAGGTCCTGAAGAGGCTCAGCGGATCCCCCCGAAGCCAGAGGATTTTTTGAGATATGCGAGGCTCTGGTATGTGGTCAAAGGGGACATGGATTTGCAGGAACAGAAATATTGAACACAGGGGTGGGTAGTTGTCAAGCAGGGAAACTAGTGATGGTCAAGCATGTTAAACGCTACCAGTTGCTATCACTGAACACCTTTGGGTTCTCAGGAAACGTAGACGTCTCGTCTCGTCTCGTCCCGTCTCAGACACGGTCAACAGTCCTCTCACAGCCAAGCTTCGTCGCGCAAGGCTCCGTCACCCACGTCGATTTGGGGGGGCGAGGGGGGGAGGGATCCACTTTCATTCCATTTCCCCTTCTGGAAGCGGTCCGCGATCCGCAAGCCCTGCGAAATGATAGACGGTTATTGCGGAAGATAAGACCGCATGCCGTGGAGAACTCATGTCTGGGACTGGTAGCGGACGGGTCGGAGAAGGTCCGTCTTTAGCAGCGGGAGAGGAGATGCTTTCCTGGGTAGGAACCGTCAATGCCCGTTGATTCGAGCCGTTACGGCAGGACGAGGAACTGGATGGTCGTGGAACATCCACAATGGAGAAGCTCTCTCAAAGATAGGTGTTCCTTTGGAAGAAACTGATCCTTCCTCACTGTCATTGTTCTCTATCACCGCTGCGGTTTGACAAGGTCGTCGCCAATACCAAAAGTCAACAACGCCAACGCCACCATGCCCGTGTCATCGCCCTTCCCCAACATCGACATCCCAGAATGCAATATCCTCTCGTACCTCTTTCCCCCGACACAGGCGGAAGAGGACCAGTCCCTCCCTCTCTGGATCAACGCCTCAAATCCCTCTGTCAGAGTCACCGTGGCCGACACCCTACGCTTGATCCGACGATTCGCCGTCGGTCTCTCGCGGCTCGAAATCCCCGGCCAGCGCGCCGTGATGGTCCTGTCCCCGAACCACATCTACGTGCCGGTGATCTACCTCGCCGCCGCGGGCGCGGGCTGCTTCTTCAGCGGCGCCAACCCGACGTACACGGTCGACGAAGTGTCGCGGCAGCTGCGGATGAGTGACGCGGCGGTCATGCTGGTTCACCCGACCCTGCTGGACTGTGGTGTCAAGGCGGCAGAAGCGGCCGGGTTGTCGCTCGGTCGGGTGTTTCAGTTCTCGGATGCGGATTGCGAGGTCTCGAGGCACGGTGTGCGGGATTGGAAGAGCATGCTGGCCAGTGAGGAAGAGAGTCGAGCGTGGCGGTGGGATGCGCTGCGGGGCGAGCAGAGCAGGAGGACGGTGAGCTGTGTGAATTTCTCGTCTGGCACGACGGGGACGCCCAAGGGGGTGCGCATCTCGCATGCAAACGTGGTGGCAAATGCTTGTCAGGTATGTTCTCAGTCTCTGGCACCCCCTTGTCCCGTATCAATCGCGCGAAGCAACAATCCGCGAAGCAACAAACAATGCTGGGTATGCCATGCTGATGATAATGACCCAGGTTATATATGCCAAAACACACAACGCGGATCAATCACCCGTCACCGTCTACCCCGAACGCTGGCTCGCGTTCCTGCCCCTGAACCACGCATACGCCCAGCTCTTCTCGATCGTCATCGTCTGCAAGCTGCGCACGCCCGTGTTCTTGATGACCCACTTCCGCTTCAACGACTACTTGCGACACATCCAGACGTACAAGATCACGACTCTGCAGGTTGTCCCGCCGGTGATATCCATGCTGCACAAAAGACCCGAGGTCACTCAGTACGACCTCAGTTCGGTCCGATATCTGATGAGCGCGGCGGCGCCGTTGAGCCGCGAGCTGCAGAACGCGGTCGCCACGCAGTTGAAAGGGGCCGTCATCGCACAGAGCTGGGGTATGACCGAGACCACGTGTACGGGATTGATGGTCCCCGGGATAATTCCCGACGATACCGGAAGTGTCGGCTCCCTCCTCCCCAACACGCAGGCCATGTTGGTGGACGAGCAAGGGGAGGAGACAAGTGGAGACGTCGGCGGTGAGCTCTGGATCAGAGGGCCCCAGATGACTACCGGATACTGGAGGAATGAGGAAGCCACGTCACAGACTCTGACCGAGGACGGCTGGCTAAGGACCGGCGACATCGCAAAGTGCGCAGATGGGAAATGGTGGATCGTCGATCGCAGCAAGGAGTTGATCAAGGTCAATGGCTTCCAAGTCGCCCCTGCGGAGCTGGAGGCTGTGTTGTTGGAGCACGATGCTATAACAGACGCTGCTGTGGTGGGAGTCGTGCTACACGGAGAGGAATATCCCAGGGCGTACGTGACTCTACACCAGCACGCTTCGAGAACGGCGAATCTGGTACCCACGATCCAAAAGTTCGTGGCGGAGAAGGTGGCCAAGCACAAGGCATTGAAAGGTGGCGTGAGCATCGTGGACGCCATCCCCCGGCTACCAAGTGGGAAGATCCAGAGGAACGTCGTCAAACAATGGAGCAAACGAGATGCCACAGAGTTGGAGAAGACGGTAAGAGCAAGACTGTAGGCGCCGTGCCGAACGATCAGTTGTGCTTCCAGAGGTTCATCTCGCTTCGGCATCACGAGCTTGCATATATTCAACTGCACCGTGCGACAAGTGACAAGTTAAGCCGTCACTTTGCTTTGCTTAAACAGTCCTCTTTTTGCAGGGGGCAACTGCTCCATCAAAAAGTGTACGGGAGTTGGGAAGACTCTGTGATGTCCCCCATTAAGGATCCGACGTCGAACTGGATTGATTGATTGGCAAAGTCCACCAGGTCGAACGACCCAAAGAGTTCGTCCCAACAGGCGTCACTGTAGTGCCAGATGTGGGAGTTTGCCGGGCTGCTCTCAAACACCGGAGCGGTATCGGACATGGTGCTATAGTCTACCAAGTCCCACAGACACTCGAAGTTCTCCGTGGTCAGCCCTTCGGGCAGTGCTGAGTTGGATATCAGGGTTGCAAAAGCGGATGTATCAGCGGTGAAACGTTTCAAAGATTGTCCCTTTGGATCGGGTCAGTTATGCCAGGGCAAGATCGATTTAAGGGCCACTCACAATCGAACAAGCATTCCTGTAGAATTGGCCCAGGTCATCCAGAAAATTAATGTTACATTTTAAAAGCTCGGCAGACTCAAGTCTCTTGGACTCGGACCAGTGATGTCGATGCAGAGCCACGATAGTGCCTGCCACGACTGTGCAGTAGCCGAAGAACGAAGCACGCGTAGTGGCACCAGAGTACCGGGCTTCTTGCAAGAGGAGAGTGAGCCGTTTCGAATGTTCCCATGCGGTGTCGAACGCCCGAGAAAGAAAGCTGGACGGGCCAGGAATGTGGCAGGACTCGAGCCGACGCCGCAGGAGAAGAGGATGGTGAAGCAGACAGTAACAGAGGTGAAACAAGGCGCGCGAAAATATGGCTGGTCCCGCAGATTGCTGATCGATTTCTCCATCAACTGTGTGACCGGCCATAACTTCAGTTGGTGATTTGTGCATCTCCAAGCGGCTCTCTAGGTATAGAAGATCGGACTGTATGCCGGCAAACTCCGAGTTGGCGTCCCACGGCGGCTCCTGACTCTGCATGTTAAACTGCTGCAGCATGTATTGCGCTGCTCGGCTGAGGGTGTATGCCATTGCGATGACATTGGTGAAGGGACCTGCGTCGTAAGCGACCGGGTTTGAACCTGTTCGGCTAAAGAGCTGTTGCAAGTTCAGAGTCTTCTGCTCCAATCCAGCTCTCCAAGCGACCTCGCTGCACGGCAACTGTAACTGGCAAGATGCGTCCAAAATGGCGGGTGGCTGCGCACGACCACAAGTGACAAGCTTGTCGAGGAGGTAGAGAGACCAAAAGACTCTTCTTCGTTCTTCTTGATCGGCATGGGACAGGGCGTTGCGGCTCTCCATCATGAGTCTCATTGACTGCGCAATGCGTACGGACAGTCCAATTTTGACCCATGCTAACGCGTGTCGGCCTTTCCCTGCTACACTGAGTCAGTAACGACGTCGAATTTGGACATTAAAAAATGGCTACAAACCCGAAAAGTCGAAAATGGAGAGCAATGTCAAGGATTGTAGCGTTTGTAGATCCTCGATTCGAGTGGCTGAAAAGCAGCTTGACACGATGGATTTCCAGGACTGGTTGGCATAGAATACTGCCATGCTGTGTCGATCCCCAAAGAACGGATTGTGCGAGAAGCGCACCGCCGATGCCATGATGGCGAACAGAAGATGGGGTGGAATCTCCCCACAGCTGAGCCGTTGTCGAAAGTTGGCCTCGTGGAACAAGGAATACGGCTGGTTGTGGCAATAAGCGAAATAGATGTCGACGGTTTCTGACAGGACGGTAGATGGGATCGTCCCTGCCAGCGAGAGCTCGTCGGTCAAGGCCACATCATTGTTGACATACGTCGAGCTATCTCCTTCTGAATGTTCTGTCCCATCCTGCCCCAAATCTTTGGTGTATCCTGGTATGCTAAGGAGTCCAGGGCATGAGTCGGAGGTACTCTGGTTGGCAGGACTTGTGTCGGCCGATGGTCTAGTTCTGTCTCTCCGTCAGCATACAGTCACAAAAACGGCAGTGAAGCGTGCAAGAAGACGTCGCACCGGGTCCGAGAAGATTTAGTCTCGCGGAGAAAATCCTCGATGTTGCTGAGGCGGTTGCAAACCTCCTGTAATAAGACATGAGCATCTTCTCTCTCAATAGGATATATTAGATTTACCTCTAAGCGAGATGACAATTGCTTGAGTGAATCGTCATTATCAGGTCGGGCTTTTTCGGAGCGCGCAGTGTCTGGATAGACGCATTCTATGGGCCACATTAGCACGCGCTAGTAAAGGGATCACGATGTGTGGGTACCTCGACGCATTCTTCGACAGTTCTGACATTGCGGACGGTCGCCCGTGCATCTCGCCTTTCTTCGTCTGGAAGCGAGTCATTTTCAGCTCCGATGCAATAGTCGGCAAAGATATATGAGGTATTGGTTACCTGCAGTACTGGCAAGCTTGACTGATTCTTTGGATTGGCTTGTAGGGTGTCGTCCCCTGCCGTCTTTCACCGCCACCATGGGGAGAAGAGTTCATGATGCGAGTCGATCTGTGTGGCTTCTGGTGATGGTGACTTGCAGAGTACCTGAGAGGCGGGTCATGCCTTGAGAGGTGCAGAAATCTCGTGGTTTAATGTCGACCAGCTCATTCCACAAATTGAAGGACAGAGGCTGAGGCTGAGAAAAACATTCGACTAAGAGTTCTTTCGGAGTTGGAGATGCATTCAATAAAGGTGCATCTCGGGGTCCCGCAAGCCACCCCGGCCTTACCGGCAGCTGCGGCTGCTGCGGTTGCTGCGGACTCTGGGGAAAGTGGGGAATAGCGGGTCGACGACTATTCCCTCCCTACCCAGTAGAGATCAGCGAGTCAAATGGTGTAGATGAGACGTCGACCTGGTGTCAAAAATATCTATGTACAGTCTGAGACCAAGACGAAGCATCGTGCATTAGAACACTATGTATGGTGACAACACACAAATTTGAGTCCGAAAACATTGAGTCTATAAGCATATCACCAAAGGGCGTTGTTCAGTCGGCAGACACCTCAAGCCCTGCCAGATCGCCTGACGTCTTCCAATCTTCGGGGATGTCGAAGAAATCCAGAGCCCCCGCTAGCCACTGTGCAGCTCGTGCAACTTTGGCCCTGTCTTCGCTCGAACTCAGCATTTCCAATTCACGGGCACTGCCAACGTTGTTGATGGGGGCGCTTTGCTTATATAAAACCAGTTTATGCGGGTTCTACTCGGTACAGAGTTCTTGATATCCCAGGCAGTAACGAGTAATCCGCGAGTCGGCAGCGGCTCCGGATAATCCCCGGCCCGCAATATCCGCACTTGCCGCCAAGATGAGTGGGTCACCCTTAACCGAGACACCAGAGCCATTTCCCACCTCTACCGACTTACTACCCATCCACCATCCAGTAATATGGCCCATTCGCGACATACAACATCCCTAACGTAGCCTTCTCCCCGCCACACAAGAGTTGGCCTCGTCGCTAAATCAACGCAAGAAGCTGCTCCAAGGGTTGGAGGCGGGGGTTTTCAACAGTGGTGGAGCCTGCCAGCCTGCCTAGGCTCCATGCCCCTCTCCTCACCCAGGCAGAAATTGAGTGAGCTTGCCTCACTATCGAACATGTATAGATGTCCCCCATACCCACCCCACCGATCTCTCGATCACCCCTTGCAGAGCCTAGCGTCGACAATGCTGGGTGAGTCCTTGCGCAAACGGGCCAAAACGGCCTGTCGACCTTGCAGGGAGCGGAAAAGGAAGTGCGAGGGTGGGATTCCTTGTTCAGCCTGCAGACACTTCGAGTACAATTGCGTCGTCGATCGACGACCCCGGTCAAGCAGTGTTTCTAGGCGAACGCTCGATCGTGGGGTTCGATCCAGCGTTTCGTCCCCACCGTCCGAAACCGATCAACCCCAGCACATTCACGACCAACGAAATGCGCCCGTACGGACTGAGCAAACACAGCTCCGCTCATTGGAGGCGAATTCGGGCGCGGTATTTGCTCGGAATCTTGGTCTGACAGCTGATTCGACGCGCCTTAAGCGGCTACAGCTTTCGGCGTGGAATCTAGGATTGAGAGATGAAGGGACACCCGCTGATGTTGTTCCGAGACCGATCGTCGAAACCATCAGCCTGAGCGAGATGGAAGCCTTGGCCACCGTCTACTTTAAAGAAATCCATGCTGTTTACGGATTTCTGGACGAGAACAGTGTTCGGAGGCTGATAGCCACGCGCTGGTATGACAACGCCACTATGCAATCATACGACTGTGTCGATTCTGTCCTCTGCGGAATTGCCGCCCTAGGCTGTGTGTTCTCCAAACAGCCGTTGAGCCTCGAAATGCAGCTTGCCAAATCCGCCCAGACTGCTCTAGCACAGTCTGTTCTACTCCCTACCCCATCCACGGATGATGTCGTGGCCTGGTTACTTCGGGTCATGTACCTGAGGCTGACCGCCTCGCCCCATATCACCTGGATGGCGACCTGTACGATGATGCATGTCCTGGAAGCTGCCCGCCTACACTTTGACGAGGGTGACGAGCCGCTACCCTCGAGCAACGGCGGAGAAGGAGGCCGAGAGAGCCGTCGGAGGATCTACCTAGTCGCCCAGCTGTTCAATATCTGGATTTCGTTTGACTGTGGCCGATCCAGGGTCGAACTTCGGGGTGCCTCGTGTCAGCTCCCGTCGCCCGACCCTGGCGGCATCAAACCCGAGCTACTCGAACTCTACTTAGTCTCGGAGATTCTCTCCCCCGACAAATACCAGACTGTGCCCGAGCTGGAGAACCTGTTGCGAAGGGCCCTCGACGTGAAGTCCGCGCAGCCCATGCTGGTGCTGGTACAGTGTAACGTGATGCTTTGCATATACCGTCGACTGCGGGTGCAAGGGTCAAGTCCCAACACGGAGACCCTAGAGCGGATGCTGTCGGCTTTGTCCAAGGCCGTCGACGCCGCTCGCGTGCTGCTAAGAACCGAACGGCCTTGGTGGCACGTCGCCAACGTGACCTTCCAAGCGGCCTGCGCCCTTCTCGCCATCGACACGAGCCTGTCTCTCGCCCAACTCATCCAGCCCCTCAAGGCTCTCGAAGACGTCAGCGCACATTACAAGACGAGCGCGACGCGGGAGGCCTACGACGCCGCGCGCGTGCTGGTCGGCGTTCACCGCAAACGCAAGGAACTCGACATCGCCAGACTCGACGGCGTGCTCCAGGAATGTCAATCGCACAATATCCCAGACTCGAATGACAACGACATCGACACCACAGGCAACGGCGACCAATGGTATCATCATCCTGCGATGCCCGCGTCCCTGGGCACCAACCGGATGGGACTGGGCGAGCTTGAGTGGGAGCAGTTTTTCAACCTAGATCTTCCCTGACATGATAATTTCGAATGCTGGTCTTTGCCATTTCCTATCTCTCTCTAGCGAATTGGTTCGGGCGAGTATCTAGTGACCTCGATCATTGGTTTGGTATTCATCTGTACAGATTTCCCGACACAGGCCCCATGTGCAGTCGGTATAAGTACCGAGATTGCCGCAATAACCGCTACCAGTTCCGGAAAGTCGGCGCGATGCGTTGGTAAGGTTGCCATGTAGGTCGCTTCAGCTATGTATTATCAATTATTATGTATCACTGATTGTATCATATCTCTGCATCATGCCTGGTCGTTCAAGTAAAGTCTTGGATGTCCCTTGCCCACCCCCTCCACGGAGCGCGTTTTGGGACGCCACCGTATGTAACAAGGCTAGATTCTGGTGAGTGCCGCAGCACGCGGCAAAGAGAAATCCGAATTCTCTGTGCTCAACGGGGGTGAATACATCACCAGTCTCAAATCAATCGCTTGCCCCATTCTATATAGCTATCCATGTAGCTGTTTCTCGTCGGTCTGTGGGCCGCCGCACGAGCGTGATATCATTATAACATTGCAACATATTAAACCCGCTTCGTCTGCTGTATGCTGTCTCTGCTAGCATTTTGTCTTCTCGGTGGCTACCCCCTTCCGGACAAGGCCGCGTTCTGCATCTTCCTCCTCTCCAGAGGAAGCAAAGTCCGAAAACACCAACTTTTCCAAGTCGGCAGATGTCAGGCCCGGATGCAGTCCCGCACGTCGGCGGAAGTATACGCGCTTGGCCCATTTCCAGGCCTCGCAGCCCAGGAAGAAGAGGACGGCTTCGACAAAGACGATGCCCCATTCCCAGGAGATGCCGGTGTGCTTGAAGACCTTGTGGTTGATGACCTGTAGTGGAAAAGGACGTTAGTGGTTGGCTCTGGTCCCTTGTGGGGGTGATTCCATATAATCCTTTTATTTCCGCGGGGCGGGGGGGGGGGGGGGGCGGTATATGGTTCAACGATTGGGATTTACTTACCGGGATGTAGATGGTGGGAAAGATGGTCACGAAGCCGGCCACGATGGCCCAGAAGAGAAACTGGTTGCGCCACACGTCGTACATCCACTGCGTAAAGTACCTCTTGCTGCCGGGCTGCATGCGGAAGAAGCTTCGGCGCATGTCGACCATTTCCCACGCGAGGAAGAGGGCGAACCAGGTGAGGCTGACAAAAGTCGTGGCGCGGGCCCGGAAGACTGTATCACACTGCGCCGAGTAGGACGTGTTGCAGTTGACGCCGAGATCTCCGTTTCCGAATCCGTACATGACCAAAACGAAGGACGATAGACAAAGCGCAGACATCCACAAGCCGTAGACGAGCATGTCGAAGCAGAGTTCCCAGGTGAAGACGCCCGCTTTCAGCGAAATCGGTGGCCTCTGAAGGATATCCGGCGCGGCGATCTCCAACCCAAGACCCATGTCAGGCATGCCAGACGTGATCATTATGACCCACATGATCTGGACTGGTGCTAGGGGAAACACAGAGAGACCCGAGTCGTCTTTGAATGCTAGGCCAATGAGCAGCGTGCAGGCTTGTGCAATATTCTCCGCCAAAAGGTGAAGGATGAATTTCTGGATATTGTCAAACATCCGGCGGCCCTCTTCCACAGCGTTGAGGATCGATGCAAAGTTGTCGTCCGTGAGAACAATGTCAGAAGCATCCTTGGCCACGTCCGAGCCTCCTTGCCCCATGGCAATTCCAACATCGGCGATTTTCAGCGAAGGGGAGTCATTGACTCCATCACCAGTCTTTTGGAAGTTAGCGGCACTCTTCCACAAGCAGGGACGGGAACAAAACTCACCATGGCCATAAAAGCGCCTCGTCGACGAAGGGCTTGGATCATCCGTACCTTTGTGTTGGGGGCACAGCGAGCGACAACCAAGGGTAAAGCTGGTAGCTCGTCCAGCTCTTCATCGCTGAGACGGTCGAACTCCTTTGCTGTCATGACCATGGTTTGCGAGGTGCGATGAGAGAATAGAGATTGGTCAGTGGGGAGAATGCCGACTTGTGCAGCGATGGCGCGAGCAGTGCCGGGATGATCGCCTGTCAACATGTGGACTTTCACTCCGGCGCGGTGGCAGCTCTTGACGGCATCCGCAGACTCTGGCCGAGGAGGGTCGTAGAGACCAATCAAGCCGCGGAAAGTGAGATCCCGTTCAATGTCCCCGCGGGGAGGTGGCCCTTCTCGACTGGCACGCCGACCGGAGCGGGGATTGTAAGGACGGCTTGCAAGGGCGAGGACCCGCAGACCTTGACTGGCCAGGACTTCCATGTTCTCTAGAATTGCTGCCTTCATTTCATCCGTCAGGTCGACGACGCCTGTCCCGTGCCAATCAATGCTAGTACAAGCATCAAGAACACGCTCGACTGCACCCTTGGTGTAAACCATTTGGTCCTTTGTCTCGAGGTCTTCAAACACAGTAGACATTCTTTTCACATCCGAGTCAAATGGATACTCGCTGACTTCTTTCACTGTAGCTTGCTTTGGGTCGAGGAATCTTTGCCTGTTGAACCCAAAGCGAGAGGCAAACACCTGAATTGCAATTTCTGTCGGATCACCAATGGCAACCCAGACTCCCTCGTTGTTGAGCTGAACGCGAGCAATGTTGCAAAGGGATGCCACAAGCAAGAAGTCCTTTAACGCGTCATTATTCTCCAATAGCTCGTCGGGTTTGGTTATGGGGCCATCTTCAGGTTGTACTTCACTTCGCGCAGCAGGGGCCGCTTCAGAGTAGGTTAATTCTCCTGTCGTTGGATTGAAAGGCTCGTTTGAGGTGCTGACTGTGTAGGTGCCACGAGCTGGGATCCAGCACTTTTTGGCAACCATTTTGCCCTGGGTGAGAGTTCCGGTCTTATCCGAGCAGATATCGGTGACAGCACCAAGGGCCTCCAATGACTTGAGGTTTCGAACGATGACATTGCGTTGAACCATTCTCTTCGTGGCTACGGCCATTGTAATTGTAAGGACAACAATCAGCGACGCCGGGATCATGGAAAGACCGGTAGCGACAGCGTAGATGATGACCTCGGAGCGGTCAGAGAATTCATTGGCGGCAAGGACAATAATGGCGCAGACAACCGCAATTCCGAAGAGCAGGATCGCCAGGCGGGAGAGTTTCTTCTGCAGTGGTGTTCCCACATTGACACCGAGAAAACGCCCGACAGCATCGGTAAAGGTTAACGTCCAGGACTCGACGTAGCGTAGGGGATTCACGGTGCCGTTCTCGCGATGCTTAACGTGGCGAATTTTGGAGTCTTTTTGACGGAGTGCCGTCGCGATTGACCCAATCTCCTGCGTCCCCGTATCAGAGATCCGTATTGAAGTGGGCAAGAAGAGCAGAGGTAAGAGTGACAACCCGAGGGAAAAGCACTTTCCCGAACCCTTCAGGATGCGAAGTCACTCACCGTGTACATGCCAGTCGCAAAGACTATTCCTCGGGCTCGACCCTTTGTGACTGTGGAAGAACTGAATGCTATATTCAGTCGATCCCCAGGGCCCGTCTCTTCATCAAAAATAGCCTCCTCATCCTTCGCAACAGGTAGAGATTCACCAGTGAGGAGTGCTTCGTCGGTCTCGAAGTTGATGGATTCAATTAGCCTGTGCGCTGTGAGTATCTTGAAGGGACTAAGGAGTTTCCACTGAAATCTTACCGGATGTCTGCTGGGACCGTGTCGCCGACTTTAAGCTCGACGAGGTCGCCGACAACGAGCTCTGCCGTGGGAATGGTCAAGTTGCTCCCATCACGGACCACAGTAGCGGTGGGTGAAGAGAGTGAGCGTAGCGAGTCCATGGTCTTCTCAGCCTGAAATTCCTGGAAGAAGCCGACCACAATGTTGAGAAGTATCACAGCAGTGACAACGCCTCCCTCGATCCAAGACTGAATTCCGAACGAAACTGCCATGGCCATTATCAAGACCAGCATCATCGCATTAGCAATTTGGCGCAGGAGGATCTTGAGTGGCTGTACGCCTGGGCCGTCATCCAACTCGTTGCGGCCATAGGTCTGCAATCTCTGAGACGCCTCTGTTGGTGTCAGTCCAATACCAACTGAGGTGTCCAGTTGCTGAACAAGATCATCTCGTCCAAGGGCGTGTGCTGGCTTGGTTAGGGGCTTGTTACTCTGGCCAAAAATATGATTGTCCATGATTTATTGTCTCTTCTTCGAGGTCGGGATAGTCGAGATTTCCAGCTGAACAGCAGCATGCGCCCTTGATATAGTCCCAAGAGCCGTGAGGGGACATGGGGTGACTGCAGCATCATCCTGGGACAACATTTTGACCCTAGCTGTGGGTCTCGCAGGTGCAATGTAGTACGCATATCGTAAGCTCAAAAACCGTCTTGTCTTTTTTAAAGTTCTCTGCGCCCTTGGCACCACTTTACCCTGTAAAGAGTTGTCTGTGTTTGATACTTGCGGTTGCTGTTTGGGAACAGAGACAGAAACGGAGTTCTGAAACAGCATGAGACGTCCGATTGATATTTCAGAGTCAGACATCTCTGTAAGGCGATGTTGCCTGTTAGAAAGCCACCTAGATGGCCATTAAAGGTGGCTAGGAATGAAGAGGGATGAAATGCTGAGGGAGGCATGTCTTGAGTGGCGTTCTAGGGGAGCAAAAGCCTGCCAAGCAAAATAGCGAGCTAGCGGGACCACGATACCGATTGAATGGAGCGGAATTAAGAGCCAAGCGTCTTGGCTGAAGAACTTCCACTCCGCCATGCCGTCCCAGGCGGAACCTTGTGGACCAGCAATATCTGCTGTTCCGTCTTGCCGGGCTTTAACGAAGTTCGCCGGCGAGCGAGAGACTCCCTGAGGTGATGATCCCACCAGACTAAGCGCGACTGACGTCAAATGTCGTGAGAAAATGTCAGCACTGTCGAGGTTGTCAATCAACACCCTTGGACGATGCCAACCAACCTGTTCTAGAGAAGAGCTCACTTGTGCCGTGTTTCCCGCATTGAGTCATCTTGTGTCCACGCAATCAATGATGATTAGACATTAGCATATCAGAACCAAGTAGCGCGTAAGGAAGGGATGTGTGAACAGTTATGAATAGAGATAACCATTTATTGGCATCTAGAAGCCCTACTGTGGAGGATGTCCCCTGCTTTTGTCCCGCCGAGACTTCTGTAAACCGCTCCCAGGTGTTGCCATAAACCAGCAGGGTAACCCCACGCCATATCTCGAAGTCCCTCGATTCCAGTGTTCATAATTAGGTCGTGCACCGCGTTGAGAGGATGGTCGAATTGACGCGAATCGTACTGGCTGTAGCCTCTCCGAAGGTGGGTTGGATGGGTGCAATGCCGGCTTGGCCCGTTCCATAAAATTGGCCTGGAACACCATAGCCTAGTTCCCGGAACCGGGCAGGGTTTTCAATGTCAAGTGGCCATGTGCATGTTTGGTTCGACTAGAGGCTTCCAACAATGATGCCCGTCTCTGCGCGATCTTCCCTTCTCGAACTTTTCCGATCGCGACGTAGTTAGGCTGAAGATTGGCGGTTCCTGGACGTCGTCTAAGGTCAAACTGGTGGTCATCTTGCGAGTTTGTCGCTCGGAATAGGAGGTTTCCGCCGGATAAACATCCTACATCTCCTCCATCTCCATCACGCCATGGGCAACTAGCCTGTCGCCCTTCCAGAGTCAATGGAAGCTCGTCGGCAAAAATTGTACCGAATCTGAGTATCTCCGCGTATCGAGCACCGAGGAGGATGGTACAGCTGCACAGGACGAAGAATAGGACGATGAAGAGTATAGTTGTGTCCCATGTCCTGAATGGGTCGTCGAGAAACCACGTCAACGTGTCTGGCGGAAGTTGTTGTTCTGCAGAAGTAGTAGAGTTGAACATGGTGTCTCTTCTGATAGCGAGATGGAATATCATGACGCTTTCTGGATGGCGCTGGATGATTGCCAGCAGCACAATTGCGATTGCTGGCAGAACCCTCAATTTGAAATGAGCATGTAACAGCTGCACTTATGCGAAGAACCACAGGTCTCCGGGGTGTGGCACAATGACTCAATTTTTTTTTATTTGAGACCGAGACCTCCAAAAGCTCTATCCAGCTCTTCCCCTTCACGGCTTGGAGACATTGCGGGTGCTGATATGACATGCCCAGGCTGCCCGTCCAGCAGATTCTGATCTCCCCCTGCCTTCGAGGACGCCTTTGTAGGCTCTAGTATCTTCTCCTCTCGATCCAACCAACCGGGCGCCACTCTGCGTTTCTCTGCCAGATCTCGATCCTTGATCTCTTGCTCCCATTCTTTGATGGCTCTGTCTGCACCTTCGAGGGTCTTTTTGAGGTGATCTTGGAGGGCATTACAAGAGTTTATGATATCATCTGGATGGGCAGAGTGCCCAGAGGAGGATGTGATATATTTGGGCTTTCCAGGGCCATTTTCAGCTATGATGGACGGGGGAAGCGACGTGGGTACAGATCGAAATGTGTAGGGCAGTGTCACAGCAGTCGGCAGCGACAGAAAGGGCGAGACAGTTAAGGGAACCTGCGCAAGCAGTGGATGTGGCTCTGTTCAAGTGGTTAGCTGTCTCGAAGTTGCTTGCTCTGGAAGGCCTATGCCGGGACACTTACTGTGAGTGTCAAACATGTCTGGTAGTTGTGAGATCGGTGGTTACATTTAGGCAGTGGGAAAATGACCTCCAAGCCCAACTGCGGGCCAGCTCGAGTGTGATTGGAGAATGAGTCTCACTTGTACCTAAAGGCCATCGAGGTATCTGGCGAGTCGGGACTTTGGTGATGACAAGTAGTAAACTAAAGTTCGCAGAGGCGTGAAGGTAATACGATGGCGAATGGAGGTGAAGCGCATGCCTCGCTACCACGTCGGACCCCATATCATCATAGGTGATGAAAGGCGTCTGATCTCTCCCACCTTGCCCCTCCATCAACAGAACCCGCTGTCCACCATTCAGATCATCCGTAGAGCGATGTGCTTTTAGTTCTCAGAGGTTCACCCAAATATCAATCCTGTGCAACTGAACGAATCCATCACCCAAGCATCTGTCTATTTGCAGGCGCAACCGCTTGGTGCAGTTGGACTGGGTGCGTTCTAGTTTCTTGGGGAATTTCAGCCCTGGCCTGAACTGGATCTGGACCCTAAAATCCAATCCTCCTGAAACAGGTCGCAAATCGGACTCGTACAGCTTCAGCCGCCCCCCATTTTCAACTGCTGCCCACTTTTATTTTTCAGCTCTTGCACCGTGTTTGCAGGCAACATCTCTCCTCACCGCATCCCAATCTTCTCTGCGACAGCTTCTGAGAAGTCCGCCTCGTCACTTGATCACCTGCCTCTTAGGTCACTTCGAAAACGCCGGTTCAACCACCTCCTGAGCACGAGGACGAGCAACAATTATTCCCTCCGGCGCTAACATTGCCCCTATCAACTTTGCTGACCATTTCCGTTGAAGAGGTCGCCGATATCTTTGTTTCCTCTCCGCAGACTCAGCGCTGGTATATTTCATCCCTCTCGAAGACCGTTCGCGCCCGGAGCGCACCTCACAATCACGATGGATGGCCCGTTACACAGAGCCGTGGTGGATAAGAAGCCCGTGCCAGAGATTGATTTCACATTGCATATCATGGAAGATGGCTCCCAGGTGAGCACTCAAGAACGAGTATGCAAGGGTAGGTTGTTGAGAGGTTTCGCGCGAAGGCCATTTCTGATGCAATGGCAGATGTCCAGGCTCCGGCCATGCAACCCCCCACGAACGAACAGTTTTGGTCTTCCAGCGACCGATCAAAGCCGAACTTGTCCTTCCTGAAGCAACACTTTTACCGAGAAGGTCGGTTGACTGAAGAGCAAGCCTTGTGGATCATAAGTGAGGGTACAAAACTCCTGAAGGCGGAACCAAATCTGCTGGAAATGGATGCTCCCATCACTGTGTGCGGCGATGTCCATGGACAATACTTTGATCTCATGAAGCTGTTTGAAGTAGGCGGGGATCCTGCTGAAACTAGATATCTCTTTCTGGGGGATTATGTCGACCGTGGGTACTTCAGCATTGAGGTACGGCCCCCGCGTTCTGCTCAGAAACCTCGTGTACTGACGGTCTATCCAGTGCGTGCTTTACTTGTGGTCTCTCAAGATTTGGTACCCAAATACCTTGTGGCTTCTTCGCGGAAATCATGAGTGCAGGCATTTGACCGACTACTTCACCTTCAAACTCGAATGCAAACACAAATACTCGGAAAAGGTCTACGACGCATGCATGGACTCCTTCTGTGCCTTGCCACTGGCTGCTGTCATGAACAAGCAATTTCTGTGTATACACGGTGGCCTAAGCCCAGAATTGCACACCCTGGAGGATATCAAGAGCGTAAGTCGTGATGAGACTCTGATTTGGCCCATGCTTGAGCTAATACTCCCAGATTGACCGATTCCGCGAGCCTCCCACTCATGGCCTCATGTGTGACATCCTCTGGGCCGATCCTCTGGAGGAATTCGGTCAAGAGAAGACCGGGGAATACTATGTGCACAACCACGTCAGGGGCTGCTCCTATTTCTTTTCCTATCCGGCCGCTTGCAACTTCCTTGAGAAAAATAACCTCCTCTCCATCATTCGTGCGCACGAGGCTCAGGATGCCGGCTATCGGATGTATCGCAAGACGCGAACAACTGGTTTCCCCAGTGTCATGACCATTTTCAGCGCGCCAAACTACCTTGATGTCTACAACAACAAAGCTGCAGTGCTCAAATACGAAAACAATGTTATGAACATCAGACAGTTTAACTGCACCCCTCATCCTTACTGGCTTCCGAACTTCATGGATGTCTTCACATGGTCTCTACCTTTCGTCGGTGAGAAGATCACAGACATGCTGATTGCCATCCTTAACACCTGCTCTAAGGAAGAATTGGAGGAAGATACACAGAGCTCGAGCATGGAACCCGAGACACCTCCATTTGGCGCCGATCCAGAATCCACAGAAGCCAAGCGGCGAGCCATCAAGAACAAGATCCTCGCCATTGGGCGACTTTCCAGGGTCTTCCAAGTCTTGCGTGAAGAATCTGAACGCGTCACTGAGCTGAAGACTCAATCCGGAGGTCGCCTGCCGGCAGGGACTTTGATGTTGGGTGCTGAGGGCATCAAGCAGGCGATCCACAACTTTGAGGACGCTCGTAAAGTTGATCTCCAAAACGAACGTCTCCCACCGTCGCCAGAGGAAATCGAGAAGCGCAGCGCCGAGGATAGGCGAGCTGCACTGGAGAGAGCAGCCACTGAAGCAGAGAACGACGCTAACCTGCAGGGCGTGGCAAGGAGAATCAGCTTGTAAGTCATTCACTCATTGCCATTCTATCAATGTTCTTTGGCTCACACAATACAGTGGATCGTCCAACCCACGTGGCCATCGTCGAAAGGAGTGAGAGTCTGAATATGACTAAAGTGAGAATCGTACACGATGCTCTTTTGATGATGATTGAACGAGTCCACGACTCCGGCCCAGTCTCTCAAGGTCAACGAGTGGCGAGGCATATTCTTGAGCAGTTACGAGGAGCAGAAAGCAGTTCGGCTACAGGGAGTGCTCGGTGCCTTGTGTGGAAAGGAATAAAAGGAAGCAGATGGTGTCGCAAGCGTGTCGCAAGCAACGGTTGGCTGGCAGAGCGTGACCGACGCCTCCGCTTTCCCGTATTAGGCATCCTTTGTGCTGTCGGTATGGATCAAGTGCCAATACTCTCTACTCGTCCTTGGGTAGTGCTTGTAGCCTACTCATGGAGCAGAAATAAAAGACCCATGCCCTTCCTGGATATTTTCTTTCCCTTCCTCTTGTTTCTTTGTAAGATTCATACTTGGTTCTCACTGTGGTGCTACTGAGACGGTGAAAAATCGGCGCTGCTGCGAATGCGAGGACATGATTGTAGGGATTCAATCGAACGGATTGAGGCTAGAAATGGGTTCTTAGGCTGGAAACGAAGACGGCGCCACCAGCGCCTGCAGGTGTTGATGAATACTCGGGATGGCCTGAACCGTGTGCCAGACCCTGTGAGCCTGACGAGGTTGAACCACTTTACGCGTGGACGCGGTGGTCAGCGATCGAAATGCGCCCAGTTGATTTCCCTCCGGGTCAACGGGCGCCACCATCGCCAGGATCGTCCCGCACCTTCTCCTGAGTCCTGAGCACCTGGTTGGCTCACTGGGATCACTAACGACACCTTTCGCTCACTTTACCACCAATCTCTTTCCCTCGTCCCGCCTTCTAGCCTACCATCGTCCCGATCGACGCGTGATTATGCCTCAGGCATCAAGATGTTCTCTTCGCTCCCTGATGCGCACAGCCTTGCACACAATTGAGCTTCATTGAACAGTGCTCTATCAGCGGACTTTGGGCGTTCATGGGATTAAAATTGGGGCTTATATGGCTAGCCGCTGAATCGGAGCAAAAACACCAGAACAGGTTCTTGCAGCTCGCTCGTACACGAACCACTCAACCGCTGATGGTCTGTACGAGACCAGAATCGCCATGCCACCTACACCAAAAGAGATCAGCGACAACATTGACCAGACCATTGACAGCCTGAATACACAATGGGATCTCAGACTTCCCAGGCTCCGTGGTGGGGAAGATCCTCCCGCCGATGAGTCGGAACGTCTGGCTGGCAAATGCTCGATGCTGATCAGATTCCTCTGTTTCAAGACAACAACCACGAAAAAAGCTCTGGACCTGTTCAAAGGGCGCGCACGGACAATTCACTCTCAATGGGTATTCAAGCCCTTACAAGAACCAGGCACTTTACCTGTGCTGCCCGTGGTCAAGAGTCTCGTTGCTCGCAAGGCCGGCCTGGTCCGTCTGAGCGATTCCCAGCGATGCGCACTTCTAGAACTTCTATACGCCATATTGAAAGGAGCAAAAAACGAAGCAGAAGATGACTGGGAGCTGGCAAAACTCTCGGATGCGTTCTCGACCGAGCCAGCTACTACTTCGAGCGCGGGGTTTGCGACCGCTCCGACAACCCCAGTCAAAGAAGCACCGTCATGGGGGCAAGACTACTTCTCAACCCCACCACGCGAGATCCAGCAGAAATCTGAGGCTCAGGAGACTGAGTTGGATGAGCCACACTTGAAACACCCTATCTCAATATCTTCAAAGCGCACAATTGCCTCTCCTAATGGTGTCAGTCCTATCCCTGAATTTCAGATTCCGTCTACTCACTTTCCGCCACAGCAAAACAAGCGACAGCAAACTCTCTCAGAGTTCCGACAATTCAGACATATCTCAGGGCCCCCTCTAGAAACCCGCACAGTCCGACCCCCTGACCCCATCAGCTTTGAGACTGCGGTTTCTCCTGCCGCGTCATCCGTTTTCTCGAGTGCCGATGAAGGGAACGGAGGCCGAATGTCGAATGACACATCCATGGTCAGCTCGCAGGCTGAAGAGTCACAAAACTTATTTCCAACTCAAGATTACAATGAGATATTCAATGATGACCAATTCTCCACTTCCTTCAGTGAATTGAGCAAGGCTGCCAGCCCGTTCGACCCAACCAGTCTCGAAGTCAATGGCCCCTTTAAAATACAAGCAATGCTACCGCCACATGTCCCGTTTTGGTATTGTTGGGAATTGCACCGACTTGCGCCCTTGTTTGGCCTGAAACCAATCGATCTATACCAGAAGATTGGAGAAACCAACAAGATATCTACCATGTCTGGGGAAGATTTCTGGGCTACAGTTAAGGAGCTTTGTCGTGCAAAGGCTGTGCAACCACTACCTCAGAAATCAAACCTACCTGGGTGGATTGCGCAAGAAGGCAACTACACGGATATAAGAACGAACAGGGTCGCCCATTTCACCGGCGCCTTACAATGGAATGAAGACGGTTCCCAGAGCCTACTTCAGCTTCGACTGAATGCCGTTCAGCTGGTGCAATCAAGCCGCTTCCATCGAAAATTTGGTGCTGACAGATTCCTTGCGCTTGACGGTCCCGCTTTTAGGATTCCGGACAAACTTCGAGCACTCAGCCCGAAGACAGCACCAGTGTATGACAAGGTCATTGATCTTCTGGCGTCAAATTCGCATTTCATTGCAGGACGCTATTGGAGAGTATGCTTCGTCGAAGAGTTGAAGTCTAAAGCACGGCGCAATAAGGCGTCATCGCGGCATTCAAGATTCATCCTCTTCGCAGAGACCGGGTTCGACATTGTCCCACGACCTCTCTTGAAACTCAATGTGCCGGACCTCAAGGCTGACGGTCAACACCGCACTATTATGCGACAACAAGTGATGCAGTGGCATATGCCCCTCGATGCCAACTCTGATTCGAAGGATCTTAAACTGTTCTCCAGATGGAGCATTGGATTCTCGAGGACGACTCCTACGGTAGAGCTGAAACGGCTTGAGTTTTTATACAAACATGACGAGCTTGGTGACATGCCTCTTGACGGTTCAGACAGCAAAGTGATGAATGATGGCTGCGCTTTAATGTCTTACCCACTCGCCAAAGCGATTTGGGCAGCGTACGGCGGCGAAGGCGAGCCACCTTCTGCTGTCCAAGGACGCATCTCAGGTGGTAAGGGTCTATGGTTAGTGGATTACCAAAACATGCACGCCGATGTCAGCGACAGAGGCTACTGGATAGAAGTATCCGATTCTCAATTGAAGGTCAAACCACATCCACGCGACCGCGATGATGCAGATTCGGACCCAACCTTGCGAACGTTTGAGGTGTTGAAATATGCCAGCGAATGCAAGCAAGCACATTTGAATATCCAACTCATCACCATCCTCGAAGACAGGGGGGTTCCACCCTCCATACTTCGAGACAAATTGCAGTCGGATGTTCAGTCGTTCTCGGCGTCTCTCACAAACGCTATGAAAAATCCGAAACAGCTTCGTCTCTGGATGCAAGAGCATGCACATACATGCCGCGTTACGGCTCGGAGCTACTTGGGCTCGTTCCCGTCCAAGAACAACGAGCAGATAAATGTCCTGTTGGAGTCTGGCTTTCATCCGCAAATGTGCAAGAAGCTCATCACCAATGCTTATCGTCTACTCAGCGATTACATGACCAATTATACGGACAAGATGCGGATTCAGATACCCCATTCTACGGCAGTCTTCTGTGCACCGGATCCATTAGGCGTGCTTGCACCTGGGGAAGTGTATCTGGGTTCTTCGAACCCCTTTATACATCCCGTCACCGAGATCAGAGAAACCACGCTCGAAGGTCTTGAACTCCTTGTTGCTCGAAATCCAGCACATCTGGCATCCGACATGCAAAAATGCACAGCTGTCTATAAACATGAGCTGCGTCACTACAAGAATGTTATTCTGTTCTCACAGAAAGGTGCTATCCCTCTCGCCTCACTGTTATCCGGCGGCGATTACGATGGTAAGTCTTGTAGGGTAGATTACATCTTCCCTCAACCCTGACATCCAAGTTCATCATGTACATTTTGGTGAGAAAAGGCTGACGTGTCTCCTTGTGGGCATATAGGAGATGTGGTGACATGTATCTGGGACCCAGAGATTGTTCGACATTTTCGCAACGCCGAGATGCCACAAATGCCGAGAGAGATTGAGTGTGGTATGGTTCAGCGCTCAGAACTATTATCAGTTATGTTCAATAAAGGACGCCCACTCGATGAAAATTTTCAGACCTATTTCCGCAAATGTATTGCTTTCAATGCGCAGCCCAACTTGCTAGGCTCGTGCTCGTCAGAACATGAAAAGTTAGTTTATGCCCTCAGTCAAACACGAGAAACCAACAAACTATCCCACCCTGGTGCCGTGAAACTGGGAGCGCTGGCAGGTTTCCTGGTCGATAGCACCAAGCAGGGTTGGGACCTTCCAGAGAAAGAGTGGCACAAAATCCGCATGAAATCGAGCGGCTCCAGCAGCTTACAAGAGCCTGCCTACAAAGCCGGAAGCTCGAGGAGGCGAGACGAGCTCTTGAACATAATTGACTACCTCAGGTTCGACGTTGCCGAGACCTTGAAAGAAAAGGCGCTACGAGAGTTCGCGAGGCTAAGAGACGCTGAAAAGGTACTCAACTACGATAGGGATCTAAGCCAACATTGGCTTTACTGGTCATCTCCGATAGAAAAGCATAGGACAGAGAAGAGACAAGCAGCTCGGTTTCGGGTTGGACAGCACACTTCTGATGCTACGACAGGATTATCGGCCCGACAGATCAAAGGGCCAGATGCTGTAGACTTGGAGATGCTTACTGACTTGTTGGAGGGTGAGCAAGGTCTTCTTGAACAAATCAAGGAGGTGGACGCGATATGGGCGAGGCTGAACCTCCAGATTGAACCGACTCCCGACGAAGCTAGAGACTGGGAGAAGTATCGCCTGGCGATTGAAACGGTGCATGAGAAGTTCCGAGCCATCCAACCGAAGCGAATGGATCATGAGCTTGGTCGTCGCTGGAAGGCGGAACAGGACCGACCATTATCCGACTGGGCTCTCCTCAAAGCATCGTGTCTCCATAAAACGGTCTGCTCAAGAGGAATTTCCCCAGAATGGGTGTGGTATGTCGCCGGACGAGAGTTCTGTTACTTGAAGGCACTGCGACACGCAGGTGGTATCAGAATCGTTGTTTCGGAGATTCATGACTTTTACAAGGTGGACACAAAGTATGCTAGAGCCTTGTTGGAAGGCTCACTTGACGATCGAGGTGACGAGGAGAATGCCGTTGATGAAGAGAACTTGATGGATGACGATGTCGGATTGGAAATGGAATGACGATTGGATGACACGATGGCTACGAGTGTTGGACATTTGGCGAGACGGCGATATCCCTGGATTGCATTCTATTCTATGATACCCCCTGTTGGTTCTCGTTTGGGTTAGAAACATGAAGGGAAGGGCAGGGAAAGGTAGGACACACAAATTCCTCGACCGAAACCTGGTGTCATCAAGGGTCCCTGCGCTCCAAAAACCCCCGTTTCTTTTTCTATTTCTTTGTTCCGACCCCCTCAACTCCTCCTACAGGAATTTATCCAGCCACCTGCTCTCCATTTCGACCACATTCATCCCACCCTTGCCTATCATTCTATGCGAGCATTCTTGTAAATGGCAGCTATGAATTTTTCACGGGTTCCCTTGGGCGTCGCGCCAAAGGACTTGAAGATGGCCACTATCTTCTTCTCCAAGCTAATGGCAAAGCAACATGTTCTCTTATCAGAAGCATACTATCATGGCCAGCCAGAGCAACAGGGGCACGACAGCATACAGAGTCATCAGCGTCTGTATCAACTTGACTCTCGCCTATAGCATACTATGCACGGCGGTGTTCCTACGAGCGAAAGGAGCTGTCTGCTCTACCACATCTTCAGGTGTAAATCTGTCGATTGCTTTTGTGAGTCGTGAGCAGACAGCTCAATTCAAGTCATACTTTGTGTTGAGGAAAGGTCTTAACTGTGATTCTAGTCCTTACCTACGATTATCATCATGGCGATCCGATGTTACCTCATGTTCCGACAGAGAAGCAAGGTTTTGCAGACCATATCACCCTCGACGGCATCACCAAGGCTGGAAGCGCTCTGTACTACGTGTGTCCAAGTCCTGGTGTTTCTCTGGATGATCCTGGGCTGTCTCAATCTTCTTGTCGCACTCCGAGCACCCACGTGTCTAAGAGGGCCGTTGGAGGAATGGCAGAATGATTTGAAAGAGCACAACTGGAGATTTGGTCTCTCCTGCCGGCTGCACCGCGCTCTGGTGGCTTTGTCTATCCTGATGGCGTAAGTCAGCCCTCAGTGTATTCTCAGAATCTCTTTTCTGGGACAAATTCGCTGACACTTCTATAATCTATTAGCATATTCATGGCCTACCTCTCCTTCTTGGATCAGCAACACCTATCTCACCGTAAAGCGGGTGTCTGGAACTGTTACTGTGCTTGTCTGCCTCGCAATGCTCCCCAGGCACATGCTCCGGCTCTTTCCATCTCAAGCAGCCGTTCTGGTTTCTCGGTCGAGAAGAACGACCATCTCTTCCTCATCCCCGAACGCCGCTCAAGCAGGTTGGAGCACGAACAATGGCTACAGCGTCGCAACAGCCTGTCGTCTCAAAAGGCCATCTATCCACACAAATACTACTACTACGACCACCGGCACAAGTATCAACCTTATGCCTTGTCACAGGGCAGCCGTTATTCGAGCACCCTGCGCTCGGTCTCCGAGGGACAAAGCTTGGACTTGCATGATCGCAATTCGTCCCTCTGCTCCTCGCAGTCTTCTCGCTCGGCCAGTACAAGGCGTCCGACTCATCCATCCCCGATGCGCCCGCGCAGCCGAGCAAATAGCAATCCAGAAAGGGGTGACCTGCGCCGGGATCCTGCGACGATATCTGCGACCAGCGATAGTGGTGTACCCGAGGTCCCACCTCTACCAATCGCTCCGGCTCCGACCTGGTCTCCAGCCTTGCAGCATGCGCCGTTGAGCGCGGATCCTACTATTCGAGCTTTGAGCACCGGTTCGGGTTTGGCACCATCGCTGTTGCATTCAAAGTCATCTCCAGACTTGCGAGGCGTCCAGCCCGAAAATGTCCACACTGCATCTACATTGGCCATGGCCCCCAAAACGAAAGGTGAAGCCGTCCACCCTTCGTCAACAACACCATGTGCATCGACGAAGCGTGCAATGAAGACCAGCACGGAAGCAATATCACCAAGAAAACCGGCGACACCAATGCCCACTGTGCCACCACCAGCTCCTCCCAGTCACCGACCAGTACTGGCGATAACAGCACCTGCCATTCCTGCTCGCGCACCGGGTCACTCAACAACAACTCCGAGGGCGAGGCCACAGTCCAGGGTAGGCACCAAGACGGCGACTCGTTCAAGGTCCGCCTCAACATCGGCGACCACCTCGCGGTCGAACCTCCGCCGACCAAGCCCCATCCGTCACCGGCACTATCACCATCCCCACCCTCATCATTACCACCAACAACCCGCCACCCACGGGCTGTCGGCCACTCAGAACCAACTGCCCCTGCAGCACTACCAGCACCAACGCGTCTGGCGGCGCGAGAACAGCACGACCCCCTCGAGCATCTACTCGGCGAGCAGTTACGGCACTGAGCGGACCGTGTCTGTCGTGACGAGGGGAAGTACCAGCACCAGGACGCCCACCGCCGCGGCCGCGGGGTACGGGGTCACACCGAGTTCGCACCTGAGACCTGGCGTGGTCGCCGCGTGCAGGTAGGAATGTCAACACGTGTACTGTTCTTTGAATCATTGAAAAGGGAGAGACGTGTGGGGGACGCGAGGGCGCAAGGGAGTGAGGGAGGGAGGGTGGCGAAAGGAGTAACAGCAAGGGGCAAAGTGAGGGCCAGCCAGGAGAGGCTTGTGCCATTCGGGACAGAAAAGAAGACAGTGTACCACCAGACGGACGCTCAATGGTATGATGTTTGTCAGACCCTGGCGGTCCTTATCGTCACCGACCCATCCCACTCCATCCTATCTTTATCCCATCCCATCCCATTAATATCTACCTACATCCTAGGCAATCTTTTTTTTTCTTCTCTTCATTCTTATTTCACGCCTCCATTGCTCCCTTTTTTTTCCCTTTCACTTTTTCTCCTTGCCAGTCTATGAAAATTCTCCACTCCACTCTCTCCATGATAGCCACGTGACTATCCACGAGATAGGTAGCCCGTCGAGATATGGACAGGGGCTGAAAGGGGAGAAAAGGGTTAAAGTACTGTAAGGTAAGGAGGCGCAAAGGAGGCAGCCCCGAGGAGTCAGGGTGAAGCGAGAGAGAGAGAGAGAGAGAGAGAGAGAGAGAGAGAGAGAGAGAGAGAGAGAGAGAGAGAGAGAGAGAGAGAGAGAGAGAGAGAGGAAGAATCGGCATACACATAACAGATGCTTGAGGCGGGAGAGATGAATGAAATGATTGAATGGGTGGGTGGATGGCTGGATACATTTCACACTTGTGTTGGACTGTACCCCTACATGTACGGAATCGCATTCCATGTCCATGTACAATTAATTACACTGTGCAATTCCCGGCACCTGGGTATGGATGGATGGATAGGACAGCTCCGTTACGAGGTAAGATGGAGCGTGTTGACCGACCCCAGAGACTCGCTGTCCTGTGTATCTGTCTCTTGCTGATACATACAACCGGCTGCGTTCATCCGTCGGGTTCATCCTCGTTCCTCGTTTCACCATCTCAGTCTCATTCTCGTGCCCTTTTCGTTGCTGATTTGTTGCTGCTGATGTTGGTACAGGGATGTCTCGTTCAGTCGTTCGTTGGTTGGCAAATCCGTGTGTCAGAAACTCCTGCATGCGCCAGAAACACCCTCGTC
The DNA here is from genome assembly GCF_000835455.1 of Fonsecaea pedrosoi CBS 271.37. Taxonomy (NCBI): domain Eukaryota; kingdom Fungi; phylum Ascomycota; class Eurotiomycetes; order Chaetothyriales; family Herpotrichiellaceae; genus Fonsecaea; species Fonsecaea pedrosoi. The sequence continues at coordinate 1,422,540 of NW_013550615.1, read as the reverse complement.
CAGTCTCCACATGTCGTCGCGAGCCGTGGCATATGGACACACAACTCTCCTTCACGCCATGCCTCTGCCGCATCTCAAACTCCAGTCATACATTGAGCCAACCCAAAACCTCAACGTTCTCAATCATGGGAACTCTTGACTTCCTCGACCTTCTTTGACCCGACTTGCTTCCAATTGGTGCTTAACGAGGTTCCGTTACTCTCGTAGAAGCTTTTAGCCATCGCTCTACGTGTGTCGTCGTCCGACATGGCATAAAGCTTCTTGAAGAATCCGTCTACCGCATCGCCCCCGTCGTACTCCGAATCATAGTCACTATCTTGATCTGCACGGGTGTCGGAAGTGCTGGCAGGCTTGTCTTTCGAAGGGTCATCCGGATTGGATTTGCCCGTCTCTTTCGACTTTGGCTTGCTTTCCTGCTTGGCTCGTGCGTGGAGTTCGTCGGCGAGTTTATCCCAGTTCTTTGGGCCATGGCGGGAGGAGGTTGGGTACGAAGGGGGATTATCCTTCACCACAATTGGTTGTGTAACTGCCGTGGCCGGCGAGGAAGTATTTGTCGACACTAACGTTGGCTTTCGCTCACCTCCCACTTCCTCTGTTCCGTTATCTGCTTCGGAAGACACTGGTTTTAGCGGCGCAACGCCTTCCAGGTCATGCCACTTCCCCGATTGCGCTTTCTTCAGCGTCAACTCGATCTTCGTTGATAGAACAGCGTACCGGCTTTGAGATGGATCGATGAGAGCGAAGAGCGGGTCGAGTGTGAATTGAAAAGTGGAGGACGGGTTAGACGGGTGGGGGAAGGAGACAGACACAGAGTCTTCCTGAATATTTATCTCACAGGCGTCTTTGGGGACATTCTTCGCGTACAGTGTCAGAGTGACCGTTTGGGTAGATTGATACCATTCGTGTCGAATCTTGAATGGAGCAGCGGTGGGTTTAGTCTCATCGTTGTTCGGCTTGGTGGTACCAGTGGTATCGGCAGCGGCGTCGGGAGCGGTGACCTCGACGTCTTTGTCATTGTCGAACTTGAAAGATCCATCCGGATTTAGTTGTGTCTTAAGCCACTCCTTCATTTGTGTCTCACTAGGTAGGTCGATCGCTGGATATTCCTTCACCGACGACACCCTCTCAGACTCGGGAGCATCTTTCAACTTCCCATCCAGCCTATTTAGCCACATCTTCCCTTCCATCTGCGCAGATTTGGTCGTTCTCCATTTCTCCATCATCTGTAAAACCGCTTTGGCATCTGCGTACCGTCCGAGGCCGTAGAGAGCCACGAGTCGTCGCTGTTGTGCAGCCTGGATCTTCTCCCTCTTTTCACGTTTCTTGGCAAGAAGAAGGGCATACTCTGCATCTTTCAGAGCGAGGTCATAACGGGGTGGCGAGAGACGTGTGAACACGAGCGACCGCTGGTGGAAATAATCCGGGGAGTAAGGGTGGTCGATGAGCGCGCGAGTGTAAAGCGACACAGCAAGGGGAAAGTCCTTATCCTCGACAGCAGCGGCACCTCGAGAGGCTAGATCCATGTTGCTAGTATTGTTATTATGGACAGAATGAATACATCGGGATCGAACTGTGGTTGAAAAGAACAATACGAGGACAACAGAATGTCCGAGAATGTCGTCTTCTTCGAAGCCTTAACTCCGCATATTTTGCTTATATCCGATGCAGGTCGACCTCTTCACAATCCCGCCAAACGCACATGTGGCTTGACAATGAACTTCCTTGTGTGGACGCAACATACACGACAAGACAGGACTCGGCCTGTGAACGCCAGTCGTGTCGGAAGCCTCGCTTGTGAGAGGCCTCCCCTCCTTGTTCCTCTATGCTCGAGACATCTTACAACGTGAGGGAAACAGGTTGAAGAATGGCAAATGCGACTTTGAAGAGCGTCCCACCTAGTGTCCGAAGACAGCCATCATGAGCAATCGCTTTTATGTGTGTTCACTCGCATGCCTGGTCTTGGACAATACCTAACGACTGTGTCAGTTTGGCGGCTCTGACTCGGGCTCAGATGCTGATGATAACGATGCCTCTCTTCCCTTCCCCAAGCCATTGGAGCGTTCTGCGTTCCTCGCTCCAGACTTTGACGCCGCAGCCTTTTTGTCGAGTCTGTCCAATCGATTCCAGACTCTTGAAGACCTGCAGACAGAGCTGCGGGAACTAAGCCAGACGCTCAACAAGGAACTGGTCGATCTAGTCAATGACAATTATCAGGATTTCCTTGCGCTAGGAAGCACGCTGTATGGCGGCGAAGAGAAAATAGAGGACATTCGACTTGGACTATTGGGGTTCGAGAGAGACATAAAAGCAGTCAGGGAAAAGGTTGACGCAAGAAGGAGTGAGGTGGCGGAGTTACTGAGACAGAAAAAGGCGCTGAGACAAGAGGCGAGCATTGGACAAGCATTGCTCGAGATTGCGGAACGCTTAGATCTACTCGAAGACAGGCTCGAAATCACGGCACCAACTACGAAGCTGTCCGCACCTAATGTCAAAGATGGTGACGGCGAGCAGTGGGGTGAGGAGTGGATTGGAGAAACGACCACCAACGACATTGACGAGGCATTCAACTCGGATGAGGCTGATGGCATCCCCTCCAGATTGAAGCACACGACTGACGAATATCTCATCTTGAAACAACTGGCGAGCAAACACAGTCCACAGCACCCTTTCCTCTTGGCCCAAGAAGGTCGAATGCGCAAGATCCAAGAGATCTTACTCTCCGACCTGGAAATGACCATCAAACAGGAAACCGAGGTCAAGAAGAAACAAAAATTATTACAGATACGCGGTGCTGTGGAAGAGTGATGTACCCGAGTGGGTGCTTGCATGCAGAAGAGCAACTCTTTTCCATCCTTTGATACCTGTACGCCGAGCCTGATGTATACCCCCGGTACCAAGACACTGAAGAATGAACGGCCCTTTCAAACAACTGCCAACTGTTGGGGAGTAGCAGCTCCCGGTGCTGGCCTGTAGAAATCCCCATTCAGAGAAAAGCCAGGGGAATTCGTGGAGCTCAAAACCACCTCGTAGATCTCCTTGACAATCTGGTCACTCAGGGCGGCCGCGTCTTTCTTCACTGCGTTGACGTATGCCTTCACGTTGTCCCGCAGCTGCTCCGGTGTAAAGCTCAGTCTTCCCACTGCCATCCTTACCACGCCTTGTCTTTCTCTATATGTACTGCCACCCATCATATTCCTCACAGCAGGCCCCGGATTCGACACAACAGAGCCCATCTTGACATTGGGCATGAGACCCCTTGGTCCCAATATCCTCGGTATCCCCTCTTTGTTCATCTTCTGTAAGGACTCGGGCACGGCGATGCACCGATCAAAGTCGATTTTGCCAGCTTTGATTCGTTCAAACACTTCCTCTTCCCCAATAACATGGGCGCCGGCTTCTCGCGCTCGTTGCGCTGCAGTTGAGTCGGGGGGACAAATCACCGCAATTTTTATGTCTGTTTTGACAGGGTATGGGAGACGGATCGCATTGCGAACCACGGGGCCATCTTTTTTGGTGCGGAGTTTGATATGAATGTCATATTTTGGCGAGTCGGGCTCGCGGCCAATTTCGAATGCTTTGATATATCTGTGACGGGTCAACAATGCCCTTGATCACGTCGGATAGCATGTCTTCGCCTACCTCATTGCTTCGCACAGAGTGAATTGCTCAATGTCTTTGAGGTTATATTGCTTGTACGCTCTATGCTTCTTCCTCCTTCTCTTAATCTTCTCCCTTGCAGCCTTTTCTTTGTCTGATAAAGGCCGAGAACCGCCCACCGCGGACAGGACTGGGGCAGAGGAAAAGCCTCGAGCAGCTGTTGCTATGCATGGCGTCGATGCACGTGTCAGAAATGGAGCAAGGAAGGAAGACGTCGTAAGACGACACAGTCTTTTCGTAGCCATCGAGAGGCCTCGAGAAACGTCCATGGTTAAACAAGGAGCAAGCCAAATCAATGGCTACTTGGGACGAATTAATGTCTAACAAGTCTTTGCAGCTCCCGTCTGGGACAAGAAGGCTGGCGAATGGAACACTAGCTTGGCGGATTTGTCAGGTTTGTGCAAGGCTGATTCACTCCATGTCCCCGCTCAAAGCCTGTGCAGAAATATCCAGACGCCGCAGTCAAAATGACTCAACGTTTGCCATAAGATAGTCGCTTCTCCCCTGTCTACCTCGTCCGCTAAGTATTCTTCACTCCCACCAAGCGACTCCTTAATATGGCAACCAAAAATGCGCCCAAGGCCAAGAAGGCCCCAAAAATCAAGCAAATGGAACTACCCAATGCCGCCGCAGGCGTAGTCACTCGATTCCCTCCAGAGCCTTCAGGATACCTTCACATAGGGCACTCGAAAGCTGCTTTACTCAATGACTACTTTGCTCACATTCAGTATCCGGGTGGCAAATTGATCCTGAGGTTCGACGATACAAACATTGAGAAAGAGAACGTTGAATATCAAGATGCAATCCGCGAGGACGTCGCTCTTTTGGGCATCGAGCCTGACGTGATCTCTTACACAAGCGACTACTTTGACCAAATCGATGAGTACTGTGTGAAGATCATTACTGCTGGTAAGGCCTACGCAGACGACACCCCTGCCGACGTGATGAGCGCACAAAGAATGGCACGTGAGCCCAGTGTCCATAGAGACGACAGCGTCGAGGATAACTTGGCAAGGTACGAGGAGATGAAAAAGGGTTCCGAAGAGGGAAAGCGATGGTGTATTCGAGCAAAGATATCCCATGCCAACGACAATGCCTCTCTCCGAGATCCTGTGATTTTCCGGTGTCCAAAAAACCAGACCCACCACCACCGAACGGGCGATAAATACAAAGCCTATCCTACCTATCAATTTGCTTGCCCAATTGTGGATTCTATCGAGGGTGTTACTCACGCTCTGAGGACGACTGAATACAACGACCAAGATGCGCAATACAAGTGGATTCTCAAGGCTATCGATCTGCGGTCTCCTTATATCTGGACTTTTTCCAAGATTCAGTTTGTGCGCACGCTCATGTCGAAGCGAAAGCTGACAAAGCTCGTGGACGCCGGTATCGTATCGGGCTGGGACGACCCACGCCTCCCTACTGTAAGGGGTATCCGACGTCGCGGCATGACTGTTGAGGGTCTGCGGGATTTCATGGTCAGTCAGGGACCCAGCAAGAATGTGGTTAATATGGACTGGCATACCATCTGGACCATGAATAAGAAAGTTATTGATCAGACGAGTGCACGATATACCGCGATTGACGACAAACGTGTTGTTTGCAAGGTCAAAGGTCTCCCACAAGATACACCATACTCGGAGATCAAACCCAAACACGCCAAGTACGATCTCGGAGAAAAGAAAGTATGGTACAGCTCGAGCATCATCATCGAGCAAGAGGATGCCCGGACATTCGCCAAAGACGAAGAGATTACGCTCATGAACTGGGGAAACGTGTACGTTCGTGACATCCAGTATGAGAAACCCACCGACAAAGCAGACATTGCCGACGGCGTCAACGCACTGGGGAATGTCGCTTCCCTCGAGCTCGAACTCCACCTCGACGGCGACTTCAAAACCACAAAGAAGAAGGTCACGTGGCTTTCCAAGGACCAAGACCTCTGTCCCGTCCAACTCGAAGATTTCGACCATTTGCTGTCCAAGGACAAGCTGACAGAGGAGGAGGAAGCACATTGGGAAGACTTTCTAACACCCAAGAGCGTCTTCACCTCTACTGCGTTGGCTGACTGCAATGTATGGGATGTCAAGGAGAACGACGTCATTCAATTTGACCGCAAGGGCTACTTTAGATGTGACAAGGCTCCAACCAAGGAGTCGAAGGGGGTCTTTTTCAAGATACCAACGGGGAAGGAATAGAATAGAATAACAGGGCAAGAGGAAGAAAAAAGCTGGATACCTGTGGAAACCAGATGAACGAGCACGAGTGATGATTTCAATGATAGAGAGGGTCTTGTCATGAACCTGGCCAAACAGCTCAAGCCCTGCGGCAGAGAACGATTCTGTGATCGCTTCCTGGGATGCTGTGGCGTCTTCTTAAGCCTGGTCATGCTAGATAGACTGGTAATCTTCTCCTCTTGCAATGCGCAATGAGCAATCACCCATCATCGGAGATTGTGCTTGCTTGCCATGTAGTGACGAAGGATAAGAAGGGCGCGAACCACAAAATACAAAAGAATCTGTTTTTGAAGCTCTATAGACTATCTAGCGGCTCCTCATCTGGAATGTCTCTTCTCATTCACACCCGGTTCTCCGCGGTCTCTGTAGATGTTCTCTCCCCCTCTCCCTCTCTCCCTCGCTTGTATAGCCACGCTCCTCGGACTTTCTGCGTTGCTTACGGCACACCAACCTAACAACCGAGTCGATCTTCCTGGCTCCTCGGTGTAAAGCCACGATGCATGACTGCGCAGAATGGGTGCGGAACTCAATAGGAGATAGGTGATATAGACCGAAACTCTGTCGACCAGGGGGGAGAACTCTACAACCACGCACTCCTCTCCCCGAATTTCATGCCTTCGGGCTCTCTGCCCATCCCACTCCTTCCGACGAGCACCTCACCTTTCCCCCTCTTCAAGAACATCCCGTCGCTCGGGTTTCCCAAGACGCCCGCGCCGGGCCCCTGAGCGACCTCGACGTCGCGGTTCCACTTGACCTGGCCCCTCAAGAGGACGTACCTGGGCCAGTTGAACACGCGAAACCCTTCAAAGGGCGTGTAGTCGATGCTGTGGTGCAGAATTTCGTTTGTTATTTTGATTTTTCCGTCGGATGCAGTTGTTGTTGTGGTGGTGGTAGAGTGGTGCCGGGGATACCAGATGACCAAGTCGGCGTCGTAGCCTGGGGCGATACTGCCCTTTCGGCCGGAGAGGCCGTACATCTTGGCTGGGTTGGTCGAGGTAAGTTCCACAAACTTGGGCAGTGTCAGTCTCCTGGTCGGTGGGATGGATGGGTCCGGGTCTGTCGCGGCGGAGAAGAGGATGGGGAGACGGGTCTCGATGCCGGGAAGGCCGTTAGGGATCTGGGCGAACGCGGGCGTCGAGTTCGTCTTTTGCGCTTCGATCAGTGGCTTTCGCTTTCCCGCGGGATGATGGTATTGGCTGGGAGCGTGGTCGGAGGATATCACCGTGATGGTCCCGTTGTTCACGCTGTCCCAGACGCTCTGCAGGTCGGAGTCGGCGTGGCGCAGGGGGGGCGCGCAGACGTGTCGTGCGCCTGCCCATTCGTCGTCCTCGACATCCCCATGGTCATGACTGTGAACACCGTTGGCTTCGTCGATGACGGGGAATTTGGTCGTCGCTAGCCTATCCGACAGCAGATACATATAATGCGGACACGTCTCGGCGTGGATCGGCAGCATTGACTTTGATTGTGCTTTCCGTGCATGGGACAGTGCGGCAGGGCTAGACATGTGGACGATGAGGATAGGCGTGGATGTGAGGGTGGAAAGCGAAATGGCGCGATAAGTGGCTTCCGACTCCGCTATCTGGGGCCGCGCAAGGGCGTGGTATTTGGGCAGAGTATGGGAGTTTTGGAGCAGACGGGTGGTTATCCTATCGCCGCTGTCAGTGATTCATGTTCAGGGTCTGTTGCCGGTTCTGAGCCGGGAAGGCATGCCTGGTAAGGCACGAGCTTTGGAATAGAGGTGATGGCGAGGTTGTGTTGGGCAGGACCAAAAGAGAACAGAACATACATATCAATCATATCGGCGTTCTCAGCATGCACCATGACCGTCATACCCACTTCTCTGCACCGCATCATCACCTCGAGCATGTCTTTATCCCCCAATTTGAATACCGGATAGGTCATATACAACTTGACGCTCGTGATGCCTTCCTCGTCGACCAGTCTTTTCAACTCTCCCTCATTCCCGGGATTGGGCTCACCGTCGACTTTTGCTTTGACCGCCCGGCCTAAGATTTCGGGACTTGGCCTGGTGAGGATCAAATGGAACCCGTAATCCACATAACTCTGGCCTCTTGCGCGGGAATGGTACTCTTCCAGCACGGGAAACAAACTCTCATCCGTCCGCTGTTGAGTCGCAAACGCGAGAACCGTCGTATTTCCACCACATAGCGCCGAGCGAGATCCTGAGAGCCATTTGTCGCCAGTTGGGGCATTATCTTGGTGTAGATGCACGTGGGAGTCAACGCCCCCAGGGGTCACGTACGCGCCCTCTGCGTCGATGATCTGAGTGTTTGCATCGGCTGGGAGAGAAAAGGCAATGGCGACGATCTGGCCGGATTTGATTCCAATGCTGAGACCCGGTTGGAGGATTTCGGTGGCTGTAACCTTTGGTATTTAAAAAAGGGGTCTTCAGCCTTGTATGGAGTTGGGATGGGGACAGACCTAGGTCACAAGGACTAGACTCACGATGGTGGCATTTTGGATGATGAGGTCAAGATCCATGGTTTTCAAGCTCAGCGAGGCTGGTTATGTATGTAAGGTCTGGCCCTGGCTTTCTTTGCTCCAGACCAGGCCAAAATCTCCTCTCAATCTGATTGTCCACGAGGCGGGGTTTCTTGCGTCTCGGGCGAGGACAAAGAAGCTCAAAGGGCTCCTGGTAATCTTTCAGTAGTCGATGCCAACAGTGCTTGAGAGTACAATGATTACATCTGCACGGGTTGCCGTTAAGTTTGGGCTTCTGAACATTGGTATGGTCATAGATCGCAATAGGGACATGGACTCGATCGATAGCTAGCGGATAAGTCCGATATGTGGTGGTGTTTTCCGGTCGAACAAAGATCTTCCGGCGGAGATTTTGGGGTTTGTGTGCGATACACTTCTGTATCCCGCATCATGTAGAGGAGTTTCATGTTAGTGGACGGGAAAGGAAGGGTAGAACGGGAGACTATGCTCATGGCTGGGGATATATCCCTCTGGATCTTTCTGTCTCGCGTCATTTGATGTTGAGAATTGGATAAGAGACATGTTATTGGCTCCCACAAGGTTCAGGCCCATCAGTTTGAAGCAGACAAATATGCCATATCAAAAAGTTCACTGTAGTCTCGAGTGTATAGCCTTGTTTTACTCTGAGAAAAGGTGTTGATGTGCCATTTGTTGTCATGTCCGCCCGCCTTATGTCAGCAGCCTCGGATGCTTGGATGATGCAATTGGAGATTTTTCTTCTTCTTTGGAGCTCATCACACTTACAATCGTCTCGCTGCTCTTTGGTTGGGGAATTTTCACAATTCAATCTAGACACATCCGCTCCCCTTGGAAGACCCGTCGCCCTCCTCCTCCATTCTCGCGCTCTCCAGCAGTGCATTGTTGTAGCCATGTCTAACGCTCTGAGGACGTCGGTGCGACGCTTCGCTACCACAGCCGCTCGTGCGGCAACTGCCGAGTCGGTCAATGCTTATGGGATCCGTCTCTCCAAAGCTCAAGGGGTGGTCGACACTCTCACCGGAGGTATTCCTCACAGGCCCCTTTCAAGCCATGGGTCCCAGTACTCACCAGAATCTAGCCATCGGCAACACTCCTTTGATAAGACTACAGAAGCTCTCCGCCGAAACCGGCTGCAACATCCTTGGTAAAGCCGAGTTCCAAAACCCCGGCGGCAGTGTCAAGGACCGCGCGGCTTTATATGTTGTCAAAGATGCAGAAGAGCGAGGTCTGCTGAAGCCTGGGGGCACCGTTGTCGAAGGGACTGCCGGCAACACTGGTATTGGTCTGGCACACGTCTGCCGAGCAAGGGGGTACAAACTGGTCATCTACATGCCAAACACCCAGTCACAAGGCAAGATCGACCTTCTGAGACTGCTGGGCGCCGAAGTATATCCTGTTCCAGCTGTCGCATGGGAGAACCCAGAAAACTACAATTGGCAAGCAAAACGACATGCAGAGAGGCTGCTCAAGGAAGATCCCGAACACGGTGCTGTATGGACCAATCAATTCGACAATACTGCTAATCGTCTGGCACACATTGTCACGACAGGGCCAGAAATTTGGGCCCAGACCGACGGCAAGATTGACGCATTCACCTCTGCGACTGGAACTGGTGGCACCCTTGCTGGTGTGACTCGATACCTCAAGGACGTCAGCAATAATTCCGTCAAATGCTTTCTGGCAGATCCTCCCGGTTCCGTTCTCTATTCGTACATCACTTCTGGTGGCCAGCTCAAAGAAAGAACGGGCAGCAGCATCACTGAGGGCATTGGCCAAGGTCGTGTGACGGACAACCTGAAGCAGGAAGTCAATGAGCTTGACGGAGCGCTAAATATCTCCGACGAGAAGACTATTGCCATGGTATACCGCTGCTTGGATGAAGAAGGTCTATATCTTGGAGCCAGCAGCGCGCTGAACGTTGTCGCTGCGAAAGAGGTCGCGGAAAAGCTGGGACCCAATCATACGGTTGTGACTGTCTTGTGCGACGGGGCATATCGATATGCGGATCGGCTCTTTAGCGACAAGTGGCTCAAAAGCAAGAATCTGAGAGAAGCGATACCCCAGCATTTGCAGAAATACGTGGTATTGCCATAGTATAGTCGGACACAACATCCAGCCAAGTCCGAACTATTTGGCGGCGAACGCCCCCTCGTCATCATCTACTCGAGAATCACTGTTACGGACCACAATGCCATTCTATGAATGGTCGCCATGTCTATCGAGCTAACGACAAACGAGGCCTGCTATCAGACTATTAGGTCGCGGCCTTTCCACTGCTCAATTCCTTCCGATTTCGAGAGACACTCCCAAGGATCCGAGTTCGAACGCGATAAGCCTTCGACCGTCAGGTCCTTGAAGTTCTCGATGCTCGACCTACTTTCGCTGGTACGATGGCGATTCTTCCGAAGGATGCACTCTGCAAAGACGTCAGTACACTTGATCATCCAGACATCATCCATGCCGATCGGGAGATGGTGACGGTTGAAGTCGTTGATACACACTCTTCAACGAAGTATTCACCACAGCCGGCGTTATTGAACTCGGAGATACAGCGCCCAGTGCAGGTGGAGCTGTTTGAGAATGTCAGGTTAGCCAATTACCTCCGAGCTCAGAAAAAGTCGTGGTGGGGAGTTGAGTATGCGCCTTAGCAGCCACTTTGATCAACAGGCTGGGGTGATAGGCAGCATACTTGTTGGGTGAGATTGCGCGGCGCCAGAAGTCGAGCAGCGTTTGCGATGGACAGGCTTGCCGTTGATGGCGGCATGGTGAAAGCGAAGCTCCCGTTGAGAAGCACCCAGGAACCAGCACGACAAGGCTGTCGACCACGGATGTTTTTGACAGTAAGGGAATGACGAGCTCCTTGCTGGTTTGTCGTCGTACTGTGGATGAAGCCCACTTGAGGACAGGGTATTATTGTGTATACGACGAACATAGCCACGAATTTTGACCATCTCTCTCCCCCTCTCCCTATCATTATCCCGTATTTCCTTATTTTCCATCACATTATGACATTTACGAGTTTACGAGGTTAAGTACCTACTGTATGCACTTCCCATCTTCCTCAACTCCCTTCTACCTATGTAGGCACCAACAGAACCCAACACAAACCCTCTCAAGCCAAGCCCGCCCCAAAAAAAGAAAAGAGGAAGAAGGAAATCCACATGCACATGCATATCACGAAACTCAACATACCTCGCAACCTAGGTACTAGGTACAAGGTACTCAACCCAACCAAAATCCCACATGCCGGGTACCAAAGTACCAAGTACCACCTCATAGCCATACCAGTACCAAGCACCAAGTCCTAGCACCAAGTCCTAACACCAAGTCCCAAGTCCAAACCCCCTCGCCGAAGATCGGGACGCGCAAAAAGAAAAAAACAAACCCAACACAAAAGTAAAAGCAAAAGGGCACCGGTCGGCGGCTTTGAGGTTGGCGGTTAACGACGGACAAAGAAATGTCTGGGCGGGAAGAGGGAGTGGATTCCCAAGAAATCAATCCTTCTGACTATCAGGTATTTTACCTGCGTTCCCGGCCCGAGGTTTCGTCGTCGTCGTTTTTGTTGTTTGGCGATATCGGTCTACACTCTGCACTAAAGACATACTTGTACAAGGGTAGAGATTTCTGCAAAAGAAAAAAAAGACGCTTTTGTATTCGTCGTGTCCCCTGTGCAAGATGGTCTGTTCATTCTGTGGAACGTCGAGTACGAGGGTACTCGTTATAGAATAAGCGAACCTCGAGCGCATCCATAGTCCATAGGTCCCCATCTCCCGTTGTTGCCCGAGGACCACTTGATATAACCACCGTCTATGTTCCATCCCCTTGATTGACATCTCACAGACTAGCTAATGCTGTGACATGTCCAGGCAATCAAAAGCAAACAAAACAATAAGAGCAAGAGGTAACCCAAAACCGGCTAAGATTTTTATGTCGTTCAGGGTAGAAGAGAAACGCCAGCACACGCCAAACTAGAATCAGTCACCTTTCATCTGCATAGGGCAAACGAATGCGTGCAGAAGGTCCCAGAGAAGGGCGTTGATGCCTCCCAAAGACATTACGTGCCCGTCCTCATCCCCGCTCAACTTGAGGGATCCATTCAAGCTGCTGCAACTGGATTCCTAACCCAGAATAGTGGCGTGTCGCCTAGTGCTTTGCGGTGACCGCCTCGCCGGTGAGTTTCTCGACGGCTTCTTTGGCACTGTTCAGAGGTTAGCATATCAGTCCAGAATGATAGCAGTAGGGGACCAGCATACATATCACCCAGGGCAACCATGCAGATTGTCTGCCAGATACCCAGTCCGATACGGGGAGTGACACCACGGTAGAGGCCTTTCAGACCGTTGGTGCTGTAGATGTAGTTCAACGTCTTCCCGACGGTCAAGTTCTTTGGTCGATTAGGATCATTGGACTTGCTTTGCATCTCGACTCGGATGACTTCAATGGGCTGGTTCCAGGCGGACAGACCACCACCGAGACCACTGGCCAAAATCTTCTCTCCCGCATTCAACTTCTCTCCATTCTCCTTGCCCGTGAATCTCCGGATACCTGACTCGGCGAGTCTGGAAAGACCGAAACGGGAGCCCCAGTTGGTGACTTGACGAATGGCGACGGCGTTGACACCCTTGTTGATGCCTCGGATGCCCTCTTTCTTGTAGATGTTTGCGAAAGTCGTGAACGTAGAGGGGGGCTTTACACCCTGTGCGGCCAGTTTGTGCTGGGTGATTTCCACGGTTTTCATACATGTGCAGAAACCCATGGTTGCATAGGCTTGGGCCATGCCACCGACCATACCACCCGTGATCCCGGCGAGGAAGTTGTTGGCCCCAAAGGTCTTTGCGTAGTATTCAGCCTCGGAGGCGACGAAGAGCAAGACAGCACCCTTGGTAGAGGCTTCGATCCAGGCCCACGGGATGAGACCTTGGTAGACTATGCATTTCGAGAGATCAAATCAGCCGAGGTCTTCTCCAGGGTAGAATTGGGTGCTTTGTGCCTTACATCCAAAAACACCACCACGTCCCCATATCCGCGACATAGCTCCAGCGAACGTGTCAGTTCGGTGGGCGGCCATGGTGGTCTTGACGACCTCCAGAGGCTGTCCCAGTGTAGTGACCTCGAACATATTGAGACCAGCGCCAAGTAGAAGGTTGCTGAACTTGACGGGCTTCTTTTCAATCTTGGGCGCTGCAGGCGCAGGTGCCAGAACTGCTTCTGCGGACATTGTTGGCGGATATGCGAGCTTGTCTACCCTGACCAAGGGATGAGGTCGGCTTCGTCGCCTTGAGGGTTAATGAGAGGGAGGGAGGTACTGCTGGGCGACAGGGGGATTGCCTCGGTGTGAATGATGCAAAGATACAGACACGAAATGGCTATTGCGGTACGTAGCTCGTTGTCCGGAGTATAAGAGACAACCAAAAAAGCAGCGGAGCTTAAGAAAGACACAAGAGTACGAGTAGGAATTGGTCTGACAGTGATCGCAGTCACCACAAGTCCGAGATGGTTTTGTTCAGCTCCCTCGGCGAAGAAGGACGAGTTGACCATCCCGTAGAATATCGGCGCAGGCGCCTCGACCAAACCCCCATTCGGGCCAAAAGCAGATTAGTGGCTTAGGCGTTCGGCGTGTTGAGCGGACACATGTCTCTTAGCTGAGGTGGCCGGAGCCTCCATTTCACCCCCAAGCTCCATCCTTCCAGGCATCGCCCCTAGATTTCGGACGCCGCCTCCCTAAAATGTGGGTCTGCCGGCCTCCTTTAGCCTCCTAGGGCCACCCAACGCCGCCAACGCGCTTCTCAACCATCCGAAAATAAAAGTTTCAGGAAATTTTACGTCGCACAGTCCACGCAACGATGTCTCGCAAAGACACCGCGGCCCCCATGGCTCCTTAACACTGGGCTCTACGAAAGGGTGTACGGCATCTGGGCACGTAGAATACTTGTGGCGGATTGGCAGGCGATGGGCACAAAGTAAAATATGGTATTCGCATCCAACAACGCTCGTCAATTAAATAATGGCGTAATTGAACGGCGAAACAGATTCACCCTAGACCAGACCCGACCTCGCATTGTCCTATCCCCTTGTCCCGTTTAGACGTACAAGTATGTTTTGCATTGTACAACCCCCGCTCTTCATGTCCAGATCACAATGAAGCACCCACGAGTTTGGCATAGGCTTCGGTGCTGAAGGACTTGGGGCGCTCGATGGGTGCACCGAGAGCACGGTCGATGATAAGTTGCGGCAGGACTCCCAGGGCGCGCGAGACACCGAAGAGGACAGTGTAATAGTTGGCTTCGGTCAATCCGTAGTATTGCAAGAGGACGCCGGAGTGCTAGTTCACATGTTAGCGCAGTCGAAAATTGGTTCCAATGATCAACTTACAGCATCAACGTTGGGGTATGGGTTCTTGGTCTTTCCGTGCTTTGTCAAAACACCAGGGGCGATCTTGTAGACCTGGCTGACCAGCTTGAACATGGGGTCATTGGGGAGCTTGCGAAGAGCGAACTCGCGTTGAGACACGTAGCGGGGATCCGTCTTGCGGAGGACGGCATGACCATAGCCAGGAACGACACGGCCACCGTTCAGGGTCTCCCACAGGTAGTCGGTGATCTTTTGGTCGCTGAGATCATCGCCAATGCTCTCCTTCATCTTGGTGAGCCAGTTCAAGACTTCTTGGTTGGCCAGACCGTGGAGAGGACCGGCCAAACCGTTGAGACCAGCAGCAAGGGAGAGCATAGGAGAGCTCAAAGCGCTTCCGACCAAATGAGTGGTGTGTGCGCTGACATTACCACCCTCATGGTCAGAGTGGATGGTGAGATAGAGACGCATAAGCTCAACGAAGTCAGCGTTGTCGCCGTAGCCAAGCTGGTTGGCCAAGTTGAAGCCATAGTCCTTGTCTTTCTGGATAGGGGCCACCTTGCCATCCTTGTATGCGTTACGGTAGATCTTCGCAGCAATCGTGGGCAGCTTGGCAATGAGGTTCATCGAGTCCTCGAAAGTGTATGACCAGTAGTCCTTCTTATTGATGCCCTTGGCGTAGGCTTTGGCGAACTCCGAGGTGTGCTCGAGTGCAACAACGGCAATCGAAAACTGAGCCATTGGGTGCATGTCGCTGGGACAACGATCGATGAGTTCCTCGACGAACTTGGGAAGATCAGATCGAGCTGCCCAGTCGGCAGACAGGTCTCGGACCTGCTGCTCGCTGGGAACCTCGCCGGTCAGAAGAAGCCAGAACAGCCCTTCTGGCAGAGGCTCCTCGCCTCCAGGAGCCTTAGGGAGCACTTCCTGGCATTCAGGTATAGTCCTTCCACGGAATCTGATACCCTCTTCTGAGTCAAGCACGGAACCCTCCCAGACTAGAGACTTGATGCCTCGAGCACCACCGTAGACTTGGTCCAGTGTAACTTCGCCAATGACTTTTGAGCCATAGTCCTTTCTCAGCTTCTTGACTTTCTCAATCTCGCCAGGGAGTTTAGCAGCGAAGACCTCTTTTAGGGACTAAAGAAGGAGGGAGGTGTTAGTCAGGGAGCTCTCAGCAAAGTCAGTTCGAATAGCTCACTTGGGTGCTTGCGCAGCGCACGCCATTGAAGGCGGCTTTCTGGACCAAAGGTCTGGTTGATGAACGGAGCAAAGAGCTCCCTAGGCGAAGAGAGGAGGCCATGATAGTAACAACACGAGGTAGTCGAAGCAAAAGAAGGTCAAGAAGAATGCTACGTCAAGGGAGCTTTATGAAGGAGTGCGGGAAAAAAAAAGGTGCAGGTGCAGATAGGAAAGTTAGGGAGGAGAAAGCTGTCCCTGTTGAATTATTGAATGATGAAAATGGCCCACTTGGGGGCCGCTTAACGAGCAAGGCTTCGGCGTGCCGGATGACCTCTCCTTCAATAAGGTCAGGGTTTGCCAATTGGGGTTCAATAGCCAGCCAACAGCGGCACGGGCGGGCCTCAGCAAGCCCTACTAGGGATGCCAACTTCGCAGTCCGAAGAAGATTGGACGCCCCAATGCCCCGTACGCCTTCAATCTTTGATCACGTGAAAAGCTGGCAACAATATTATTCCGGCCGGCTAGTTTGGCTGGTTAGGCTGTTTCTCAAGCCTCCGCTTTTTCTATCTGCGACGCCCTTTCAACTCGTGCTCAAATCTTCACTTCATCTCATCACCATCTCATCACTCAGGCATCACCAACCGACGCACCATCCATCGCGTTTGACTTCCTTTTCTTCGCCTTCATCACGCACATAGTCTCATCAGCTCGTAAAGTGCTTCTCTACCAGTATTCTTCTCTGCACACGGCCGCTAGTTCCTCAATACTGCCGCTGCCAGGCCGCAGTTGCCACCTCGCTGTAGAAGTCTTGTGGGCGCAATCTACACTTAGCAGGGAAAAGGAAGAATTTGGGGGGAAAGACTACACTCTTGCACCGCACATCATCCTTCACTTCACCTGTACCTCGAGTCTGTAAGACGTCTTTGTCGATCGAAGACTCTGTATGCGTTGATCGACTCAACTTCGCCCCTTTCGCCGTCTTCCACCTTGCCAGGGTCAGTTTCCTCCTTCAACACCTTGTGTCATCACCTGCTGTAGGAGAGCTCGGCGCTCCATCATGTCGTCCGCAGTAGCGGAGCTGGACTCGATCCTGCAGTCCATGCTCAACCTCAAGCCACCAGGAGTTTCAGGCTCAAAGATCACTGCCATCACCACACTTTGTACATCAAACATCCAAGTATGTCGATTTTTCAGCTTTGTGCGTCGCGCCTCCTGTAACTGACGTGACTTCTAGTCCGAATCAGTCCTTATTCAAAAGATCTATACCCATTTCAAGAAGACACCAGGAACACACAAATTGGGGGTTCTCTACGTGATAGATTCAGTGACGAGACAATGGGTAGATCAAGCCAGAAAATCAGGTCAACAGCTGGGTAGCGGAGCTCCTGATGGAACCTTTGCCGCTGGTGTGACTCGAGTGACTGAATTGCTGCCCGTACTCATGAACGACATTATTGCTACCGCTCCAGAAGACCAGAAGGTATGCCATTCTATGTCTGTCGTATTCCTCTTAAACTATTTTGAAGTTCGACACGCACTCCACGCGACCAGATTACCCGTACACCACCACCTAAGTCTTATTGTTGTTTGCCTGGCTGCTTTGATCGAGACTCACGTATGACCACCTCTGTTTAGGTCAAAATCAGAAAGCTTTTAGAAATTTGGGAGCGGTCGAACACGTTTCCAACTCCCTTGCTTGCTTCACTCAAAGAAAAGCTTGATGCGCCTAAAGGTATATTCAAAATTCTATCTCTCTCGCACCCGAAACGGATCAAACCTAACTGTAACGCAGTCTCAACCACACCTGAAGGATCACCGGCACCCGGTTTCGTGCCACTTGGTCAGTCGATTACCACTGACAATATGGCAGCAAAACCTCCCCAGCAGCAGGACACGTCAGCTATCCTGGAAGCGCTCAAGAATATGGCAAAGCAGAACACTACCGCGCCACCAGCCATTCCAGCACCCGCCCAAACTAGTTTGAATAATCTGTTAGGCGCGCAGAATGGGATCCCTCTGACGAACAGTACCGTAAACCCCGGCCTTGCTCCCGTCGCCGCCAATGGGTCGGCTGTAAACCAGCTTGGAGCTCTGTTCGCTGGATTGAGTAATGGTGCGCAAAGTCAAAGTCCTGCAAATGTACCTGCAAATCCACTTGCTGCGTTTCTTCCGCAACAAGCTCCTGCTCCCACGGTGCCACAAAACCCTGCTCCTCTAGGCCAAGATACTCAGGCTCAAGCACAAGTTCAACTGCAACTCTTGCAGCTGTTGGCTAGTCAAGGTGTTCCTCCAGACCAATGGGCGACCGCTCTACAATTGTTGAACATGCAGGCCGCAGGAGGCGGTGGTGCTGGTAGTGGTGGTGGCGCTGCGAGTGCCAGTGGCCTTCCGTTTCCGCCTCCTGTACCAGCAAGCAATTGGGCAGGCCAGGTTCAAGCAACTGGGTCGTCACGTGATGCTCAAACCCGTTCCCCTCCTGGTCAATATCGACGTCGCTCACGCTCTCCTGGCTATGATAGACGCCGAGATATGTCTCCAAGACGTCGCCGAGATAGTCCGGGGGCTGATGGATATCGTAATGATCGCGATGGCAGGCGAGCTGATTACCGTCAGCGCAGCCCAATGGGTAGAAGACGCCGAAGCACCACACCGCCCAGTGACTACAAGCTTCCACCACCAGGCCCCAAGAACGTACAATGGGATCCGACTCTGCCCAAAGGTCACATCAAAGTCTTCAGTCGGACACTCTTCGTGGGTGGAGTCACCTCGTCCGAAGCACACTTGAGGGGCCTGTTCAGTAAATTCGGGGTGGTTCAGACCTGCATTGTCAATATCGATAAACGCCATGCTTTCATCAAAATGATTAATCGCCGCGATGCCGAAAGTGCCCGTGATGGAATGGAAGAGTACAAGGTGGGCGACATGCAACTCCGCGTAAGTGACCTGCGTATTGGCAGCGAATTGAAAAGCAAGATAGAACCGAACTGACATTTGCCCTGCAGACCAAATGGGGAGTGGGATTTGGACCACGTGACTGCAGTGACTATCAAACCGGAATTAGTATCATTCCGATTGAACGCCTCACGGATGCAGACCGCAAGTGGCTGCTCACCGCCGAATACGGGGGCACTGGCGGTGCGCCGATCCAAGAAGGTATGGTCGTGGAAGAGCCTGACATTGAAATAGGTGCAGGGGTTTCCTCCAAAGGTATGACTGCTCCCTGCTCACCCTGGTGGACATATTCTAACTGTAATGTAGCCATGAGTCGACGTATTGCTACTGATCAGGGCGGACGACGCGGGCCTCAATCTTCTCGCCAGCATCCGGGACGTGACGACAACAGATACAGAGACAATGATCGCCGCATGGACCGGGATGATCGCCAAGGCGCAGGCAACCCCAATAACATTGGTGTTATGCCGTCAATGCCTTTCCCTATGAATTTTGGCAACATGTCCAACGGAATGCCCGGCTTCCCGCCTGGATTCCAGATGTCCGCATTCCAACCGCAAGGCAAGCAGGACTAAAAGGCACACGGCCACTCGATTTGACCGGCAGATCGAAACTGCACACAGGCAGAAATGGCGTTATTGTCGTTACCGGTACCAAGTGTTGATGGTCAGGCATGATACCCAATCGATATGTATGAATCAAGCATATTCAGGAGTTGGTCACCAGCACAGAACACCCCAAAATTGGAGGCGGTTGTGATGGAAGCAATTTTCTTTATTCAACTAGTACAATGCAGGCTCTCGTAAGGTCGTTCTCGTCTGCTAGCATTGAGGCCTTGTCAGTTCGATTGGGAACACAGGATTGAGATTTGACAAGGGCAGATTCGGGAACGACGACGTATGTATGGATAATCAAAGGATGCGTTTTTACAAGGTGACAGGCTTGGTGTTGCTCACCGACACCTATTGACCCTGGTGGGATTGGTTACCACTTGGTTACCAGTCTCAACGTGTTCTCGTTCCCACGTGCTGCGACACGTGGATGGGCTTTTGAGATGATATTCTGTACAAAATAGAGAGATCCATCTGACATCGCACCAATCGCCCCTCTCTGTGATTTTTCTTGTCTTGTTAGGCTATGGGTCCCCTTTTTCTTGTCCTTATCATCAGACAACCAAGCCCCCCACAGACAAGGCTTCCGCGCCCGACACCGCCTCAGTCACCCGACGTTTCTGTGTCTTGGAAGGAACATTGCCAAGTCTAGATAATGACAAGTCTGACTTGGGATGGCGTGAGCGATTGGTTCTGGGGCTCAAATAGGGCTTGGTTCCGCTCAATCAGCTTCTAAGGGGAATAGAGGGATAGCCGTCACCACCCGTTGTGGAAGGGATTGGCCCAAGATTGCGGGGGTGAACGTCGGAGTCCTGATCCTTTCGCCTCTGAGATTCACTCATTCTTCTCTTACCACTTTGTTTCTTTGACTTTGGGCTCATGGCGCTTTCCCCAATATTCTTACAACCTGTACAGAGTCATCATTGTGTCCTTCCTTTGAAGCTCGTGCGACCTGAAATTGAAGGCTGCGACCACGGTGCTACGCTTTCCTCACATCAAGAACCCTCGCTTGACTGCCTTTCCACGACTCTTTCTTCTGGCGCCCACCTCCTCACGCCGTATTCATCTCACCCCCAATGGAGTCGATATAGCCCACACCGTTAACCTCTTCCTATTTACTCAACATGGTAGACACTTCTTCAGACGTTAGTTCCTCGGGCTCGACCCATTCCTCGCCCGATAAGCCTCACCCTCTCCATGTCACCGTGAACGATGTTGTTCCAGACGAGAAACCCGACGTCATGTTCACCCCACGAAAGGCTTCGAGATTGGAAAAGGACGATGACGATGAGGAGGAAGATCTGGATGCGCTTATTGAAGAGTTGGAATCACTCGACCCAGATGCTGATATTGAAGCCGACATCGAGACAGCAGCGGGTGCGCGAAATGTGCCCGAGGAAATGCTCCAGACCGACACGCGGGTGGGATTGATCGAGCCCGAAGTAGTGGCCAGGCGAAAGAAATTCGGGCTAAACCAAATGAAAGAAGAGAAAGAGAATTTGCTGCTGAAGTTCCTGGGATACTTTGTTGGTCCCATTCAATTTGTCATGGAGGTAGGGCTACCCACTGCAACATTACGCCGATACCCATCTCGGCGATGCTTATACTGATGTCTTGTCCCACAGGCTGCTGCGATCCTCGCCGCTGGTCTTGAAGACTGGGTGGACTTTGGCGTCATTTGTGCGCTGCTCCTGTTAAATGCCAGCGTCGGGTTTATCCAAGAGTTTCAAGCTGGCTCTATCGTCGAAGAGTTGAAGAAGACCTTGGCTCTGAAGGCTGTCGTCCTGAGAGAAGGCCACCTGATCGAAATCGAGGCTCCTATGGTGGTTCCTGGAGATATTCTACAACTTGAAGAAGGCACAATCATACCCGCTGACGGCCGGCTCGTTACTGAAGATGCGTTCCTTCAAGTCGACCAATCCTCCATCACGGGCGAGTCCCTCGCCGCGGACAAGCATCTGGGCGATACCTGCTATGCCTCCTCTGCCGTGAAACGAGGCACCGCCTTTATGATTGTAACGGCAACGGGAGACAACTCCTTTGTCGGCCGAGCGGCCGCTTTGGTCAATGCCGCATCAGGTGGCTCAGGCCATTTCACCGAAGTCCTCAATGGTATCGGTACAGTGTTGCTTGCGCTCGTGGTTTTCACCTTACTCGTGGTTTGGATATCGTCATTCTATCGATCTAACGACATTGTCACCATCCTCAGATTTACCTTGGCGATCACCATTATCGGTGTTCCTGTCGGTCTCCCTGCCGTGGTCACCACCACCATGGCTGTCGGCGCAGCCTACCTGGCCAAGAAGAAGGCCATCGTCCAGAAGTTATCCGCCATTGAATCGCTTGCCGGCGTGGAGATACTCTGCTCGGACAAGACGGGGACTTTGACCAAGAACAAACTCTCCCTTCACGAGCCATACACGGTGCATGGTGTTGATCCCGAGGATATGATGCTCACCGCGTGTTTGGCGGCGTCCCGGAAGAAAAAGGGCATGGATGCTATCGATAAGGCATTTCTCAAAGCCTTGCGGTACTACCCTCGAGCTAAGCAGGCCTTATCCAAGTACAAAGTCATCCAATTCCATCCATTTGACCCAGTTTCGAAAAAGGTCAGCACCGTTGTCGAATCACCTCAGGGTGAGCGCATAATTTGCGTCAAGGGCTCGCCGCTATTTGTGCTCCGCACAGTGGAAGATGACCATCCCATTCCCGAGGAAATTGATATCGCATACAAAAACAAGGTCGCAGAGTTCGCAGCTAGAGGCTTTCGCTCTCTGGGTGTGGCCAGAAAGCGAGGTGACAACTCGTGGGAAATTCTGGGGATTATGCCTTGTGCAGACCCGCCTCGACATGACACCGCCAAAACAATCAACGAAGCCAAATCGTTGGGTTTGTCCATCAAGATGTTGACTGGTGACGCCGTCGGTATCGCCCGAGAAATGTCTCGACAGTTGGGACTTGGAACCAATGTCTTCAACGCAGAGCGCCTTGGACTCGCTGGTGGCGGGACGATGCCGGGCTCCGAAGTCTACGACTTTGTTGAGGCTGCAGATGGGTTTGCCGAAGTGTTCCCCCAGCACAAGTACAACGTTGTCGAAATCCTACAGCAAAGAGGTTATCTGGTGGCAATGACTGGCGATGGGGTCAACGACGCGCCCTCGTTGAAGAAGGCGGATACCGGTATCGCGGTCCAAGGCGCAACTGATGCAGCTCGATCAGCAGCAGACATTGTTTTCCTCGCGCCTGGTCTCTCGGCTATCATCGACGCCCTGAAGACGTCGCGCCAAATATTCCACCGCATGTACGCATACGTCGTTTACCGCATTGCTCTGTCACTTCATCTGGAGATCTTCCTGGGCCTGTGGATCGCCATTCTGAACAAGTCGCTCAACCTTAAGTTGGTGGTTTTTATTGCTATCTTTGCCGACATCGCCACACTGGCAATTGCCTACGACAATGCGCCATATTCGAAAACGCCGGTCAAGTGGAATCTGCCCAAACTATGGGGCATGTCCATTCTATTGGGAATTGTGCTCGCTGCCGGGACTTGGATCGCACTAACGACGATGATTGTGGGCGGGCACGATGGTGGTATCGTTCAGAACTTTGGGCACACGGACGCTGTCTTGTTTCTTCAGATCTGCCTCTCTGAAAATTGGCTGATTTTCATCACCCGCGCTAATGGCCCCTTCTGGTCCAGCATCCCTTCCTGGCAGCTCGTGGGTGCCATCTTACTTGTGGACATTCTCGCAACATTCTTCTGTCTTTTCGGTTGGTTTGTCGGTGGGCAACAGACCAGCATTGTTGGTGTGGTGAGGATCTGGTTGTATTCTTTCGGGGTCTTTTGCGTCATGGCTGGCGTCTATTACCTTTTGCAAGACAGCGTCACATTTGATGACATTGTGCATGGGCGGAAGACGAGGAGCAATAAGGTGCTCAAGAAGAGAGACATGGAGGATTTCCGTGAGTTTGGCCCTTGAGAGAGTGTGGAGTGAGTTGACTAACGTATGCTTCGCAGTTGTGTCGTTGAACCGCGTGTCCACCCAGCACGAGAAGGTTGCATGATGCGCGACCCGTATGCTACAGGCTGGCTACGCGCGGTCACAGTCAGCAGGAACGCCGCAGAGTTGGCCACAGCCGGACCTCAACCATGATCTCCTCTTCAGGAACAACTTCTGCACCGACTCAGTCAGATCGGGAGCTCGATTAGTGGAGCGAGTCCTGAACGCTCCTGGGAAACAGAAAGAAGCGAAACGGCCGCTACTCCCGAAGCTGGACTTCCCCCAGGCCTCGACATTAGAGCAAGAGGTCACATCGAGCTTTCCGGAAGGGATGATCAGTCCCGACATTTTCCTCCACCAAGGCACTAAACGCGGGATCTTGGTACCGCAACACAGCACATGAGTCAACACGATAGACTAAGGGTATGGGAGGACACTTGTTGCCACGGAAGAGATGATAATTGATACCCTGTTACTTGTTATAATCTGGATTCAAAGGGGCCAGCGATACCCGACACGAAGTATTGGACTTGAGCGATGGCGCTGTATTACGGATGTTTTTTTTTTCTTGATTTTCCACAGCGATTGGACTATTGTGGATGGCCACCATCATTGGCATCGTGGTGAGGATGGGGGCTGAGGATGAGGGTGGACAAGGAGCGGAGGGAGTGAGGTATTGAATCCTAGAGTTACAGCCGATAATATAATGACTGTACCGCGAGGTCAGAAATATTGCTATCATGGAGGTACAGAATCAGTCTTCGTATAAGCCCTCAGGACTGGGCGGCGTCAAGGTCCCCAGTCCTGATGTGCCTCTCGAGATTTAGCCGTGGCTATGCATTTCTTGCTGTCTTGTTTTATTTCGAGTCTCCGCGTTCAGCCAATTCATGTGGGCATGGCTCTCCCAGCTACTGTTCCCGCTTCCCTACGCATCCTGATTCTGGTCAAGTCTCCCAAGTCCGACGAGGAAATTGTCAAAGCTTTAGGCTCCGGCACAGCACGAGCAATATTATCGTGAAGTCCAAGCATATCTGGGAAGCATATTCCGATGGGGAACATAAAAGACGAGACGAGGCGATGTTCAAGACTAGCTAGTCGTCAACAAGATCGAGGGCTGGGTATTCCATATGTATTGGAGAGGAATCCCTCTGTTGGGTCCCACTGGTTGTTTTGAAATGTGGACCGTGGAGGCAACATGCGTACGAGGTACATACTCGACTCTTCATCTCGGCCAAACTACTTCTTATGTATGTACTTCAGCCACCTGAGGAAGATTGCAGAGTACCAATCTCGACTTGGGACCAATAGTACCCAGTTCATTCACCTCCTAGACCGCATGTCAGGTGGAATATACAGGTACACTGAGTGATTGTCCAACTTCCCCCTCGCCCTTCTGCGATCCCAGCGGAGACCCGAGGTATGTCGGATAGGATCTGCGGAGAGATGTCTGCCATATATCACACGCATGTAACACCCTGCCGCACCCTCTGGCGTCTCCGCATCGTTAGACGCCCGTAGTACATATTCGAAAAAGGTTCTCTTTTCTTGTGTGATATTCTCTGGTCGTGTTCCTGTTCTGTCAAGTGTTCTTGAAAAGGCAAGGCAAAACAATGGATGTGCCCGGGTACGCGTTGATCACGGGCGGAGGATCAGGCATCGGCAGGGAGTGCGCAAAGACGTTTGCGCGCGACGGGGCCGCGGGCGTGGCGCTGCTGGATCTGAACCACGACGGGTTGCTCGCGGTGAAGGCCGAGATCGAGGCGCAACAACAACAGCAACAAAGCAGCGAAGGGGGAACCAAGGCGAAAGCGCCGTGCAGGGTCGAGGTGTACGTCGTGGACGTGCGCAACGAGGACCAAGTCAACCAGACGGTGGCGACGGTGGCGCGCACGTTCGGCCGGCTCGACTACGTCGTCAACGCGGCGGGGGTGGCCAAGAAGCACGCCGGCGGCGCCGCGTTTGCCACGACCGAGGACTGGCAGCGCGTGCTCGACATCAACCTGACGGGGACGTTCTTCGTGCTCCGGGCGGCGGCGCAGATCATGCTGAAGCAGGAGCCCTTGGCCTCGAGCATCGACGGCCGGGCCCTCCAGCGCGGCTCCATCGTCAACCTAGGCTCGATCCTCGGCGCGGTCGGCGTGCCCCTGTCGACGGCCTACACGGCCTCGAAGCACGGCGTGCTGGGCCTCACGCGCTCCGCGTCCGAGGACTACGCGTCGCAGGGGCTGCGCATCAACGCCATCTGCCCGGGGTACATCGACACGCCCATGACCAACAACACCTCGGACCCGCTCATCCGCAACACCATGACCGACATGGTCGCGCACGCCGTGCCCATGAAGCGCGCGGGCCTGCCGCGCGAGATCGCAGACGGCGTCGTCTACCTCTCCGGGGGGAGGAGCTCGTTCGTCACGGGCACGGCGCTCTTCGTCGATGGCGGGTATACCGAGAGATAGTTAGCTCCTGTGCGCCTATTGCTGCCATGGTCCCATGGTCCTTGTGGCTCTGGAGAGATGGGACACTGTGCTAGTTGGAGATGGGTATGTACTGGATCTGGCTACATTGTCTGGGTGTCGGATATCCTACTTCGACCGCAGGGACGAGTACTAGGTACTACTAGGTACTACTGGCGCTATTGTGTACTATTGTGTACTACTGGTCCTCCTCCTCCTCCTCTTCGTCGCCGCCGTCGTCGTCGTACATATATACCTTACCAAAATCTGTCTGATATACGTTTCCTTTCCTTTCGTGTAACCACCTACACACTAGAGCGGAAGCAACATCTCATCTCATGCATGTGGACTGACTGGTTCAGGCGTGGTTGGTTGGACAAGTGGGACATGGGTTCTGGAGTGACATCGTACGTCCCAAACTTAACGGTCCATCTATGAGGTGAATGAATACAACCCTTCATCGGCGGGTGCGTGGGACAGGAAGATAACTAGAAAGACAGGTTAGGCACCTAGATAGAGTAGGTAGGTACTGTACGCAAACTTGTATACCCCTGGAAAACGAGCTATAGTGGCTCAGCGAGGCCCTCCCGTGGTGAAGGTATTGCAAGAACCTTGTTCAGAGACATATTTATTGCTGGATAGATAGATGCCTGGCTAGGTTGGCTAGAGTCGGCTAGATTGCTAGGGAGCTTGATACGTAGATAATTTAGATATGTAGATGTGATATGTATATCCAGAAAGAGATGGGCCAGGCTGGCGAGCTGGCTAGCTATGTAGGTATATATGCAGATAGATCATAGATGCTGGGGTAGAGATGTAGATGCGTAGATATGCAGAAGACATTTCAATCGTAATGACATTCCTCATCCTCTTCCTTAATCCTCATCCTCATTCACCGCCACAAAGGCGGGCAATAAAAGTCCTTTTCTGACAAACGCCCTCTATCTCTCTCTCTTCCTCTGCCGTCCCCCATTCCCATTCCCTAGCTCCATCTCCCGGCCCCTTTCTAAGCTCAAACTCCAACGTAGCTAGCTGGCAGGGAGACTGGTTGACCGTCTAACATTCACTTCTTACCTTGGACCTACCTTTAGCCTACCCATCCAATCCATCCGTCTTAGTCCCGCAGTCCCACAGCGTCGTGCAGTGCGTACAGTGCAGTGCGTGCTACCGCAACGAATACACGCTGACATTTGGCGTCAGATCCAAGTCCTTGAGCGGCACCCGCGCCGGCGCCGCTGCATTGGCGACCAGTTCGCTGTGCGAGACCGACACCTCCTTGAGCTCAAAGTCCTTGAGTGGGTACTGCGTCGCGTATGGGTACTGTGTCGGATACGGATACTGGGAACTCTTGCGCGACGGCTTCGTGCCGAGTCCCACGCCGAGGTCTCGGGCGGTGCGGCGTCGTCGCGCGCGGATGAACAAGGCCAAGATGACGAGGAGGATGGCGGCCACCGCGACGGAGACGCCGATTGCGGCTTTGGCTCCGCGCGAGAGACCGCCCCCAGAGCTGGATCCCGTAGAGCTCGTCGGGGCACCCGGGGCAGAAGGGAATGTCGGGTCCAGGATGAAGGTGGCGTCGGCAAAGGCGATTTCGGCGTCGTTGATGCTCGGGTCGACTGTTGTGTTGTCCGGGTTGAGGACTCTTATTATAGCATCGTTTGGTCAGTATCTCTCGTATCACACGGGGACCAAGAGTAAGGGGAAACGGGATCAAAACGGGGAGCATCATGCGGAGATGGGGGACAGGGGAATAGTAAAAGGGTGTCTGTGGTATTTCGCCATACTCTCTACGTACCCGTAAATGGTGTAGATCATGCCGCCGCCAAAAATCCAGTCGGCCGACCCGACGATCCTGGCGTTGTTGATAAACACAAAGCCGTTCTGGCTGAAGATGGACACCTCGGAGCCCTCGTACGTCGAGTACTGCCCGACGGGCGGCGACTGCGGGTTGATGTCGAGGACGCGGTCGACGACGTGGTACGAGACCAGGCGCTCCAGCTCGGTCCAGGACATGTTCTCGATCACGCTGCCGATTTCCTGGAAGGAGTAGTTCATGGGCAGGAAGACCGTGACGTCGGACAGGTCGTTGACGCTCAGACGCTCGCCGCTCTCCGTGAGCACGGCCGCCTCGGCGAACACGGATCCCCCGAGCATCTTCTCCGCGTCGACGGTCGCTTTGAAGGGTTGAGGGAGACTCAGGAACGCGTCGACCACGTAGACAACGCCGCCAGTGAAGTTGAACGCGACCCCGTCCGTCTCGGACATCTGCCGTTTTCCCGACGTAAACGTGATGGCGTCTGACCAGGGTGAGCCTTTCGCAGCGACGATCTGGCCTCCAGTCACATTCGTGTATCCGGACGTGGACAACGCCGTCGTGACCAGGTTGTATTCGTCCGAAGTGAATCCGTAATACGTCCCGTCCAGGACATGGTAGCTCATCAGGGCGTGTGCGTCGGTCTCGTCGAGCGGGATGCTCGGAATGGTCGAGGAGTCGGCCAACGCGGCAAACGCATCGTTGCTGGGAGCCAGGAAGGTAATGTCGGACAGTCCCTGCAGCCACAGGGTGAGGTTGGGGAAACTGTACAGATACGTCACGAGGTCTGACAGCTCGGCGATGCCATTGAGCGTCTCGACGATGTCCCCGTCCTGCGCGGTGACGAGACCGCCAACAGAGATGACAGCTAGAAGCAGATGTCGGAGCATCATAGGATGTTGAACTCGTTAGTCAGTTAGTAGAGAGCAGATTTCCTGGAGTGACAAGAGGGAGGAAACCAGGAATGCATAGACTCGTTGGTAGTAGAGGAACTAAAAACCATGGCCACGCGTGCCATCCTTCGCCGCGACTATGGTTATCGTGAACACCCTCACAACCTCTAGTAGATCGAGGTATCATTCTTGCCGTGAATGTCCGTCTCAAAGGTTCTTTTCGCCGTCACATCACCCTCAAGACCTTAGCGGCAGAGGGGTAGGAAATACTGGGAGGAATCCTTCTGAGATGCAAAGTCTTGATCCCATTCGTTGTCGTTGGAACCGGCGCAAACTACCCCCAATCGCTATGTCCAATTGGAGGCGATTGAGGTCGAGAGCATGATAGGTCCGAGGAAGCTTGCGACAGATAGCATGACGGCATGAGATAGGATGCGCATGTTTCCATCGTACCCCTCCCTGCCCTTCTCAGATGCCGAAAGCAGTGGTTTCCGATCAGGTGGTCACAAGCTCCCACGCCATATTCAGTGTCGCTGACGAATCATTTTCTGGACGGGGTTTTCCCCTTGATAGATGCAATCGCGACAGAATCGCTCGCCATTATCTGCAGAAAACTGGGAGATCGGCAAAACCTTGCTCCAATCCAGTGCGACGGCACAATTTTCGGTCTGCGGGGTCATCATGGACGAGGAGAGATTTCCGGGCTGCTCTCCAAGGCTGAAACGGTTGGTGCTGATCATCTGCAACTCTCAGTGGCTGTCGAGATCGATTCTTCCCTGTCTGTGGTTCTCCAGGAACATGCTCAAGAACGCCTGTGAGAAGTGGTGCCACCAATCCATAGCTCTAAACGAGAACCTCTTCTTCTGTGGGTGGAAGGAACATGGCCTTTCCAGAACAAGTTGAGCATGATTCGTAATGACGAGCGGTCCATGAAGACCGCCATCTTTCCCCCAAACCCCGAACTTCCTGATTCGGTATCTCGGGAGAAGTTGGATGATGGTGTTTAAGCCCGAGCAAGTTTTCTTGGTGGTTGCGTGGCCTTTGCCATTGGCATTTACTTCTTGCCTCAATTCGTGCTTCCAGCCTCGGTTGATCCCGAGGTGGCAGGTGGCTATAAAGTCTGGTTTATAATGCACAGGAGCTTCACTGAGCACTGGGGAAAGGGAGGAATGAGGAGGTACTGCATCTGGTACTGAACTGAAGAGCTCTGCTTGCTGTTACTCCTTTTCGTTCTTACAGCATGAGCACGACCTGAGGTTGCCTCTCCTTAGAGATGACCGAAGAGCCCAATTCGACGCTGGGCTGCCGATCAGAAAACGGAGAGAGGCGCACAAGAACATGCCCCGATGTTGGGGGTTGGTACGCGCCAAACCGCGGGAAGAGAGCACCATCTCGACAAGTATAAAGGTATATATTGGTTTTGGCAGTGGAATAGATATCAGATCAGACTCGTGAGTAACGTGACGTCCGTGACCCAAGCTTTTTCCCAGGACCTCTCGATCAGCTCTCAAAGACCATCTTGTTCGAGATCTTGCCAATGCGCTCAATCTCAATCGATACAGTGTCGCCATGTCGGAGCCATGCCGCTGGCTGCATGAAAGCGGCCACACCACTTTCAATCTGTTAGTGATGGAAAAGATCAAGCGTCTTTGCTCCCAGCACTTACCTCGGAGTGCCTGTCATGATCACCGTCCCCTTTCTGACCGTCGTGCCTCTGGCCAAATGTCGAATGATGGCACCGATCCCAAAAATCAAATCGTCCGTGTTGCCATCCTGTCTCAATTCCCCGTTGACCCAAGTGCGTAGTCTGAGGCCCTCGGGGTTCACGACGGCTTTGGGCGAAGCGATGACAGGACCGATGGGACCGAACTTGTCAAAAGATTTGGCTGGGCCGTGCTGACCTCCTGACCTTGCAGGGGCTTGCCAGTAACGGGACGAGACGTCGTTGCCCACGGTATAGCCCAGGACATAACTCAGGGGATCTTCATCCTCGGAGATGTTCTTCGCATCCTTGCCGATGACAATTGAGAGTTCGCCTTCGTAATCAAGGTCCTTTGCCTCCGGATTGATAGGGATGTCCTCGAATGGTCCGGCCAAGGTATCTGCGGTCTATTTAGCAGAGAGCCCGAACACAACGAGCCAAAGGTGCTTACCTGAATATTTGGTGAAGACAACGGGGAAGGTTGGGATTGGAAACTGAATTATACGTCAAAATGGCCCACCAGGGAAATGCTCAATGTTCTCTTGCCCACTTACGTTCGCTTCTTCAGCATGCTTCCTGTAATTCAGTCCTATACCGATAGTGAGCGGCACTTTCTCCAGAGGGCTCAAGACCTGGAATGTGTGAGCAAGAAATACAAGAACGTGACACACATCCCCCACCTCAGAAATGACGGCTTTCTTGTCCAGGAGTTTGAAATTGCTGTCAAAGGGATCCAGGCCCGAAAAGATCTGGACTTCCCTCCCCTTGAGATCGGACTCCCAGTCTGAACCGGCCTCGCCGTAATAAATTTGACCGTCCGCGGCCTTGAACCTGACAAGCCTTTCGAATTTCGCGGCCATGGTGGCGATAGATCTTTCCGCTGGGGTTGTGATGTATACTGTCTTTTGCTCAAGAAGCCAGTCCGGATACAGCACTATCCTGTCACAGTTATATAGAGAAATGATCCATCAAGTCAAGCTGACAAAACGGTGCCTCGGGCCGAAAGGCGACTTGTATAAGTGTCCCATGGTATTCGCGCCGTCCGTCATTCCCCAGAGAAACCTCACCATCTGTCGTGCTTGTCCCCGCTTCTCGGAGTTCGGAGTCTTCACTCCGCCCGCAATCGAGGGACATGGGACTTCACCTGGTGCAGGGAACCAGCCTTGGAATGGATCTCCGGAGGCGATTGGATGATTGGAAGCCATGTGTCTCTCTGTGCTGATGCTGGTTCTTGTACGCATGAACGACGATGAGGATTGAAGGACAACAACAGATTGAATAAAGTGACAAGAGTCCCCAAGGGCATTGACGTCATTCGTGCAATGGATTGATATGGACATGTCCGACTCGAAAGTTTGCCTCGACTTGGTTGTAGTGAAACTGTGCAACTCTCTACGAAACCAAAGTGTGATTTGATGCTGCTATATTCACGGAGTTGCTTGACCAGTTTCAACATCTTCTCTTCTCGTTATTGTTTCAGGGCCTGGAAGTTCACGAGGCAGATCCACATATCAACAATGTCTGCCGAAAAGAATCATTTTGGAAGTTTGTCGGACTTCATATCGAAGCACCGCGTATGTCTCTGATACAAATTCTTGCTCAAGCATATATTGCTCATCAAACATTGAACATGGTGGTTCTCGGACATGCTTGCTCTTCTAACAACAACCTCCCCTCGATAGACTCAATATCCCTCCTCTCGCACCATCTTCGTGACCGGAGCGACGGCCGGGATCGGGTTCGCCATCGCCAAGCACCTCCTGTCCTCACGCGATCAGCACCTCCTCATCCTGTCCGGGCGCAAGGCTGATGTGCTCAGCAAGTTCCAGTCTGACAACCCAGACCGGGTCATCACGAGGGCGGGAGACATGGCTGACCTTGAATTCGTCCAAGGGATGCTGCGAGACGTGCAGTTTGACGGTCGACTCGACGGGCTGATTCTGAACCACGGTACCTTGGGGAAGTGCTTGCGGATAGGGCAGATGGATAGCGACGAGTGGGAACGCACGTTCAGGATCAATGTGACAAGCTGCGTTGTCTTGGTAAGATCAGTCTAAGAGGCTTCCTACATTCACCCACCATCGACTACTGTTTTCACGACTCTAACTCTTGATCACAACGTCCCCTCAGATCCAACAAACACTCCCGCTCCTCCGCAGCGCAAAGGGCCGCATCGTCTTCACATCCTCGGGCGCTGCCATGAACGCGTATCCCTCGTGGGGAGTCTACGGCGCCACGAAAGCAGCCATCAACCACCTGGCCATGACGTTGAAGGCGGAAGAGCCTGATGTAACCACCATATCAATTCGACCCGGGGTCGTTGACACGGCCATGCAGACGGACATCAGGGAGAAGTTCATTCGCAACATGGACGATAAGGACCAACAGAAGTTCTTGAGCGCGAAAAGGGACGGGAAACTCTTGCCGCCGGAGAAACCAGGGAATGTGATTGCGGAATTGGCCGTGGAGGCGAAACCCGAGTTATCGGGATTGTTTCTAAGGTAAGTTTCTATGAACCTAGTGTTGCTTATGGAATCTTCATTGACATATCTCAAAGTTGGGATGATCCCCAACTCGCCGATTACCAGGTTGAGTAGTGCACGAATTCGATCGAAATCGACGAGGCCTCGGGACCTCATGAGCCGACCGTGCCGCTACCGATCGAAAACTGATTTGTACAAATGATCCAGAAATTCATACTTGACCAAAAATTCAATAGAACGATTGGAATAGTACTCGGTACCATCTGCTCTCCCCTTGTCAGCAGATATCGAGAAGAAGATAGAGCAGACATAGAGGGAAAGGTTTGAGGGTCAGGCGAAAGATGAAAAATGAATACACAAGCTTAAGCATTAGAATCCAGCGGACCTTCATACTTAGCATGGAAGAGTGGTGAGTTCATCACGAAGAACTTGGTTGGAATAACTGGTGGGACTTACAATCACGAAGAAGTAACAGTCTTGCGACAATAATGCTCCTAAGCTTCTAAGTCCACAGTTAGGCAATGTCCCCGGAACCAAACAAGGTCAAATGATGTGATGTAGGGCGAGTCTCGTTCAGGTAATCGAACCAGTGTATTCGTCAATTGCATTTCCGAATTTGATAGTACATAGTGTTGATCATCATTGAAAATCGGGTAGGGAATTGATAGAGACGGAGCCAACATACACCACATCAGCTTCCCCGCTGACAAGGACAAGAGGTCTATTGTTAGTCTGTAATACGTCAGTAACCACGTACAGTCAACAGTAGTCAGCAGTTTAAAGGGAGATGAGAAATGTTCAGAAGGTCCTGTTTGGGTTTGGACGGGTAATCACCATAATTTGGTAAGATAGGGGCGACACGAATGTTCATCATGTTGGAGATGTGTGAGGGAAGACGAGGACAAGAGCCACTTACCAGGCATGGACCAGCATGTTGATCAGTATCAGGGGGACCTCCTCTGTACATCACGTCTATCAGTCAGTACACCGATCTACAACGAGCTGTAGTCTGTTCAAAGTCTCGTCGCTCCATCGAGGGCAGATTCATTCGTCAATGTTGATGGCAAACATGCGGATAAACCGTCACCATAAGCATTATCATTGGTGTAGATGGTTGTTTGTCGTTGTGATGAAGAGAATCAAAAGTGAAAACAAAACGCAACTTCGAAGAAAAAGAAATTGACTCTGTGCCAAGACATAATTTGCGCGTTTCCTGTTTCGGAAGGCCGGCCGCGCCCTGGTCGCGCATCATGTCGCAACTTCTATTTAACACCCTCATTCCTCCCCCTCGTCCTCACCTGGGCTGGGCCCGTGAGACTTCAAAAGACCCTAGACGCATACACCTCCTACGCTAAAAGTAGATACAATTTCTGTCATCATGTCGGACAAAGAATTTGGCAGTATGTTGCGACCCCAAAAGACCCAAGAAACCTGTTGGCGCATAATTACTGACCTCTTGACAGACAACGACGACCTGTCTCTTCCCAAGGCTACCGTTCAAAAGATCATCTCTGAAATCCTACCACAACTCCCTCATGACGATACCAACGGTGGTAAGGAAGGTGAGATGACCTTCACGCGCCCGGCCCGCGACCTCCTCATTTCCTGTTCACTCGAGTTCCTACGCATGCTCTCCTCCGAGTCAAACGAAATCTCTGAGCGCGAGTCCAAAAAAACCATCAGCGTCGAACATGTCGAACAAGCGCTCACCGACCTGGGATTTGGAAGTTACATCGAAGGCTGCCGCGGGGTTGTGGGCGAATGGCAAGAGGTGCAGAAGAAGAGAATCGGAAGAGGCGAGAAAATGCGCAACTTCGGCGGGTTCGATAAAATGGGAGAGGAGGAACTAAGGAAGATGCAAGAAGCGCTACTGGGAGAGGCTAGGGGCAGGATGGAGGGTGGTGGCGCCGGACCGAACGACATGTGACAGGGGCTCAGAATAACGCCCCGAAGATTGCCATACATGGCAGGCGGGAAACGGTACCGATGATTCTCGCCAGAAGGCTCACAGAGATGGCCATTCTGACAGGACGGTTGGTGTTGCCATTACCTTCCAGAAACCAGCAATGTTCTCCGACACAACACCTGGCTGAAGAAAGCTACAACAGGCCTGGATAAGCAATCTCCGCAACTCATCAGACACCGATATTGTATCGCTCGAGCAAGAAACACTACAACATTTGTATAAACATCTGTACCATCGAATTATTCTGGACGCTGGTGAAACCCGACACAGAAATTGCATACCAGGCAAACCTACGCAAAGGTCATCACACCACCAAACCTTTACACTTGCATCTCAAAAGATCTTGATACACAACGAGAAAACGGGCTGGTCAAGGCCCCCTACTTGAGGGCAGAATTGCAGCAACCAACTATTCGTTTCTTCGATCAACCATGGGCCACGCACGCCTTTGTCACTAAGCGTCCTAGAAGGGCGCTACGTGGAATCGCTCTCCTGCGCCCGGACGACTCGGCGATCTACCCGAAGGAGGCCGCTTGGGGACATGAGAGCAGGATGCACGACCGCGAGTTCTCGTATGACGGACAATTGGGGAATCCTGGTCACGAACGAACCTCCAGATACAGACGCGTGAATGTACTTCTGCGCATTGGAGCCTGATGCATATGGAATTGGTTCATTCCGCGGGAAATGAAACGGCATGCGTGGTGGACGAACGAAGTAAACGTGATCAATGATGGGACTGACACACTGGTCGACGAGGCATTGTTGGTGGAATGGCAAGATGGTGAACCACGTAAACTTCCACAATAAGAGAGCAAGCAAAACTTGATCAATGTGACTTTTGTCCTACCTATCCGGGTTTTCATTCTGATCAAGCACAATTGTTCTCGTTCATCATCTCTCCTGCCTTCTACTGCGAGTGTGTCTCCCTCCGTTTCATTTCTCTCGATCAGGGATGATACACGCACTCTTCTTCACCTCGCGGGCCTCTTCCGCGCATCCACATTCATATATCTCGCGACGTGGCCCAGCTTCCTCAACAAGTCTGCGTCCAGACGACCGAAATCGTCTCTGGCCTTGAGATTGCCGCCCAAATCTCTCCGAATTGGACCTCCCGTGGCACTGGCGTTGGGACTCTGGAGACCCTCGACGAGGATGCTCCATTCGGCGACCGTCGCGCCGTCGCCGGTCATGTTGGTCGCGCTGACGCTGGAGTTGTACAGCGAGCCCCAGATGCGCAGGGTGGCGAAGCGCGCGGTGAACACGGGGCCGGCGGTCGCGGGGATGTCAAATGTGGTGATGTTGTCCTGCACGGCCTCGATCGAGTTCAGCGCCGTGACGTTGTAAGGGTCGGAGATGCGCACTCGCTCGTTTGTCGCGACTTCGAGGACGTTGCTCGAGTTGATGGTCGCGGCTGAGGGGTTTGCGAGGGACTGGTTGTGGAACAACACCGAGTAGTTATACGGTGGGATCTGGCCCCAGTTCAACACCATTCCTGTCACCTGGAATCCCTCCGGGATGGCCACTGTGATGGAGCTGGTCTTGTTGGCGAACACGGGCTGCCATTTCGTACTCGTCGCGCCGTCGACTGCCGCAAGCGGGAACTGGCCTGGCAGGTAGTCGTCCGGGGAGGAGACGGGGAGGCACTGGGCGACATTGTTCTCGGTCGTGGGGATGAGGCCGATCTGCCTGTTGGGGACTGTGATGCTGGAATTTGGTGCCAGGGAGTAGGTGGCAAGGGGTGCTGAGCCAATAGGGCCAACCACGACGGGAATGGCAGCGGTCGCATAGGTGGCGTTCGGAACAGTGCCCTCACCAGGGGCGAGGCTCCCGTCTCGCGTCAGGGTGGTATGGGTCTGATTAGAAAATGCCGAGATCGGCCAGCCGTACCAGTGGAAGGTGCGGTATCTGATCTGCGGGATCTGAGGCGGTAGACTGGGGTCAATGTGCAGGTTGAAATCGGGAACAAAGCGAAATCCTAGATATCCGAACAAGACGACTTGCAGTGCTCCTCCGTGGCCTGTGAGGAACGGATATGCAGGGTGCGTTCCGCCATTCTCGTTCCAGTTGTCGACCAATTGTTCGGAGAGCTGGAACCACGGGCCCCTGAGGTAGGGATGCGAGCTGTATTGCTGATAGGTATAAGAAGAACACCCAGAAGGCGATATCTGGTTTGCGATGATAGAGAAGATCGCATATGTCATGGCGGGGCCGTCCACGGACTGCAGCGCGGCATAATAGTCGAGATCATTGAGCGAGTCCTCAGAGGTGTAATTCTGCCCGGTGAAGGACAGCGGATAAGTATTGAGAATGACATCAGCCTGTTTTACCACCGTCGTGCCGTTCATGCCAGTGTATTCTAGTGTGACATCCGCGTCTTGATCACGACCTATCAGCACGTTTTGAGCCATCGTGGTCCAAGTTTCGTTGGGTGTGGAATTGAACATGGAGCGAAATTGATTGGCATAGTTGAGATGTGTAGAGATCAAAGCCATGGTGAAACCTCCATTGTCGACGTGGTTGGCGTACTCGTCAGGGTCAGTCATATTCAGGAGAGACCAGTTAGAACCGTTGCGCTCAAGGATTTCCGAGTACATCGTGGCAACAGAGTCGTAGATCGGCCAGAGAGACTCCTCAAACATTGCCGTGTCACCAGATGAGATCCACAGATTGATGAATTCTAAGCCAATGTCGCCGTTCAGATGATACTCGTAGTCCCAGCAAGGTCCTGTAGCTGTACAGTTGCCAAAACGTCCGCTGGTCCAGGGGAATATTGCTGAGTCGGAGCTGAATTTGGTGTCGTTCTTGGACGAGGCGAATGCGGTGCCAATATTTCGCTTCGCCTGCTGGTACCTCTCCACGCGGTAGTTCGCGATACCCTTTGCCGCCGATGGGAAGGCTGCTACCAGTCCAGGTTGCATCCATATCTCAGCGTCCCAAAAGATCTGCCCAGCATATGAATCTGAGCCCAAACCACCTACTGCGATGCTGTGGCTATTGAACGAACTAGTCGCATTGGCCGTCGCAGTGATCGAATTTTGTGAAATAGTGTTCTGAAGAAGATGGTAGGGATTTGTCACTGCTGTAATTGCTGCCTCGAGGATAAACTCGTCGTCTGGCAGTGTGCCGTTCTCTGGAAAAGAGAAATCGTCGACGGACGAGGCAGGGAACTGTTCTGCCCATTCCGCAGCGTGAGTCTGCAATGAGGCAGCGTACCCAGCCTCTCTTGCGGCAAGTGCGGCGTTTCTTGCAACAGGACGAGGGGTCAAAAACCCATCGGTTGAGGCGATTCCGACAAATTTGGTGAACGTGGCAACCTGGCCAGCTTGAAGGGTGACATTCAACGCAGATGCCACAGAGGATTCATTGTTGCCGACGTACGGCCGCTGCCATGTGGCTTGCTGAACCGAGCGTATTGTAGCGCCAGTGCTGGTCATACCAGCATATACAAATGCTGTCACGTTATGAATGCCGTTCGGCTGGACAGAGGTGAAAATGAGCCCAGAATCAATGCCGTTCTGTCCAGGGGTTGTCCGGACAGCACAGTCCCCGTTGAGCACATTTGCTATTGTTATGTTGGTGGCATTGGTTGCAGTAATGTTCATTGTAACAAAGCCCTGGTTGAGATTGAGCTTGTGTGCGAACATTTGGTAGGAGACGTTGAACGACCCATGACCATCTGGAGACCATGTAAAAGCCCAGTTCATCAGACCACGCTTCATGTCGAGGCTAGATCTGAAATTGCTGATGGTCGAATCATCAGTCGAAGCAGCCAAGTAGTTGTTGCCTCCCAAATCTGCCACAATGCCGCTCCAGTGAGGGATGCCACTGATGGCCGTATCCCAGCCATACTGATACAGCCAGGGGAAGTTGGAGCCGTTGGTTGTAGGTTGGGAGTCCCAGAAGCCCCCAACTGTAGCAAAGGTTTGTCGTCGACCAAACAGGGGCCAGCCGTTGATGTTATCACCGTCAACGGGAGTATCAATTTCGAAGAATGGACCTAGAGCTGCCACGTTGATGCCATGGTAGCCATTTGCAACAACCATTCGAGATTGATAATGTCCTTGATCTAGCTCGGTGGTCGTGAGCACCCAATTCGCAGCATCCCAGGTAACACCCTCAAATCGAGTCTTGTATATGGTTGATGCATTGCCAGATTGAGCAGATGTGAAGGAGGATAAGCATATGGTGAGAAGCAGGCCAAAGAGCCTTGTGAGGCTTGATCCAGCCATCTGATGGAGTCAGTTTGATCCGACTTCTCTCTCGACGGTTTTCCCACTTACCCTAGGCGGTCTGGTAGTTACTTGTTGTGTTTGTCCAAGAGAAAATCGACACGGGGCTTGCTATGATGCTGATTGAAGCTACAACAAAGGGAAGATTTGATGACAGGAACCATCCAGGTTTTGAGCTCTGGCCCCTAGTTACCTCATGAATGAAGGAGAAGCGTACCGACCATGTGACAGAGAGAGGAGCTTGACTGGTAGGTACGGGAAGTTCCTGCTGTATAAGTGAATTGTCCAAGTCTACATCCAATCCAGGCAATGAGCGGAAGACCGACAGAACGCCCTTCTTGCAGACAGTTACATTTGACCAAGCAATACCATACTTGATTTGCTCGTCCTTGTGGTCACATCGACCGGGATCATCGGTGACAGTCGCCATCATAGGACGATTGTCGAGCGGTTCAATGGATCCAATACGACGTCATTTGTGGGATGAACGTAAAAGGATGCGGAGGTACTACGACCTCGCCGCAAAGGATTGTCTATTAACTTGGAAAGCTCCTAGACCTGCTAGATTGGGTTTCGTGGCAGGTCGCTTTCTTTGTGTGTGGGGGAAGTGGCAAGCGGCGGAATCTTGTGCCTGGGGAAGCATCATTGGAGAGCTCGGCGCACTTCCTACGGTCTGCGATGGAGCGCCACTGTTGTCATCATGGGCTTCTAGGTGTCACCCACTTCCCAGCCTGGGGCACGTCGTCGCCGCGTGTCTGGTGGAGTAACGGCATGCAAATTTGCCTGCGATGAGTCGATCCACAACTCCATTGCGACAGATTGCGACGTCGGGTTCGAACGGTCACCAGATGGGACTATCTTACCAAGTTCTCCAAAGCACCATGTACAAAGCCGGTATTACGTGGTGAGATCCGAAGCTATTAGCTGATCTGACTTGGCCCCTTCTTTGCTTTGATCGATGTATTTGCGGTCAGACACACCGTCTTTAGCAGAGGTGTACAAGTACATAGTACTCCAATTGCCCAGACTTATCATCAACAATGGCCGAGTCGAGCCTCTCCAGGCTCTCCCAGGCTCTCCCAGGCTCTGGAATCTTTCACCAAGACGAATCAATCGGGTGTCACCCCCGCAATTGTGGCAACTCTGGGAATGGCGTGATCCGATACGCGCCTCCAAATATAACAATAATTCTCCCGAGGCTCAGCGCTTCCCTGAACCCTGTGCTTCTTTTATCAAATGCTAAATCTGTAACGAAATACCGGGGTTGTTGAATATCGGCTTTGAAAGATTGGCAGAGACTCCGCCAGTGCCGCACCATGTCTTTCTCCAGCATTCCGATACTGGATCTCTCGCTGGCGCGGGACCCGGCCACGAAGCCGCAGTTTCTCGTGGATCTCCGCCATGCGCTGCTCGAAGTTGGGTTCCTGTACATCAAAAACACGGGGATCCCGCCCGCCCTGATCGACGAGGTCGTTAAGCTGGGTAAAGCCTTCTTCGATCTCCCCGAGGAGAAGAAGCTGGAGATTGAGATGAAGAATGCGCCCTCGTTTCTCGGTTACAACAAACTCGGCATGGAAATCACGCGGTTCAAGACCGACTGGCGCGAACAGGTCGACTTGTCGACGCCGCATCCGGTCCCGGGCCCCAATGACCCCTTGTACAGGAACTTGTTGGCGCCGAACCAGTGGCCTGACCCCAACGCGCTGCCGCGCTTCCGGGAAGTATACGAAGACTATATGGCGCGCATGGGCGAGATGAGTATGGAATTCACGAGTCTGATAGCCGAAGCCATCGGCTTGTCGCCGGACGCATTCGCGCAATTCTTCGACGAAGCGCAGCAGCACAAGTTGAAGATTGTCAAGTATCCCGATCTGGAGGAGTTGGGTGTTGAAGGGGAGGCGCAGGGTGTGGGGCCGCACAAGGACAGCATGCTCACGAGTTACCTCTTGCAAGCCAGCCATCACCGTGGACTGCAGGTGCAGAATGGCGATGGGCAATGGGTAGACTGCCCGCCCATCGACGGGACATTTGTGGTGGCCATTGGACAAGGGATGGAGGCGCTGACACAGGGCGTCTGCCAGTCAACGACACACAGAGTGCAGAGCCCGCCTCGAGGTACCGGTGCACGGTACAGTATCCCCTTCTTCCAGGGCGTCAGCTACGACGCGACGTTCGAGAGCATGGACGTGCCCGACTCGGTGAAGCAGCTGAGAGCAGACATCCTTGCGAAGAGGGGCGGCCAGCGCTTGGACGACATCGAGTTTACATTCATCAAGGGCATGTGGAGTCGACTGGGCGAGGCGACCTTGATGAACAGGATCAAGAGCCACCCTGACGTGGGCGAGAGATGGGTAAGATTCAAGACTGCCGTTCTACACCTCGTGGAGGAACCATGCACCATGCTAATCTCTACCCGCCGAACAGTATCCCGAGCTCCTGAAGAAGATCCGTGCCAATCAGGCGGAGGAAGCAGCCAAATTTGCCGCCGCTGAGGCTGCAGCGAGCAAGTCGACGTCGATTCCAGCGCAACCGCAATCCATACAGGCCCATTAGGTGGTGTTTGATGAGGAAAAGACTTATCAAGACGACGCTCTGATGTCGAGCCTTCTCTTTCAAGCATTGTAGTCGTTTTCCTAGATGGACGATGTAGAACGGCACAGAGTGTGAACTTTCGAGGGATGTTTTAAGTCACCACTGCTTTGTTACCTACATAGCACCTGTAAGTCACCCGCCAAACACCCAGACCACATTTCACCTGTGGCGAATCACGCCACGTGACGACCATTGAGCCCACAACCCACAACCCGCTATCGCACTATATCCGCGCCAGGATGAGACAAAAACAAAAAAAAAGATATAGTTTCCAAACATATTATGTATGTTCAAGGGACAAAAAAACAAAAGACACAACCAACATCACAGAACGCAAATGTAGGAAGTGTAGAGTAGAAACGACCGTGGAAGGATTCGAACCCTCGATCTTTGGTGGGAATGGTGTACGAAATTCATAAGAACCGAAAACCAACGCCTTAACCATTAGGCCACACGGCCGGGCCAACCTCCAGCTCACAGAGATTTGTGGCAGAGTTTTGTAGCCTCAATTTTGAGGGCTAAACATTATATTTGCAACAAAGAATGGGTGGGGCTTGGTGAAGACACGGGGAGAAGTCCTGCGGGGTTTGGGCGAGGGTGCTGGCTCCAGTAGGTAGTGAACTTATGTACCGAGTACTCGGTACAAGTACAGTATCGTACTAGAAAGCTACATTCGTACTTGGTATCTACATAGTTCCATAGTACCAACCATCTTACATACCGTACTTATTCAAAGGGCCCGGGTGAGGTAGTACCAAGTACGGGGATCGGTACCTCCCATAACCTTTGTTCTTGTTCTACATCCAACGACTCTGGATTGCTGTAATTCTACCAATTCAACCAATCCGACATGAAGTCGGTCCAAAAGTCTTCTGCCTCTCGCTGCTGCTGTTTTTGTGCCACATGGCTTCTCCCGACAGCGGATGTCCTCTCATCGAGATCTCGCACCTGCCCCTTGTCATCGATGAAGGAGTTGACGAGCTCATAGGCCGATTCGTGCTGGTGGTCATGGTCATGGCCATGGCTACTCTCGCTGGAATTTAGGTGCGGTTCTTGTGTTGGCCCAGCAACGCTGGCCTGGCGCGTGACCGCAGTCAAGATCTTGTCGAGCCATTCCAAGAGATGGGGGGTTTGGAGGGACATGAGTGCTGGCTCGGTCTGCGCCGCGAAATCAGCCATGAGGGCTCGGAAGCGACCGACATGGTGGTGCGTAAGTGATGGAGAGTCTGCTCGGCTCGGGTCGTACATATTGTGCCTCTCTAGGCGAGCGAGGAGGAACAAAGTGGTGATCAAATGCGCCCATTCGATGATGCCCAGCTGCAGGAGATAGCAGAGCCCCTGGTTCAGGATGTTGGAGAGGAGTGCTTCAAAGTGCTGGACGCTCAGTCGGACATCCTCGGCTGACATGGACTTGGGACTCGAGGACTTCAGGACGCTGTACGCTGCAACGAAATGGTAGCTCGACTTCATCGTCGCGGTGGACTCGGGGCGCAGATATGCGGTTTTCCATTCATCGAGGCCCTGCGACGGCCTTGTATAATGTTCCGACGGATTCCCGTCGCCGCGATGCAGGCTGACGAGGTGCATCAGCTCGATAAACGCTGGTGCTTCCTTGTCGAGAGGCCGTGGCGATATGTCGACCAGCAACTTCGCGGCGTTCCTCAAGCTCTCAATGCACCGCATATTCTCGGGCCTGTCGTACCCCAGCACGCCGCCACCACAGTTGAGATAGTAGCACAGTAAGAATGCCCGGATGGTATTGGTATTCACATCTTCATCCCCTCGGCCCATAAAACTCTTGTCTTTGGCAAACCTCCTAGGAAGCCCGAGATCGGCGACCATGCCGTTCGCAAGTTGCAGGAGCTGGTAGAATTGAAGCGTCACGGGATCAAAACGGTGGTGATACCACAGCATGTAGGTCAGCAAACCCTGGAAGAGCTCCATGCTCTTCTGTCCCTTGACAATGACTCGGTCGGCGAGCACGTGGCGAAACACCTCGCCTGCTTGCTTCTCGAAATCTGGGTCAGCGCTGCTTCCGGTGAGGATGGCGGCGAGGAGCAGCACTGGGCAAGATGACAGAAGTTCATCTAGGGTCAACGGAGGTAGGTGGAGGGCGAAGGGCGCCAAGTCAACCATTTCTTTATAGCGCTCGAGAAACGTCGCGCATTCGTGAATCGACGCGGACATAACGGTATCCCAAGCGCCAGGAAAAGGCTCCCTGACTGCCAGTGTGGCGAGCAGCACATTACCGAATGGCTTTAAATCATCACCAAGGGCAGACGGCGCCGATGCCGATGTAGACGCAGACTGCTGTACCGTGCCGGACGTCGACGGATCATCGAAGCGGTGGCGTTGCTCACTATGCCGTTTGTCTACCACATCATCCCAGGCTTGCAATGGAAGCACATCATGCCTCCTGGAAAACCGACCTCTCACTCTGATCCCAAATCAGCCCAATCTCCTACCCTTAATTTGCAGCTTACCTCTTCTGCGGGATCGTGCGCTTGACCGCTTCATGAGGCACGCAGACGACACCGCCATCTTCGCATCTGGGATATTGTAAGTTTCTTGGAGCCGCCCCACGTAGTCGCTCACAGCTGTGGAAGAGAAAACACAATAGGCAGCTGGCCGGCGTTCCACCCACCTCTTGCACGCCTCGTCGCTTGAGCCTGGCAGACAGCGCGATTTACGAGCTCGACACGCTTCACATGCCTGCCTGCATCGGGCTCTCATCCCAGTGTTCTCCGCGGAAATGAAAGGGGACAACTTCAAAGCACGTTCCCCCACTCACCATACGGGTTGGAGTGGGAGTGGGAGAAGGAAGTGAAAAGCAGCGTGTCGCAAAAAAAAAAAAGAGCCACTGCGACAAAAGTGGAGGCGTCGGAATCACGGTCGGAAGATCGATTATTGGTTGTTCGGCAATTAGAGTATGTGGCTAAGACTCCACTAGT
This sequence comes from Fonsecaea pedrosoi CBS 271.37, assembly GCF_000835455.1. Classification (NCBI taxonomy): domain Eukaryota; kingdom Fungi; phylum Ascomycota; class Eurotiomycetes; order Chaetothyriales; family Herpotrichiellaceae; genus Fonsecaea; species Fonsecaea pedrosoi. The sequence continues at coordinate 1,377,980 of NW_013550615.1, read as the reverse complement.
CCCCAATCAGGCAATGGTGGTGAGGCTGGCGGAGTATTTCCCATCCTTTCCCGCACCTGGGAAGTGGAATGGTACCCTCGCTAGGAGGGAGTGTTGGTGCTGTACGAGGTACATATGCCTCATATGTCAAGTGAGATCTTCGAATTCTAGCTATGTTCCTGGTGTTACTGTTCCTCTGCTCCTACTTGCTTCCTCATCACCCGAAGCCCCGGAGTGACCATCATGTTGTGTCTGAGACCCTTGCGACCTTCAGTGTTAGACCATCAATGCATACTTGGTAAGTAGTGACAAAGCCGGCTTGCTTTACAGCACAAGGCACGAGCCCCGTCCATTCGAACCAGACCTGACAGAGGCAGCAGCAACTAGACACATTTGTGGCTTTAGAAGCAGAGACGTGGCTCACTCGCAACATGGAAGGCAAGCACTGAGCTTGCCGAGACCTCTACGAGCAACCAGGTATACAACTGTCCAACCTCCCCAGGCACCATGGAGAGACCAGAGGCTGAACATCCACCTTGATGTAGATATACAAGCACATCCTCCAAAGCCAGTCACACCAAACCCCTAACGCCATCGCAACATGCCGCCTACCTCGCCTCGCGCCGCCTCTCCCGCCCCATCAGCCCTCACCTCTCCATCTACCGGCCCCAAATCACATGGTTCTCGGGCGGGCTGATGCGAAACTGCGCCATCGTCCTCACCGTGCCCATCTACATCTTCGGGGCGGCGTACGTCGTCTCACCCCTGATGGGCTGGCACCTGGACACGGAGAGCCTGGTGGCGTGGTTCGGGGCACTCCCCGTCGGTGTGAGGGTGGCGATGAAAGGTGTGTGGGGATTCGCGTTCTGCTTCCACCTCGCGCATGGGCTGAGGCACCTGGTCTGGGACACGGGCATGATGCTGTCGAACAGGCAGGTGACGGTCAGTGGGTGGATCGGACTGGGCATCAGTGTGCTGGGGACGGTCGGGTTGATCTTGTGGTAAGACGGCAAGAAAAGAAAGGGACGAGCAGAATCAAGACGCCATGTGGGAGAACGAATGCTGGTATTTGAGACAATTATAACAGACCTTTCATTTTTGATACGCACTTAGTGTCTTACTCGCGGACTTACTCGCTATTCACTCCTCACCCACAAGCTTGTCCTCCGCCCCTGGCCGAGGAGTGTCAACCTTGTGCTTCCTCTCCCGGGTATCGCACCCCAACCACAGCAGATCCGGCCGACTGTAATGACCACAGATGTCCAGGAAGCTGCGCGCCATGATCGACATGCTGGGGTCGATGTCCGCAATCACCAGTCCTTCAGACTTGGAGTCGAGGGGCTCTGAGAGAATCCGACCATCGGGTCCAATGACACACGAGTAGCCTCCATCTGGGCTGTTCATGAGCATAGCCTGGCCGGTCGACATGAGTTCGATTCCCTTGGTGCCAATCACGGTGGTCGCGTGGAGAACGAAAGTCTGCGTCTCAATGGCGTACGTCTGTGAGAGATTCTGGCAGCCTGCGTCCGTGATGTCTCAGCTCAGCACTCCGTGGCGGAATTGGGGTTTTGTAGAGAGAATCCGACATACCTTCCTTCGACAAGGACCACAGCTCCGGCCCGCCATGCAGACTTAGGGGCGGCCACCCTGCGACGTGGATGTCCTCCCGCTGCGTTGCGGTGTGATACTTCAACAACGGCTGACAATGCTCCCAGCAAGCCAAACTGCCCACCCGCTTCCCAGCCTTGGTGGCCACCACATTCATCAGACTGTTTCCAGATGCCTCGCCGAAGATAGTGCGCTCCATGTGCGTCGGCTTCAACTTTCGCCGGTGCATCAACATCTTGCCGTCGGCGTCGATGATGGCTTGGGCGATGTAGACGGAATTGTTGTCGTTCTCGGAAAACCCCAGGGCCACGACGATACCGTTCTTTGCCGCACAGTCCTGGATCGTGCGCATCTCATCCGAGTCCACGGCCAAAGAATTCTGGATGTACCTTGTCGCCAGGACTGGATCGACGGGCCGATGCCTAGATGCGATTCCACGGGTTACACACCATCCTGTGACAAAAAGCGGTCGCCGAGGTCTTCAAAGACGAAGACAAGTTGAAACATCCTTACCAGATCCACGCTGGATAGCCAGGGATGAAAGCCTCTGAGAAGCCCACAATCTTTGCACCCTTCTTCGCTGCTTCGGTGATGATGGCACATGTTTTGGCGACTGAGGCTGGCAAGTCGAGCCATTCGGGCTCATACTGGGCCACCGCCACTCGCAACGTCGGAGAAGCTGCACTGCCCATATCTGCTGTTCCAAAGCCGTAGACAATCCAAACTTCGTTCTCGAGGAGACAGAGGTCCTAAACCAAAGTTTGCCAGGACAATGAGCCGAAAGTTGCGTGGGCGGTATGAAAAGCTCCCAACTCCGTTGCTTTGAGCGGAACACATCCGCTGTCAAAAAGGCATACCAGGTCGAATTGAGGACAGTGCTGATGGAGGGGAGCTTGAGACACACCGATAGAGTCTCAGACTGGGTCCTTTATCTCAACGGGCGTCATCTGGGGCCCGTCCAGACAGTGCCCGACCCGAGAAAACGGAGGGGTAACTCGTATTGCTAACTCGTGTTCGTAACTCTGCTTTTCAGCGCTGGTTCCAGTCAGGCGCGGGGTTATCTAAAAAGCATAAACTATTGGCGGCCTCGCTCTGCTGGGATGGTGAGCCAGACGGTTCTATTTCCGAAGCATGATAAGGAATTAGTGGGTGCCGGCGGAGTCATCAGTAGGGTAATCGTAGATTTGAGGCTGCGGATAAGATTACTGACGAGACAAACAACTGGAAGAGTTGCATGACGATGTGACCATTCTCATTATGACGGGTGTCCTTATTCCTGCTCCAATACCATCAGGCCTGTCCCTTCTCTGCAGCCAACGTACTCGGCATCCATGTCGTCCGACTTCAAAATACAAAGCTCAACCCAGATCGAGAGTTTGCCGGTTGCGCTATGCGGACCTCCAGGGCCGTACATTTCAAACGTCGTCTGTCGTAGCTTGACATGATCCTTGAAAGAGCGGCCAGCCTGTTCGAAATGGGCGAGGTCAAGCAGGTACATCAACTGGTTCGTCTCGGCAATTGCATCGGTGTCCACCTCCAGATCTGTGCCCGGGTCAAGGGTAGGCTTCGGATGGAGATGTGCAATGTTGAATGTGAAGGAGACCACTCCGTTCTTGTTGCGCTCCGTGTCTAGATGGGTCATCCAAGCTAGAGCGTGCGGTGCCAGCTTTTCCTTCCACATCTCAAGCTCCTCTGGAGGCAGGTTCGGCTGTCTCTGGCCTTCGCGACAATAGCACAGATTATCGGGGATCTTGTTGATCTTGACCCGTCCATATCTGATCTTATCGGACAGCGATGATTTCGACAAATCCACCACCTTCTTGCTCGGGTCAGGCTTGGCTTTGGAGGTGGTGACGAGCGGCGACGTAAAGCCATCACTTGGGTCCGTGTACTCGTCGGGATTTGCCTTGAGGCGATGCCGGTACACGCCCCAGTATGCCTCGTCGGTGCTGTCTTTGAGACCCAACATTGTGGCCAGTCCGGATGTCTCGTGTTGGTTGGCTGCGAACATGTAACGAGACTTGGGGACAGTCATGACCTCGCGCCAAACGCCCGCATCATCAGGCAAGTTGTCCCAAAATTGTTTCACTTCGTCCGTTTCCTTCCACTTCTGGTAATCGCCAGACTTGAGCCAGTATGCTACAAACGTAGTGCACCGCGGACCTTCGCGGGGAACACCATGGCTCTCGTCCTGTAGATGATCAACTCGATCGGCAGATTGACTCAGCAAGGTATACAGAGTTGATATTGCCTTCTTCTTTTCGCTTGTGAGTTCGTCGTGCTGCACACCGAAAAGACCATAGGTGAAGACGAGGCCTTGGCCTTCCAAGTTTGCGAGAAACACCATGCTGTTAAGGCTGATTCAAGTGAGGCCGTCTGTAACGGAAAGTTGGTGGGATGGTAAGAGGCGAGAAAGAGGGTAGAAGGAGGGGTCAGTTGAGTTTGAGCAGAATGTCAGTGCACAGCCCGCGGAAATATCCTTGCCTCGTATTCACTTGGGCGCCAATTCAAAGCCTCCGGACATCCTGCAACGTGGAGTTCATGACTGGATCGAAATTGAAACTGGGTGCAAACACTGTATCAAGATTGCAGGTGGAGCGTCTGCAGAACAAGCTGGCGAACCTCGGATTGACAACTCGATTTCCCAGGCGTGGCGGGGTTTGTGAGTTATTCGTAAAAAAATCTGCGTTATTGGCCAAGTCAAGGAGAGGCTGAAATGGGGAGAGACTTGGCCTAGTGAGCTTGTGGAACAACAATGCGGAATTGTAGCGAAAGGTTATACCGTAATGCATTGCGAATCCTTCAGCATGTGTATGTTGGCCCAACTGACCTGGGTCTGATAAGGTGAAAATGGGTGTTGCTTGTGACAGTCTGTGAAAACAGCAACAGCACGTAGCGCACCCTGAAATAGCAGCAGGGAACAAGTCATTCGAGTTATATAGTAGGAATTTTTGAATCCTATTTTTGGTATACAGCCCTGTGGCTCATGCTTGAAAGGGTGTGCCCATTTGCCCATTCTTGGTTCGTGGTATTCTCAGTCATCTTGACAGAGCAGAGGCAAAGAGCGAGGTGATCAGCTTCGCCGTAATGTGGTAGCAGCCACATACCGCAGCAACGTGCGAACCATTGGTCTCAAGAAAAACTCACAACAATAGAAGGACTGAGTGTGAAATGACAAGAACTGGGCAACTTTCTTCAGTCTCGATCCCCTTGTTAGACAACGGGCCCCAGCAGAAAATCCTCTCCAATCTCATGCTCGGTGAGAACTGTCGGAACCGCATACTCAACCAAGCATAAATCAGCTATCTCATCGAGATGCAGGTCATGCAGTTCATAGAGAAGCCCAAAGAGTGCCTCAAGCAGAGAAGAAGTAAGAGATCGCCGAGGTCTGCCATGACTGCGGGATGCAGCCAAACCAATGGCCCAACAGGAAGCACAGCCAGACTGAGAGCGTGCTGGAGCCATAGGTCTATGGGCTTCAGTTCCTTTACCGTGGTACGTCCACAAAATAGTAGACGAGTCACAGGCGCAGAGTTTTAAAGTAATCAAACCTCTCGAGGACAATTCAGAAGGCAGAAGGAAGGGGATCGATCTTGACGATACAAGAGGACTCAGACAGCGGAAGGGTGTTCAGATGCTTGGCACTATGATGCACGTGGCTTGTCGCTGCTAGAATTCCACGTGACCACGTGACGGACATGAAAGGTGTTCTATCACGTCATTTGAAATCTGCCCCTCAATCGCGCCGTCGCGTTTTCTGTCTCCGATCTGCGCCCAATGCCATGTCGCGAGGCAGCTTTCACTGTACAGATTCAAATATCCTCATGGCCACAATCGGAGCCTTTGACAGCATTTACCACGGGGCGGGCAATCGCCAGCCCAAAAGCTTAACAGGTAAACCCATTCTCAGGCCGTCCAGTCGGATCCGTCTTCTTGAGGTCATCGACCAGATGGAAGACGTCAGTACGAGGAACGACAGTTCAGGTTCACATGTGAGTTCGACTTCCAGAATGAGGCAGTGTCTTGGACAGTTCATAGCCCTTTACATCCCCTATCGAGTTTTCCATTCCCCGTGGAAGTGGAAGTAGAATATCGAAAGAGCAGCGAACTGTTGTCCTGTCCATCTATACATCCATCCTCATTCCCTGTCCGGCGACTTGAATTTTCGTATCGAGTCGTGTCAACACGGCCTGCTAGCCTATCCTCCAACGAAAATGGCTCGTGACCCATCTCTCAAAGACGCCGTTATATCCAATCCCACGGCCCTGGGCGACCCGGTCTCCCTCAAGGCCGAACAATCAGACACCTCGCCCACAGAGCAAAAAGACCAGGGCGGCAGCACCCAGAGCCTCAAGCAGCGCGCAGAGCAGGATCTGAATGAGGCAAAAAAAGGGAATCGCTCGATGTTGGGCGATCCCGTCAGTCTCAAGGCTGAGACGTCGGACAGGGATCCGGTCAGCGATGAGGATGGGAATGAGGACGGGACGGGCAGGAGTGGTGCGACGGCAGGGAGGGGGAGGAGGGGGAATTCGAAATTATGAAGTGGCCTCGAGACTCGCTTGTGCTGTGCTGGGAGGTGCAATCAATTGGTAGCACATCATTCCTGTCAAATGCCCTGCCCAGGCTGGACTTGTCAGATTGTTATTCTCCTCCAGACAAACAGAGGTGTGAAGTTGCAGGAATGTACGAACAGGGAAACGGGCACTCTGAACGTGTCATTCTGTCATTCTTCGGTGATCTTTATTTCAGGAGGTCGGTAGGTAATCTACCTGTCCATCTCATATACAAAAGTCCGTGCTCGTCCCCCCTTGTATCCCCTGACTGCTCGTCAACTTCATTTTTCTCCTCGAGATCTACACGTCCTTCGCCGTCGTGATGGCCTTGACGTTGGCGTAGGCCAAAATACCCAAGGTGCCGAACTCGGTGCCGATACCGCTCTCCTTGACACCGCCGAACTGAGCCTCAGGCCCGGATCCGGGGGGCGTGTTGATCCAGACGGACCCAGCGTCCAGCTTGTCGGCGACCTCCTGCAGCTTCTTGGGGTCGGTGCCGAAGATGGTGGCGCCCAAACCGACCTTGAACTTGTTGGCGCGCTGAATCACCTCGTCCAGGTCGTCGTACTTCTGCACGGGCACAATGGGGCCAAAAGGTTCTTCCTTCACAATCATGCTGTCATCGGGCGGGTTGTCGACGATGGTGGGCTGGATGAAGAAGCCCTGGTTGTCGGGCACGTCGCCGGACCCGAGGGCGAACTTGTAGCCGTGCTCCTTGGTGTCCTTGAAAAAGGTCTTGACCTTTTCGTACTGCATGCCGTTCTGGACGGGGCCCAGCATGACGCCTTCGTCGTTGGAGTTGCCAACTTTGAGGTTCTTGGTCGCCGTGACGAGCGCGGCCAGGAATTCGTCGTACATGGACGAATGCACATAGATGCGCTTGACGGCTATGCAGACTTGGGCAGTGTTCATGAATGCACCCTACACGAAAAAGTCAGTCCGTTGTGAACAAGAATCGAACATGCGTTTTGAGGAATCATATACCATGGCAACCATCGGGGCCACTTTGGCAATGTTGGCATCGGGGAGCACGATCGACGGGTCATTGCCACCCATCTCTAGGGTGACTCGCTTGACCGTCTTCGCTGCACCTGCCATGACCTTCTTGCCGGTGGCGATTGAGCCGGTGAAGCTGATCTTGTGGATGTCGGGATGCTCGACGAGAGCCGGGCCGAGTTTGTCGTCACCGCCCAACGCCTGAACGAGGCCGGGAGGGAAGACCTGGTTGGCGACTTCAGCCATCTTCAGAGCAGTGTATCTGTTGTCCTCAACGTCAGCTCTTGAGATTGCTGGGCGGACAATCGAGACATCTAATGTCGTGGGACCTACGGAGTAAAGGGACTAGGCTTCACGATGACGGCGTTTCCCATCAGCACGGCCGGCAATACTTTGCCCAGACTGAGCACCAGAGGGAAATTCCAGGGGCAAATGGCGGCTGCGACACCCAGCGGGACAAACTTGTGGACGACGGTTCTAGTGGGAAGGTCTTCCGTTTCACCCTTGGGCTCCTTCAACTTCATATGCCAGTCAATGTAGGCGGAGCAGGCCTGCACCTCGTAGGCACCAATACCCCGTGGCTTACCTGTCTCCTTGAGGAGCAGGTTGGTGAACTCCTCCTGATAGACCTCGAAGGCTTCCTTGAGGCGGGCAAGGCGTTCGACGCGGTATTCCCATGTCGTGTTCTTCCACTCGGCAAACGCCTTGTTGGCGGCGGCAACGGCATCCTCAATATCCTCGAGGGTAGCCACAGGGACGTCCCAGTTGGGCTGCTTGGTGGTCGGGTCGATACCCTGGTATTTTGTTTTTGAGCTGCGAAGTTGACCGTTGATGACATTGGAGAAAGTGTCGAAGGAGATGGTGTCTACTTTAGAGGGAGCCATAGCTGGCGCGAGACTGACAATTGGATCTTGATCTGCTTTGGTCTTTTCCTTGCGGACTGCGAGGCGAGTGAGAGAGAAGAGCGGCAGAAGCAGAGGCAGAGCGGATGGTTTTTCACCTTCCCCTCCTGGCCCAACTCGCCTTTTTTTTTATTCCTGCAGTCGACTGGTGCTTATCTTGTCCATGTCAGAAATCTTCCCCGTGCCACCTCTTTCAGAGTCGGTTTGTCCCCGTTTACGCCTCCCAAATATCATCCATGCCCCGCACGCGGCCGCTCGATGATGGGTCCATACTACCTACTGGCACCTACCGAGGCAGGAAGATGCCCCGGTACCACGGATACCCAAAGGTAGAAATAAAGGCAGAATAATGCACGAGACGAGAATCTTGCTGGGCGCAGGGCTCGCTATGAGTGGATGGATTGCCGAGGCAGGATCAAGCAAAGTTCGCCGAGTTCACATTCGACCCTTTCATGTGGGGACAAATTTGGGATGGAGATGGGGATATAATGCACGGCGTTAAGAAGTGGGATATGTGTTCGGACGAACAACCTGCTTCATGGTGGCGGATGTAAGGTGAAGGGTGAAGAGTGAAGGTTGACAAGTGAACGATGGCTGATACTGTGTGTGTAGCATTGTTGCGGCTCTGTTTGTGGACCACTTCTACCAAATATTATCACAAACACCGCGCGACTGTCTGCGAATTATGCAATCTTATGCACCATTTGCATATCTGCAGCGTAGCCATGCAGCCATGCAGCCATGCAACCAGCTTTAGCCCTCGCTCGTGAATTTTGTTCATGAATCCCAGGTCAGTAATGTCATATCATACACAAAACCTTTCTCGGGCAAATCGCTCCATCGCAGACTGCCTCCAATCGTCACAGTGACCGGAGAGGTGTCGAACATGCCATCGCCGAAAGCTCCAAACGTCGAAAATGCCTTGCCTCGCCTTCCACCAAGAAAAAGTGACTGTTGTTAAGACAAGTTTCGAGCAAACAATGCGAAGAGTACCCAGTCGATGTGGAGGAAGACCTCTCCATCAAGGAACCAATCTGGGCTCTGAAATGAGAAAAGTCAAGCTCTCTTGAGCTCCACCACAAACATAGCCTTGCGTCCTTGGACGTGGTCGAGATACGCCTCTAATTCATCATTTTCCTCAATGAGATAGGAAATCTCCTTGCCTGCGCCATCTTTGTCGATACCATTGATCTGCTCCGCTTTTGCATGGGGGTACATTTCTTCGAGCATGGCATGAAGCTCCTGAACAGTTTGACCATTTAAAGACCCGAGAGAGAGTTTCGTGCTCGTGTACATGGTCGAGTTGGGATGTGGACGGACAAATACCGGCGTTCGCCTCGAGACTTGTGGGGTGCCTAGATGGTCCGCCACCTGCAACAAGTTGGGGTCGATTTGCAAGTCTGACAGATCATTCTGCGGTGCCGGGGGCGGTGCTTCACCAAATGGATTTGCAGGCAGGGCGTCTCGATATGCGCTACTGGCAGAGGCTGGTGCGGGAGCGACTGGTGGCGAAGGTGGTAGAGGCGCAGTGTCTGCAGTGTCTGCAGTGTCTGCTGCAGGCGTCAAGGGTTGAACGGACTTTTTCCTGAAAGTGCCCTTCTTCTTTGCCCGGTCATCTCGCACGCGTTTCATCACATCTCGACACAACAGCTCCATGGCCGCTAGCTTTCGGTTATGCTCCGGGTCGGCGTCGCCCGCTGCGAGGATGCTCTGGAGATATGAATTGTTGGCGACCCAACGATCTTTGAGTTCCTTCCACTTTGCCGGTCCCATCTCGAGCTTACTCGTGTAATACTCCGACTCGAGGATCTCGTAGAACTCGCCACGAATCTGTCGACTTTGATCAGGGTTCAAGCCCAGCACCTTCTTAGACTCCAGGATGGTCAATCTACGACCCAGCGTCCGGATGCGCTTCGTAACATCGGTGCAGATGACGTCCAGGGCAAGTTCTTTGGATTGAAGATTGCTGGTGTCCTGCCACATCACGGCCTGTAACAGGGTATTCTCACGAACCAGGCGATCTTTGACGGCTTGCCACTTCTCCGCCCCAGCAACCGTCTTTTGCATGATTTGCTCCTCCTCACAAATCCCTTGGAACTGATCGCGAATGGCACGGTATTGTCTCGCATCGAGATTCAATATTTCTCGGCTTTCTTCAAGCGTAGTCTCGGAGGGGAATCGTGGTGGCATGCCCGCGGGATCAGGTGGCAGACCTGCATACCCTTTGGTTCGACGACGGCGTTTCTTGTCTCTCCAGCGTTGGTCGCTGATGGCTTGAAGTTCTTGAAGTCTTTCCTTCTGACGCTCCACGAAATCTGGTGGTGGCTCTTCGGTAACGTGTTGTTGGTCTGATTGGGCCATGTTTTCATCATCCTTCGCAGCCTCTATTAACTGTGCTTCCGGGTCATCGCCGGGTGTCTGCTTGGCACCGTTCGGAATGCGCATGAGCCAGCGATTTTTCGCGCGCAGTCTCATCAGTTCGCGTTCCTTGATATCGTGACCTTCGGCCTGAAGAGTGTGTAGCATATTGCGTTGACTGTAGTTTGCCTCCCATAGTTGCCTCACGCGATCAACCAGATCCTCGTCGCGGAAAGATGGCTTGCGCTTCGACGGAAATCCCCATCTCTTGAATTGTGTCTGAAAGGCGCGCTTGGAGGGAGTGAAGTTGGCGGCATCGCGCATGTACTGCATAATCTCCTCGAGGGACTGAATCTGGTTAGCCGTGCGCGACTGGGGTTGCGGCGACGAGTAATGAGTTGGTTTAACGTACCTTTCTGTCCTCGATGTAGAGCTTGTACAGTACATCTCGGTGAGGATCCCAGCTGTAAACCTGTTCGAGAGTCAAAATCGTGCGCCCATTCTGCGACGGTGGTCAATAATACCATGATGGCTTACGCGATTCGAAAAGCGCGGTTGATGCTGCAATGCGGTCGTGTACTGGAACTATGGTGAGGCGGGACATCTCGAAGGTGCAAAACTTGAAAGGACACGGAAGAGCGGCGGGTGGCTGGTAATTTCGGAATATCTATTTTCCGAAACTGCCTGCTCTGGTTGGCTTGGCGGGGAAACCGCAAGGCTGCCACTCACTCAAGGCTGCCTCATCCTAGGGATGTGTCTACAATTGGCTGTTAGGACTCGGTTTCATTGGTACCACCCTTTATTTCACTGGTTACTATGTATCCCTCGGACCAATCATCTTCTTCCATTCCTCGTCAATACCGACTCTCTCACTCCTAGATCGTTGGAGCCAACGCTGCTGCCACTCCTTCGTCATCTGCTCCCAACGAGTCACTTCAGCATTTGCGAACGAGGCTGCAGCATCAGCACACTCGCCGACTTTCAACATAGGGACCAAGTGCCCACAGTCCGCCAAAACGACCTCTTTGACTCGATCCTCGGCTTGACCTCCACTCCCACCCACCCCGACACCAGTACTCGCCATCTTCTTCCGCCGAAGCTCTGGCGTTGCGAGCTCAGACTGGTCTCCGAATATGTACAAAACAGGTGGCTTCAGCTCGGGAAGACGGCGGAAGATTTCGGCGGGTTCAGGTCGATAGAAGGGATATCCCTCCTCCACATCCTCCGGGTGCATATCCCCATACACCGCCCGATCCCTCTCTGGTGGAATTCCGGGAGTACCGTTATATTTTGGTCTTAGATAAGAGAAGACCTCTTGAGATTTGGGTGTAGTTAAAGTCACCTGTGGTTCTTTACCCTCACTTCTCTCTGGGTAGAGTTCCGTGGGTAAGTCCCGTAGACCATATTGCACCCACTTCTCAAAGACCCTCGGATCCCAGCGCTGATAGAACTTGCTGCTCGCGAACTTTTCCCGTGCTTCTTGACGGGATGGCCAGATATCTCGACGGTAGGTGGACGGCTTAGCGAATGTTTTGCTTGGATTCTCGGTTTGTATGACCGGATCAACCAGAATGAGAGCCTGCAACAACCTGGGGCGAAGAAGTGCAAGCTGTGTCCTATATCATAGTCAATGTATGTACTTTCAAATTGGCGAGTAGAACATACAATTGCGACGCCCCCATGCTGTGCCCAATCCCTAAGAGTGGTTGAGGCAGCTCGTCTTGCTTCTGGTTTATCAGAAAGAGAAGATCTCTAGCACCATCCCACCAGTTCGCTGCAACACATTAGCGATCCCGTAATTAGACCAGGTCCCAGACGTACGATCATTGCCCAGAGCTTTTTCATTGAGGGCGTGACTCTGGCCCTGATGGGCCAGGTCGGCAATCCATATTCCTCGGATACCTCTCCCCAAGGATCTTAGTTTCGTATATAGGTCCTCGAACAGAGGCTCATATAGCTCCTGATGATAGAATTAGGCATATGAACCCTCGACTGGCGCGGTGAGCGGTGGAACCAAGAGAGCACTAACCTTGGGAAATCCATTGGCATGTGCCGCGATGAAAGTGATATCGTCGGGTGCCGGATCCCTCCGCTCATGAGGAACGTATTGCTTGACAGCGAGCCTCAAGCTGTTTTCGTAGCCAACTTCTGATCCCCTCGGCCAGTGCCGCGTATGTTGGGCCCGCACTTCGTGTTCAATCACACGAAATTGGCTCAAGCTGCGTCGCAAGCTGGGGATATTCGCTTTCAAGCATCGTCCTATGGTGGAGGAGCCACTGCCACCGCGACCAAGGGTCATAATCTCAAGTTGGCTTCGGAGTCAAGTTTCTCGACATGTTGGTTGGACATGGTATCGTCCATGACTGGGAGTCATTCAGGGATGAAGGGATGATGATCATGACTAAATCGGCTTTTCGAATGGTACGTAGCCGAAGTTCCACGGCGAACTCTCGGAAAAGAATGTTCGGTCTTTGTCCCCCACAACCTCCAGTTCTCTGAAGTAACCAGCAACTCTCAAGCATGTATGATAACAGGTTCGATCCCAGTGATCGTGATTGAAGTCTGGCTCATAATATGATGGGACTCACAAGTTTCCTCAACGGGTGATTTGACTCCCCAGTCGGAACGCCTCGTGCCTGCAATGACTCAGATTTCGGGGGCGAGAGCCTCGCTTCGACCATAGACTTCCTTCGCCCCGGAAATGAGCATGGCTATCCCACGAGCTTCTCTCGATGAGAGGGACTCAATTTAACAGGGTGAGTCATTGTATGGGAATCGGCACGAGCGGTGCTGCGCCACAGCAAGATTCCTTTGACATCAGCAAGAAAGAACAAACAATATGAGGATGGCATTACCAGATCCTCGTCCCCTTTCATCAACTACTTAATCGGCCGAGTCAAGATATTGTACCTGATGGCGGGAAACGACCGTCTAGGGGACGCAACGCCGAGCCAATCTTCAGATTTGATAGGTCGTTTAAGAGGTGTCGCGGAAAAGCACCTCAAAGATATCGAGGAAGAAAGACTGCAAGAGGAAAAGGACGAAGTGAAGAGGATACAAGAGCTGGAGCACTATTCGAAGCACAAGAAGCAGGGGAAGCAGGGAATGCCAAATACGCCCATCGAGGTGTCAGTCCCCAAAATGAGATCAGCCCAAGGTACGGCGCGCACACATCACCCCCACACGACCTTCGAGAGGCTGGCATACTGACGAATGCTTCGTAGATGTCCTCAAGCGGCTCCAATGGGATACTGATCTTGACATGTCAAGATACATCATTGGCTATCTGGAACGGTTCGCCGGTATCAAGGAACTCGCCGCGACCCATTGGATCTCCGAGGTCACCGAGGAAGACTGGATTCCCCAGCATCGCATTAAATACTTCAAACGGGTGTCTGAGAATGGGGAGGCTGAGATTGTCTGGGACCGCGAAAAGCGAATCGACAAGATCTTCGGCAGTGGCTTGAAAGAGGACGATGAGACGGTGGATGTTAATTCCGAGGATGGCGGTGTCAGTCTCCTACCGCAATAGTCGAAGCGATCTTGTATCTGGCTTTCCGGGTGGAAGTCAATGTGTGCGCGATGGGTTGCAAGGAAAAGCTAAGCTCGCATACAGTCACCCATACATTCCGCTGTCAGTGGCAACGGGACCGGGTGCGCGCCGGATGGACCGTAGAGATTTGTCGAGGGCGATTATTCCTCGGGACAACATGGGGTGTGCCTTTTCAGAGTATGGTGTTGTCTTGAACAAGGAATATTGTAGATGCGAGGCTGTACGGAGTAAGCTGCGTAAGAGGGACCCTAAAGTGCACCGTAGCAGTCACTACGTCAAAGTATCTGGCTGTCAAGCGCCATTCACTATTTTTTTGGTTTGCCCGCTGCGCAATGCCATATTTATTATTCTGTCACTCTCTTTCGCCTGCATGGCTCCCCAAGACTACTGATGCCCTTCTTTACTGTGTAGTACGATGCTCTCCTAGCACACCTTTCCTTAGAGACTGCCCATGTCTAGGCCAGTCCTCCAGTCGGTAGTAGACCTATACCAACAGATCCAGAGACATATTTCTCCGTTCAAGGTCATGGCAGAGACGGCGGCCGCTGGCGTAGGCCATATGTCGTCGCCGTCAAAGCTGACAGGCAGGGCCTTCTACGAAAGCATCGGCAGCCCAAAATACATAATGGCTCCTATGGTTGATCGCTCAGAGTTCGTCCGTTCTCCCTCCATGCTCGCCGCTTCACCAGATGTGTTGACTTGTTCTCCAGGCTTGGAGACTCCTCACGCGGTCCTACCTCGATAAAGAGCGCTCAAAGTCCTTTCTAGCGTATACGCCTATGCTGCACGCGAGATTGTTCCGAGAAACAGCAAGATTTCGAGACGAACACTTCCAGCCCACCAAAAGCAGTCTGGTTTCCAAGGAGAGAGCCTCAGCGTCGCTATGGCTTGATGGCAATCCGACTTTGGACCGACCGTTGTTCGTACAGTTTTGCGCCAATAAGCCCGAAGATCTGCTCGAGGCGGCACAATATGTGGCCCCTTACTGTGACGCGGTTGACTTGAATTTGGGATGTCCGCAGGGCATTGCCAGGAATGGGCGCTATGGAGCTTTTCTGCAAGAAGACTGGGACACAATCTACAAGATGATCAACAAATTACATAATGAGCTCTCGGTTCCTGTGACGGCCAAGATGAGGATTCTGGACACCAAGGAGAAAACTCTGGAGTATGCAAAGATGATTCTCTCCGCCGGCGCCAGCATATTGACAGTGCACGGGAGACGGAGAGAACAGAAGGGCCACAATACTGGTCTCGCGGACTGGCAAATGATTCGATACCTCCGGGAACAGCTACCGCCAGAGACGGTCATCTTTGCGAACGGGAACATTCTGAATTCAGGCGACCTAGAATCATGCCTAGTAGCTACTGGGGCTGATGGTGTCATGAGTGCAGAAGGCAATATATGTGATCCCACAATTTTTGCCGACCCGCCCAAAGAATACAACCCCCGAGAGTACTGGTACGGGCCGGATGGGAAAGGGGGCTACCGTGTGGACGCCGTGTTCAGAAGATATCTTGACATCATCCATCGCCATGTCTTGGGCAGAGAACCACCCGTGCGCAAGCCTCTTTATGTCCCCGGTGATCCCGAAGAGACGCGTCAGAAAACCGAAGCGATCGATGCTGAGCTTCCACCGAGAAAAAGACAAAAACGTTTGCCCAAGCAAAGGTTTGATCCGAGTCTGAGGCCAATGCAAGGACACCTGTTCCAACTCCTTCGTCCCCTGGTTTCGACGCACACCAACATCCGAGATGCGTTGGCACAAACACGATGCGGAGACATGGATAGCTTCGAGGGAGTTCTTGCCATGGTGGAAGCGGCGGTTAAGATGGGCCTCGATGAATA
Source organism: Fonsecaea pedrosoi CBS 271.37 (assembly GCF_000835455.1). Lineage (NCBI taxonomy): Eukaryota > Fungi > Ascomycota > Eurotiomycetes > Chaetothyriales > Herpotrichiellaceae > Fonsecaea > Fonsecaea pedrosoi. Next base: position 1,362,182 of record NW_013550615.1, on the reverse strand, counting down.
TACAGCGTTACCCGAGGTCGAACACAAACCTGCAGCTGAAGGCGAAGTAGAGCAGCTACACGAGAAGGAACTGACACCCACAGAGAAAACCAGGATGAAATATCGGAGGCCGTGGTGGGTCTGTCAGCCCTATGTCCGGCCGCTACCAGACGACGCTGTCAAGATGGGTGCCATGCAACCGATCAAGGGGACATCCAAGGAGGGCTCGAGGGAAGTCGCAGGCAACGAGGACAATGCAAGCCGGTCAATCGATGTCGCCGAGACACCTGATCTGTCATTGCACAGCACTACGAAAGAACTCGCTAAGCCTACACTGGTTTTCGGCTGAGCATGGTTGTCTTCACAGAATGCGGTGAAATGGCTCACTGCAGCATTAATCATCTGTACAACATCTGAATTGTTCAATTATACGTCGTCGTTGACCTGGTTTCGGTACGGACAGCCAGATCTGGTGCGCAATGAGCGAGCAAAATTCCAAAGAAACTCCATACTATCGATACGAAACAAATCCCAAACAGGCAAAAATCTGTGACAACAGCAGATCGACTTGTCTTTATCATCTCTTACAATCCCGCACCGGTGTGGTCGCCGATGCGCAACCGGCTCCCTCTCGTCGTGAAATGAAATCTGTGCGTCAGCAAACAGGCCACTCTTCCCATCTCCGCTTCTTAGGTCAGTCCGATAGATCCATGGGAGCGTCCTGCCCATCACTATCTGATTCTTCAGCATCCTCGCCCGAGGAAATGTCCATGGGAACCTCCTCGCCGCCATCTGACTCTTCGACGTCCTCGGCGTCTTCCGCGCCATCAGCGACTTTGTCAGCTTTGGTCTTTTTGGATGGGGCTGCGTCTTCGTCATCAGACACGTCGGAGCGCTTGCGCTTCTTGTCGGCCTTCTGCTCTATTTTCGCAAACCACTTCTGGTCTGCTTTGACCTTGAAGCGGTCGACAAGCTCCTTGATGCGGCATCTGCGTTGCATCAGCGCCGCTATTGTCCGGTCAACGCGTGGTTCTGTTGACCCTGCCTGAACCGTGCCAGTGAATTTCTTGTTGAACTTTTCTGCCCACTCCTCCTTCGTCTTGGTAGAGACTATCAATCTCTTCTCTTTGGACGCTTTGGTGGACTTTTTCTTCTTCTCGTTGGCGAGGTCCTCGGACAACTTGATCAGATAATCGTCTTCCTCCTTGGACCATGGTTGACCGGGATCCTGCCTGGAGGCTTTGGTTGTTCTGCCAACTGCCTGTCGACGCCAATTGTTCAGCAGCTGGATATGGGACGAGTTGTTCCAGTCAAAATCTACGCGGCCCGACTGAGACCGTGTCGCCTTTGGCTTTTCGAGGTCTGGCCATTGGAACTTTTTCAACTGTCTGAAGCGCTTGAAGGTATACTTGCCCTTGGAGATGTGCTCGACGAGGAATTTGGCCGGATTCGGAAAACCTTTGTACGCTCTTTCGACAGGATCACCATCGACGCTGATGAGGAAGCCTTCAGCACTATTGGGCTTGTTGCCCTTTCTGGGCTTCTTGGCCTTTTTGCCTTTGCCTTTGCCCTGGCCCTTCTTCTCCTCGTCCTCCTGCGTGTCGGAGACTTCTTCTGGCGTATACTGATCTGGTTCTACACCCCACTTCTCGTCCATGAAAATCGCTGCTGGAGCTTCGCATTGTTCGGGCTTGGGCCATTTCAACGACGTCTCGTTGACGCCGACACGGATGCCGAAGCTTATTTTATTTCCCTTGGGATCTGCTTTGGTGGATCTTTTCACCTCCTTCTTGGACGGGTGAACCGGAGGCACTCCACGCAAAAACCAGAACGAAATGGCCTCGATCAAATTCCAGTTCTGCTCCTGCAACAGCACACGAAGGGACCACCAGTCAGGTCGCCCTGTGATGTTCATGAACTCGGCCAGCCGTTCATCTTGTTCTCTTGTGATGTCAACCTCTTCGGGGTCAACCTCTGACGGCAGATGCGTGCGCATCCGGTCATAGTCACTCAATCTCAGGCGAATATCGTCCAACGCTGTGAAGCTGTCGATCGCCTCGCCAAGATCCCACAGATTGACATGGAGAAGGAGGATTGCCTCTGAAGGACTCAGGGTGGTTCCGTCGTCTACCTCGGATTCAAGCTGCAGACGAAGTGCAAGGGCGGCGCCCCGACGCTCTTGTTCCAAGTTGCTGTTGAAACGGGGGCCGATCTGGCTTTCGCGCATAGCCTTGAATGTTTTCTTTTTGTTGGAATTGTCGCTTGTCGCCGAAGCATCAGAAGCATCTGAACCAGGAGAAGCAGGAGAAGCAGCAGCAGCAGCAGCAGCATTACTGGCGGGGGGACTTAGGTCGCTTGAGCTATCGTCTTCAGAGTCTTCGCTGCTGGAGTCTGAACCTTGTGGGTCATCGCCCGCAAGCATCCTGGCCCTATCGGCTTGCCACAAGTTATAGGCAGCATCGGAATCCCAATTTGTGGTCTCGAGGTATCTCTCCAGCAAAGTGCGGTCGGTGACGTTGGGTCGGAGCCGGTCTCGCAGAGCATTAACTGCTTTCCTGCGCTCGATTGATGTCAAGGCACGCGGGCCTCCAGATCCGGGCGGACCTCCAGAAGGACCTGCAGGAGCGGACATTTTGTGTCTGTTATATATGTATATGGGTGGGGGTAGGTAAGGTCGTGTGAAGAAGCGACTGGACTAAGTTGAGATACTTGAGGGAGTGGAAGAAAGTCCTCTGTAGGGTTTTAAGCACGTTCTCGCCAACCCGCCGTGTTGAAGTGGTCTTTATGTGGCTCGGTGCCTACCTTTGTCTTCAGACAGCGTCTTTGTGCCATCAGCTTCGCTTCCATCACAGTGCTTCCACATCGAAGATGCAGAACCTTGGCCATGCGGGCCTTGCATGGGTGAGTGAAGACTTTTTCGATCCGTTATTTTGAAACACTTTTGACAGATTCTCAGCAGATTCACCTACAAACAGCCACGCACAAGTCTGGAATACCTACCCACATACATACAGTAACCATGTTTGAGAAGGTATGGCTCATGACGAGAAGCGGAAGGGGAAACGCATTCGCCGGGTTCAGGCGATCAAAGAAAGGGGAAGGACTGGTGCTCGCTTCCCACCCACCATGCACACCCCCTCCCAAGTGCCCTTTCTTCTGCTTAGAGAGCACGACGGCCATTGTTGTTGAAATCTATTCCCTTCCCGAAGACGGTCAAGGTTTTTTGGGAGAGAAAAACCATGGAAGATTTTGCAACAAGAAAAAATTCTTTGTTCCTCTGTTATCCATCCCGATGCGGCGGCCAATGCGGCCAAAACTCTTGTTTCTTGGGTTCTTCTCGTCCGAACCGCCAAAGTTCATTGTTCGTCTCCTGTTGTTGTACTGGCTGGCTGGGAGATTTGCCGGATCCGTCGACTCTGTCCGCGTCTTCCTCAGCTGTGTGCAGAGAGCTGTTGGGGTTTGAGGTGTTCTGTCTCGAGATGCATCCCCGCCCCATTCCGCTGGCCATGGGGCGCAGCGGCATCTAGCCCCTCTGCGCACGAGAGCGCCGATTGCACATTGCGTAGATGACCAGACATGGTCCCCCTTCGCGCCAGGTGAATAATACATCTGCGAGCTCGGAGCTTAGTCTTTTTCTCTTCTCTCTCTCCTTTACACCACCTTGGCACGCCTGGCTGTTGATGCTTTTTGGAGAGAACTTTTTTTTTTGGATGCTCGTGTAATTTGTGTGAAAAGGAGGGACAGTTCTGCAATCGATCTATCTTGGAAACAGCTGGTGTCGAGGTGTCAATGATGAATTCGTCAGTCGATGGATCTCTGGATGAGGCTGATGAGGCTGACGAGGCTGACGAGCCCCCTTTTTTTTTTTTTCTGGTCGAGCTTTTGGAGTGAGTCAGTGCCAAGAAATTTACTTTGACTTGTGACTTGTTCTTTCAAACCACATGTCCATCCTGGCCAATACATACACATACATACATTCATGCCGCCGGGTATGTGCTGTACCACACTAGACAGATACCTATCTATCTAATAGCATGGCAGAGGAATCTATCAGTTAGTCTATTCCCAGGAATCCGCTCCGTGCCCCTCCCACTCGCCGGGTGAGTGTGACTATGGATGAGTGCCCCGTGCCCACTTATTACGTTCCGTCCACTGCGAACAGTGGCTCGAAAAGCCGTTCTCTGGAATTCTAACAAAGTAGATAGGGTACACGAACACGATAGGGCCGAGTCTTTGTGCGTTTTCCTCATTGTCCTCGGGCCAAGGGCCGCGAACGGCGAGCAGTAGCATCACAGCCTGAACGTGGCCCGTCGCCGTGGCCGGACGTCCAAGGATCGGCATTTTTCTCAGGACCCGGTTGAGATCGAGGAGCAGCAGGGGCAGAGGCCGGGTAGACAGGCAGCTATCTGGTTAATCAGATAGTCGGTCGGTGGGAGACAGACAGTTCAAGGCAATGCTAGTTCTCGGGAAAGTAAAGGTGCGACGGTGCGAGGTACCACGTTGATAGAGGAACGGGCATCAATGGGAGGCAGAAGACAAATGATACGATACGGTAAACTACCCAGTATATCTATCTATCCATCCATACATCTCTCTACTAACCTATCTACCAACCTTGACCATCAAGACCAGTCGACACTGGGAAAGGATTGACAGGCTTCTTCTTTCCTTTCTCTTTTTTTCTCCCGTCAAAGTGGTAGTAAGATTTGGCAGAAACCAAGCAAACACAAAGCAAAATGTGCCACGGAAACGACTGACAGGAAGTCGGTATCGTAGTTCCCCATTCATACCTTCATTGGGTAATGAATGACGTCTCACATTCTCTCTTGCGTCAACACTTGGACTTGTACTGGGGGAAGAGGTTCCCAGCTCGATTGTCAATCAATTGTCCAAAATCCTGTCAGAGATTCGGGGCATGGGTGATGTGACAATAACAACAATAATAACGTCGTCATTGTCATTGTCATCGCCATCATGCTCCATACAGGTCCGAGTCTTCTTCGTCTCCTTCTTCATCTTGAGTGTTAGGAGGCTGGTACATAGTGTTATCCCCGTACATGGTGCTGCCTCCGTACATGGTGCTGCCTCCGTACATGGTGCTGCCTCCGTACATGGTGCTGCCTCCGTACATGGTGTTGGCGCTCGGGTCGGCGCCGCTACCACTCTGAGGTTCAGCGTTGGCATCAGGTTGAACGGCAGCCTGGAATCCACCAGTGCCAATCTGTATTTGATTATCAGCTTGGCCACTGTTCGCAGTGCCCCCGGTCCCCCCAGCTGCAATGGCTGCGGCTTCGCCGGCCCTTTCCAGCTCAAAGTCCGAGTCCGAGTCACTTCTCAAGTAATCCTCGTCGTCGACGTTCGTGAACTTGGCCTTGTCGGCCTTCAACATAAAGTGTTTGGCGTAGGCGGCGATTCGGCACCTGTGCTGCCTGATCTCGTGGTTGCTCCGCGGCGGCCGAGGCACGTCGCTCACTCGACTCATGTCCTTTGTTATTGACCGGAAAGTCGCGCTCTTGTATATGGTCTTTGAAAAGAATCGCTTGCCAGAGAAAGCGGCATTGAAACGCTCCACGAGATCCTCACATTCGCCAGAGGTCAACGGGATGGGGAAATTGCTGCCGCTTTCAAACTGCTCTTTGGTCCGTTCGTATGCTTCATTCGGTGGGTTCCCTGTCTGCTTAGGGGAGGTTTCTTCTAGACCTGCTCTTTCATAGAACTTCTTCTCAATTCGCGAGCCTTCTTGTTCCACAAGCCATTGCTCCTCGTACTTGTTGAATGGTCCACCGTTAGGTTCGCCCCTACCGATCCCGGTGATCTGGACAAACCGGTCATTCCTCCAGCGGTTCAGTTGCGCAATGTGTCGCTTGTTGTGCCAATCAAACTCCACCTCCTCCACCTCGTCATCATCCATGTCATCCCACCGGAAGGGTACGTTCCTTCGTCCTGAGCCTCGGGACTGCCCCTGGAACCGTTCGAACTTGTATTTGCCCTTTTTGATATACTCGACATACAGCTTGGTCCGATCTGGACAGTGGACGACTGCTGGACGGCGATCAAGGTCGATGAGGGCTCCACGAGGATTGCCTGTCGCGCCACGGTTCCCGCTGATATAATCGCGGCCCGGGACATCATCCTCATCCTCGTCATCACTGTTGCTTTTGCCGACGTCGCCGTCGTCTTCGTATTCTTCACGGATCCAATACCGTGCTGGGCCCCGACCTCGGACTCGGATCGTCGGCTTTCTTGGAGTCTCTGGTGGATCTTGCCCAGAGTCTTCAGGTCTCGAATTGGAGTCGTTGTCGGGCCCTGGTCTGGACTGCACTTCCGACTCCATTTCATCCACGGCGTTCTTCCGTCGCTTTTTCAATGTAGAGGGAGGTGAGCTGAGCACGGTGGAAAGCTCCTCGGGTTGGCCTCCTGAGATGGCAGTCTCTGGGTTACTGGTTTCTAGGTCGCTATGGTTGACATCGCGCTTGCGCTTCTTAGTCAGCCACTGATTAAATTTATCGCTGTCGTGGTCAAAATATATAAAGCGGCTTCCTTGGATCTGAGGAGGACGATTGGCATTGACAGCCCGCAGGCCATCGTCGGCTTCTTTTTCATCCTCTCGGTCGAAAGGTGGGAATGTCACGTGAACCTTCCCAGCCGTCATCCATGCCTCGATGGCGGCAGCAACATCCCAGTGGTGACTGTTTAGCAGTTGCCGGGCCGAATGAACGCTGTTAGTGGCCGAGATATTCAAGAACAAAGCGAGCCTCTGATCCAAGGCCAACTGACTGTCTGCGGGCTGGCGCAGCCGGGCAGCCTCGTCTTCAAAGTCGTCGTAGTTTCCGTCGCGTTCGGCAATTGCTTCAGCTATATCCTCCGGAACGAAGTTGTAGGCGTGATGTAACAGCATCATTTCGAGGTTGCCAGTTGTCCATTTCGGGTCACCTTGCCGCAGCGCACTCTGCATCTCGTGTACCTGGTGAAGTCGCTCTCGTTCAACGGTTGTCCGATTGCGGATGTGTGGCCCAGTCGTCGCAGAGGGTGGGGTAGTTGCTCCCTGTCTGAAACCCTGCCACCGATATGCCGCCACGGCACGGTTGACATCCCACCCGTTGTTCTTCAGGCATGTTCGCACAACATCTCGTGACAACATATGAGGATAAGCAGCCTGGTGTCTGAAAGCTGTCATGCGCGCCGCTTCTTGCACCTCGTCCTCCGGTTCGGGAGGAGTGGAAGGATTCTCCTGGAAGGCAAGGCTACGAATGACTGGCAACTGTGCAGGTGGATTTGTCCCAACTTGACTGGCAGATGGGCCGGACGATGCTCCAGAGCCAAGGCCACTTGGACCCGGGGTGCCTTGACTTGGATTCATGGTCTCAGGTTAGGAATACCTGTAGACTTGATATAGAGAAGACGAAACGAGAGGCCTCTTCAGAAGACCTGAGGGAAGCTCCCTATTTAGGGTCCCCATCATGCAAAATCCTCGTCACATCAGCAGCCGCAAGCGGATGTGTCGAGGATGTAACGTATAGGAGGTCTTTGTGCAAACAAAAGAGGGTTGGAGCTCGTTTGGGACGAAGTATGCAAGGACAAAGAGTATCGACAAAATAGCCCGGTTCGAAGTCGACAGCAACAAGCATGACTCCAGGTAGATCATCGCTGTTGATGTTCTAGAATGTATATCACAACATCGCACTGCAGAGACACTCGCAACTCCATGGCTGTCTTATGCCACGGCATTGCTACCTTGAGATCAAAGCGTCTAGTTTGATCAGAGAAGACATGGCCCGTTCCGGATCAAAGGCTGAAAAGGAACCGAGTTTGACGGAATACATACCAATTGTCTGCGCTTTGACCAATGTAAGATATGTGGGCTCCGACGGTGCCTACACACAGCCGCGTACGATTCCCCGTTGACGCTGAGGTCATGATGAGCTATGTTGTCTCTGACATTGCGTGACTGGTCGAGACGATATACTGTAAATGCACAGGTCAGAAGTCTCCCGCTTTGGAGGGCGATGTTTCCCGCATGCGCAGGGCTTGCAGAGCCGTTATAGCCGTGAGAGAGCCGAAAACAATGATTGGGAGAAAGGGGGCACATTATTGGCACAAACGCTGTTTGCGGCTCAACAAAGGTACCCGCATGGCTGGAAGAAATCGAGGTCGAAAGCGTACTACTGGACAGTCTAGATATACAGAAGCATGTGATTCGCGGAAAAATCGATGATAGACTGCATTGGTGGCAATATAACTGTTCTTAAGAAGTGAGAGGCAGAGCGTTCGAAAGGAGATGTTGACTGACAGGTTGAATGTGTTGAATGTGCCAAGAAATTTCCCATCACGGACCAGTCTCGTGACTCTGCCCCTGGTTTCTTGGCAGCCTTGTGCCCAAGGCGGACATCTAGGTACATCAGCTAGGGGGGAGCGGGGACCAATGACGCAGAGGCATATAAGGAGAGCAGAGCGAATGGATATTGTTTACAAAGAAAACTGTAATCATCGCAACCTGGCCGTCTCCCTAACTACTTCCTCCTTCGGACAAGTCGTTCCTTGGTCTCTCTAAGCTGAAGGCCCTCAAGCCCTGGATCTGAGGACTGTGCGTCTGGTGGCATCATACCCAACTTTCTTCATCCACTCTTCGGCACTCTTGACTCTGTCAGGCAAGATGCGGTCCAGCAAAGCGTAGTCACGCTGGATCACTCCTTTGTTGTCTGCGCTATTCCGATATAGGTTCCACCAATTGGTAAAGTTCTCACCAAACGTCATGAGGAGAGCATTTTCGTCCTTGACCGAGGAAATCCCAACCTTTGTGTCTACACCTTTCGGCAAATACTTGAAGTACTTTTCAACGGTCTCCGCGACGGGCTCGTCGACATATTCAGCCCGTTTGCCAGTTGCAGCCGTAAAAGCTCGGACAAGTTCAGAACCTGAAATATGTGCAATAGCGATATCTAGCACCATGCCGTTCGCCTCGTCTTCGTGGGTGTAGATCCACGCAGCATAGCGCCCGAAGTCTTCAAGGTGGACAAAGGGAATGGCGCCTTGACCAAGAGGTAGCTTGAAACTGTAAACATCGTCGCTGCCTCTTTCTGGGAGGAGGAGCTCCCAAAGCATCTCAATATAGGGTCCCGAATTCTACACACAACTTCACGTCAGCTGCCGCAACAATGTCCTCTGCCGAGACAAAATGTCCTTCGTAGAACAGAAAGACTTACAATAACGGTCCAAGCCATTGGACTAGTCGGCTGAGAACGCATCCACTCTGGCTCAGGCAGTCAGCGACGGGCGTGCTTGAGGTCAAATAGCAGCTGTTCCATACCTGTGACTCTTGCTTTCCCTTCATAATGCCCTACGTAGAACTTTGGATCATATCCAGTCTTCTTGCCATTGTAATCTAGGCCGCTCCAGATCAGATGTTTCACGCCAGCTCTGGCAGACAATTCAAACAGCCGAATTCCCCAATAGGTTTCGGCTTGTTCTCCAAGCGCGAAACCATCGGTGTTGATAAAAGCGTAGTCAGATCGTAGAGCAGCTTGATAGAATGCGTCAACATCATACCCGAATCCTGCATTGTTTTGGACAAGCTCGACATTGGGAAGGCCGGCGATCGCCTGGGCGGCAGGCGATGTAGTGCTACGTGTCAAGGCGAGAATTTTGTATTCGTTTGTGGAAGAAAGGGTCTTTATGATGGCACCCCCTTGGGCGCCGGTTGCGCCAACGAAGACGACAGTCTTCATGTTCATATCAATTGAGAGATGAGAAAGTCCTAGATCAACAAGGTCTGCGGCTCTTGGATAACGAGCTGAGACATTAGGAGGAGTATTCAACCTTTTATATTTGGACACCGTGTTGGGCGGCAATGCTATTGACCCGACCCCGTGCACGAAATCTGGCGATCGACGATGAGTAACTGATCTCGTACCAGAGGCAGAGATATCGGAATGACCAGACGTCAGCACAATGTACAGACGGGATCTCTGGAAGGTTGTTATCACACAAGCAGAAGCACTGTGACATCGTACCACGCCATTCAAGTTTTCCACCAAGTTGGGTTGCGAATAGCAGAAGATCAGAGAACCGTATAGTACCATGACTCGGTCGACGAATGAAAGAATGCCATTTCATGATTTCGTAGCCAGTGGCGCCCAGTAAATTGGTAATGTATGGCTCAAGCTTTAGATGTGGCTTCATAATTGGTAGATGTTGCGGCCGGAGCTGTTAAGTAATCAGGTCGATGGCGATGAGTGGAAGAGCCATAAAGATAATCATTTCGCACTTTCGTACTCGAGATGCCTCTGGCCAGTGTGATTATTTGAAGTCACGGAAGACTGTTCTTGTATTGTACTAGGTTCAGGGACTTAGGCTTGAGCAGTACTTTTCGGGCTTCAGGCTTCGGGCTTCAGGTACCAGGATGGATGTTTACTCAGCTTCTCTAATTCAGCTCGAGGCAGGCCTGAACGAGGCACAATGACGTTGTCAAGCGCCAGGCGATACATCAAAAGAGTCAGCAGTACTACACCTTGGCTTGCGGAAAACTATCACGAAACTGGGAAACATGTTGAACCAGCTGGAGAATTTATGCAAGGGCAAAAAGGGATGGATTGATAGATACAAGTGGAGAGGAAGTGGAGGGGGATGCTGACACATATGTCAGGTGACTTCGCGTTTCTCCCGGAGCGCGTCGCCTACGCTCGTCGTGTTTCGCGTCTCGCGGGGCAGAGCCACTTTTGTTGACTGCGGAGGACGATCCATCCCACCCTCCAACAACTACTCGGTACCATCGTCGTGTATCTCGATCCTACACCCCTGAAAGATGGTTTGAGCATATGGTTGGACGCACGTTTGTCTAGAACAAAAAGTCGCGTTGAACACAAAGCGACCGCCGTGGGACGGCTTGATGGATGCGTTGGGTGGAAACAGTGAGATCCCCAATCCCAATATGGCAAACAATTTTCAAAATCCACGTTATATTCTACCTGTCAACCCTGTTCCCGCACAGCTGTCTGTCGCTTCCAAGACCCTTCTCGCTCAATGTTGCCGCTGATGGACGCCATGCTGATTGAAAGTGACGGGAAAGCCCTGCAGCGTCCGATCCTATCGCCCGACGGCAGATCGTTGGCAGTTATTGCACCGGACGAACGAATACATATTATCGATCTGTGTGAAGCAGCCAAAGGACGGAGATTCATCCATGGACTCAAGCTTCCCAGACCAGAGCGCGCTTTCCTGCGAAGTTGCACCATCCTCCGTTGGTCACCGGAGACCATACTTAGCCCTGAAAGCGAGACTGCAGAAGAAATCCGATCCGCCACATCATCCGAGTGTGACTATGGAAGATCCTGGCTGCTTTTGTCAGATACCAAACGCCTGATTGCTCTAAGCACAGACATCAGAGCGCCGAGGATGATGTCCGACATCGACGATGAGACGGGCGCAAAGTCCAATATCCTTGCGGATTACAATCTAGGGGGCCAGCTTGGAACAGCCAGTCTCGTAGATTTCGTCTTCAACCACAGACACGCACTAGTCATGTTTGAGTTTGGCTCAACTGCAGCCGTTCTTTCTCTGACCAGACCTCAACGAAATGAAATTCCCCATATCAAGTTTCCAGATATGAGAAGTCTGGCAAAGTCGCCGGATTCCAGGTATTTTGCCCTGCTCCGGCGCGACAAAGCACAAGACCGAGTGACGGTGTTTGAACTGGGAGACGACAATCAAGTCATATACAAATCCTTCGATTGCAACACTTCAGATGCCCAGGACGTGACATGGTGCCCGACTGGTCAACCACTTCTGGCTGTACGGGACTCGTCTACCTATGGTGTTAAAGTCTCGTTCATGACCGCCGAGGGCCATACACTCAGACAACTGGAAATCAAACCTTCGGTATTCCAGAGGGATCTCAATCTTGCTCCCGTCAATGAAGTCGAGGGTGTGGGTCTCACCTTCTGGAGTTGGACCAGGGCAAACAGACACAACAACGCTCTTACGCTCCAAGCGCTGGCAAATGGACAGAAGCAGTTGCTTGTGAGATACCAGCCCTCCAACAGTATTGGTGCTCGTATCCGAACGAAACTCGTGCATCCAGACGTGATCAACGGTGCAACAACATTTGCATGGTTGGAGTCTGGTAAATCCACGACCGAGAATTCTCCAACGTTCGCAAGACAGTCGGGAACTTTCGAGGTAGCGAGCACATTGTCTAGCACCGACTCATCTTCGCAGCCCCGTCATGCCTCTCATTCGCAGTCCTCGGCACAAGAAGTCGACCAAGTCGTCCTGGTAGAATTGAACTCGACTCATACGCTGCTTGCCACGCGGCTACGGGCCTCTCCACGAACGTTGTTCATCTGGAATGCACACAAAACCGCAATTCCCCTCGCCGTCCTGATTTTTGCGCATTCCATCCGTCAAGTCCACTTCCATCCTTACCTTCCGCATGTACTCATCATCCTGACAGCGTCAAAACTACCAAGACTATATGCTTGGTATCACCATACCCTGCCTCCCTCGGCCGGTCTGCTTCCGATCGACGTGAGCGGATCACCAGACTTTTGGGGAGCTTGGTTGCCGGGATGCATCACGCATAATGGCAGCAATGACCGGTGTCCGTTTCTCTTTACCTCGAGCACCGCATTCGAAGCTGGCTATTTGTCTACCCGCGAGGGACAACTGGTTTTCGAAAGCATCTTGCGTCGTCCCCCACTTTCCGGAGACTTGACAATGAACCTAGGTGATGACGAGTCAACGACGGAGGTGATAGAGACACCGAGTCGACCCAGCAAGCAGAAAGCCAAAGAATCCGAAATGGGAACCACGAAGAAGAAGAAGGCCCGCTTTGATGTCCCCCCGAATCCAAAGACTGACTGGGTGGATGATCCAATACATGCACAGGCCGGGTACGCTTACGCCTGGTGATATTCTATTGGTTGTTTTCAGCCCGCTCGTTCGAAAACAATAGAGCCAACCTGACAGAGGCTTCTGTAAATTTGCTACTCGGTTTCCGTTACGGTGACTGCGGTTCACGTCGACTCCACCCAATATTGGCGACCGCCTGGTACGCCGACGGCCTCAGAAAGATGGGCATTAGTGAGATGTAAGAGTACAGGCGTCAGGGAGAGGTGATGGAACTCGGAACAAGGAGACGACCAGAAGACTATGGTCAGACTGTGCAAATGGATAGAAAGGAGAACGGAATTGTGTCTCTATCATCACGACGAAATGATTAGGTGTTCGACAGGCACCTTCAAAATGGCCGAAGATGTTGGAACAGGAAACGGAGAAGAAGGAGAGAAGGGAGCGTTCTTTGTTTCTTAGACCCACGAAATGTGCAGTATGCACCCATGTAAAGTAGACACGAGCAGTTCGGATCAGAGTACGACCTCTCAGGTGCGTTATTATCATTTATCTACCCATTCCTTTTCGGCTCTTCAGCTCTATCGCTCGTGCAATTCAACACTCCCTCGCCCGGTCTGATCTAGAGGCGTCGAGTCGTTCGCTACCTCAAATAATCAGGGAGATACAGATCGGACAGAGAGGAGAGGAGAGAGGAGGGAAGAGAACGTGGAATCACCAAGGACTAGTTATAGCCACCTAGGTATCTACCTACTTACTTACCTACCTACCTATCTACCACTTAGCTGTGTAGGTCTTGTGGTGAGCCACCTGATTGAAGAGACAGTCGATCGGTGGCAGTATACCTCCACGGCCCACGGGCAGGGGCTTCTATCGTACATAGGGACCCGTGCCGCATATACGGAGGCAGGTAATGTATATTAGTAGAGGGAGAAGGAGAAGGAGAAGGAGAGGTCGAATACCTAATATTGATTAGGATTATGTATTCGTTCTTATCCAAAAGAGCTTTGAATCCAAGTCTATGTAGGTCGTCTTTTGTTGCGGCGCGGTGCCTTGAATCGTCCGAACGACACAATTCCCCTACATACCTACCTACAAGCCTAGATAAAGAGGCTTGTGTGTGTTTGTGTGTGTGTGCGTGTGTGTGGATGATTGTATGTGTGTATAGACAGACGCCTTACACGCCCTCATGAACCTTGCTCAATCTGCCCGGCCAACTGGGCAGGCTGGTCGAGACCCGGCGCGCTGACCAAGCCGCCCTTGCTGCCGCCGTCGACGATGTTCTGGCCACACTGGACCTTCCAGTTCTTGGGCACGTAGCCGTCGGCGACGCGCTTAAAGGCCTCGAAGGTGCACAGCGACTCGTCGCCGCGGTAGTTGTTGCCCGGCTGCGCGCAGGCCGGGATCTTCATGACGCGGTCGTTGTACCGGATCCGCACGTAGTAGCCGTCCAGACGGCGCTTTTGGGACTCGGACAGCTCCGCGTGGGGGGTGCGCGCGATCAGGTCCTTGGGCGGCACCGAGGGGGAGAGTGTGGACGAGCGGGACAGGGACGGCGTGGAGAGCGGGCTCGAAGACGACGAGGCCAACGAAGTCGATGACGCGTCTCTCGAGCCGGTAAAGCTCCCATTGCTGGTCGGCGATCGCAGCCCCAGGAAGGAGGCGAAGAATCCTGGTGTCGGGGCCTCGCTCTTGGGTTCGGTGCTCGCCGGTGTGGTGGGCGTGAGGAAGTCTGCGTCGGGTGAATGTCCCTTGGCCTCATCTCCAGGGTCCTTCTCCCTAAAAAGCTCAAAGGCGATGTGACTCGTATAGGGCGGCCATTTCTCCCCGCCAAAGGCCCCCAGACTCGTCAGGACGCCCGCCAACGTCGTGTCGTGACAGCCGCTCAGCGCGAACCTGATGCCCGTCTCGCCGCCGCGACCCATGCCCAACTGTCCGTTCTCGCCTCCGATCTCGTTGATCGAGAGACCCGCGCCCTCGATCTTCGAGGTCATCCGCTCCACGATATCGCCAATCAGGCCCCCTATGCCCAGCATTCGATACTCGCGGTTCTCGTTGTACCCGGAAAACCATTCCTCCACGCCGATGCGATCGATGATCTCGCGGGCGCGGGTGTCGTAGAACTCCTTGGGGAGACGGGTCTCGGGCCCGTGGGCGAGCGTCGAGTTTATGGTGTCCATGATCCCCGAGAGACGCGGGTGTGAGTCGACCGCGATCTTCTTGTCGCTGTTCTCGGGCATCCACTTCCCCATCAGCTTCGTCAGGTATTTCATGTCGTCCGAGTCGTTCCACCGGTCGGCCGTGCGTTGGGCGAATGCCCGGCTCAACTGCGCAAATCTTCGACAGTTGCCGTCGTTGGGAAACAGCGTCTCGTCGGCCGGAGTGCGTGTCACGATCGTCGGTGGTGGGAACGCCGCCGTGCGGGACGTCAGAGGGTACATGCCCCAGAAGGTCTGCTGGACCGACTCCAGCGCGCGGGGAAGAGGCGTCGAGCGCAGGTAGATCAGGTCGGCGTTGGCGATGAGGGAGGGCATGAACCGGAGCTGGTCCACGTACAGGGTGCGCAGACGCGTGCCGAGCGTGTACGTCGATTGCCGACCAGCGTCGGTGAGTTCGCCTAGTTGACTGTATCCCAGCAGTAAGTCTTGGAAGCTCTTATCTTGGGTGCGGGTGTGTTGTATCAACTCCGCAAAGGATTCTTGTATTCATACCAGACCCCGTCAACCTGTCCCTTGGGTCCCGCCGCGATGACCGGCCCATCATCCTCGCCAAACCGCTCGAGTCTTCTCCGCCATTGTAGAGAGTTCCACTGGGACACGTCTTGCGGGGTCATGGCGACGGAGCGCAGGCGTTGCGCCGCATTACAGTAGGGCCAGTACGCTGGCAATCCTGCCTGTGGTTTGTGGCCCCGCGGCGGTCAGCACATGCCACCACTCCCTAAGTGTCCCGCGAACATCCCCTCGAGCAAAGAGGTACGGGGGATTTGCTATGATGGACTCACGTTTCCAAATCTCGCTGAGACGGGAGCGCGTTCTCCATGACGTAGGAGGACTTGGACGAGGCGCAATTCGAGGTCTTTGGGGTAGAGTTTGTCGAGCTCGTCCTGCGTGTACGGCGGGCGGAACTGGATCGAGGTCATGGTTGTAAGGGGGGGACTACACTGCGTGTAGCGGAAAATCGAGGGCTATCATGGGTATGGAAGAGAAAAAGGACATGGTCAAAGACATTTGGGAGATAATAATATCGAAATGTCGGGCACTAGAAGGATTGGGGAAACTAGTTTTACTCGGTTGTATCGATCTGGAAGTCAGAGTCCGGCATCCATCCCCATGCACGTTCGGCTGTGGTGCCTGATTCTGATACGCAAGCGAAGATCCAAATAACGTGCTTTCGGCATCAATTGCAGGGCATCATTCTACATAATAAAAGATTCTGTTTCAGCAGGCAAGGGTATCTGTATCCTGATTCTCTAGCCCAAAAGCCATTCGTGTCATCATCTTTGCAATCGCTATCAAATGTGTAAATCATTCATCCTCCGGCCTACGCCCTGGGTCTCATCAATGGGGCTCACAGGGTTGCTTCCAAAGGGACCGCTCGTCGGATACGATGAACCCCCATTTGGTGCTGTCGCGCCAGTAGTCGGACCTCCTCCATGCATCGTGAAATGTTCTGCCGATGATTCTTGTCGGTGTACATAACTCGGTGTTGGTTGATACGCTGCATTGTAAGGACCAGGACGGTGCTGATCGCTTGGCAACTCTTGTGGATACTGGTTCGTAGCATGTTGCTGCGGCAGATGAGGCGAGGGTGTGTTCTGATTTCTATCAAAAAGCGCATTCGATCTCGCCTGTGGCTGCGGAGATCCATATGCATCGTCGTCAAAAGGATTGTCGGCTACGCCGTAGTCGGCACTGGATGAATAGGCGTGTGATTGTGGACGAACACGGGTCGGCACCGGAGGCGGCTGCTCGGGAGCGGCAAAGGCAGAAGACAAAGCGGCGGCATTGGAGAAGTCATAGGGATTCTGAGTTGTCTGCGGCGGTGGAATTTGTGGTGCTCCCATCTTACTTGGGGGAGGCCCCGGAGGCGGCGCATATAGCTCTTCCTCCTCCCTCCGCAGCGGACTCACGGGTGTAGGGATAGTGTTTTGTCGACGAGGAGGCGAGGAAGAGTACGGTCCATGTTCCGGCGGCACCGACTGAGGCTGTGATGTCTGGGAATAGACATTCTGACCTGGAACATGCTGTTGAGGTGTGAACATGGGGTTCTGCTGAGGCTCTGTTTGCGCTTGAGGGCTTGGTGTCGCCAATCCAGTCGCCTTGCGGGCCTGCAGGACCGCTCTTTGATGTTTGGACATGGCTATGTTCAGTTGGTCATTGGTTTCGATCAGAGTCAACATCGTGTCTGGGTCTGGCGCGGGATTCTGGGCGTTCAAATACGACTGAATGCTCCTTTGCATCGTTTTAGCTCGATCTGCAAACTCTTTGACCAGATCATTTGCCAGTAACTCTGCCTGAGGAGTAGACTGGACGGTCTGGACTAGCAGTCGAGCTGTCGTCTTTGCTTCTTCAATCCGTCCGGCCAACTCTTCGGCTGGTGGAAGGGTGTCTCGTCGTCGATGCTGTTGCTGGGGATAATGCCCGGCGTAGGCGCCAGGGATTTGAGCCTGCTATTGCGACAATGATCAGTCTTTGTCAAGCACCCAGACGTAGAGACGGCGCAGCTTACCGGAGGGCGCAATGCATTTCGCTTTCCTTTCTCCTTCCTCCACATCTCCATGAGCGGCCCCAGGCTGTCATTTCCAGGCGCCTTTTCCACCTCAAAATAGTCCAATGTTTCTCTGAGTATCTGCTGAACGCTGGTGTCCTTGCCTTCTCGCAGGAGCTCTTTGACGGTTGCGACGAATTTGTGATCGAAATTCTGGGTGAAGGCTCTGGCCGGGTTGTCGGTCAGGATGCGGGAGAGCATGACGGCGTTGTACTGGGCATATCCTTTCTGGTAGTTCTCTTTGCTGAGATATCGTCGAATGGTCGCCGCAGCCTCCTTCGCCGCGGTGGGACTGGATTCGGCCGCATCAACAATGGCAGGCAGGTGGAGGTATTCTTCGCCGGCGGCATCGGAATTGGGGGCGCCTGATTCACAAAATGCTGTCTGGACATGGGCCTCAGCTGACCATCTGTGACAAGATGGAAGTTGTAGTTAACTCACGACTTCGCGGACCACAACCGACTCGGGGGAGTCGCCTTGTGGCAGAACAAAAGTGCTGCTCCCATTTCGCTCAGGACCTGGCGCAACGCCATCGTCAGCCACCAACAGCACCAAACAAGGTGGGGGAGGTTATCGCGCGCATACTCGAGCTCTTCTTCTTGATATTTCCCAGAAACTTCTTCATCGCGGCGGTCGAGCTCCAAGTAAAATCCCACCGCCTGATTCTCTGTACTCGTCGAGACTTGACTGCGGTGTGCGAGTATGGGTTGCGACGAAGGTGGAGGACTCGTAGGTCAGGCTGCGGCAATAGGCAGCGTCTGAAATTATTATGCTTCCGTGGCCGCCAGTATGCAGGCTGGTGGGCTGAAATATAGGTAACGCAGTATGTAAGAAGTCGTTGGGCCGGATCGGCGCAGAAGCAACTACTGCAGCTCCCAGGGTCCTTGCGTTGTTTGTCCGGAGGCTCGGGGCGCAAATCGCAGAAACCTGGAGGATGTGTGGAGAAAACAAGAGCAAGGGAGCAAGCAGCAGGAGAAGAGGATGGGAGATTCAGAGGGAGATTTTTGGGTTCTGGAGAATGCAATGCATCTTCGTATCTAATTTATTATCTGCCCTTTAATAGAATGTCGTGATAAGATGGCAAAAAGCTATGGCAGGCCGCGTCTCTCTCTCTCTCTCTCTGTGTCACTCTCCCCCTTGGGTGTCTGCCTCTTCCCCACGACCCGGTCTTTACTCGTAGAACAAACGAAATTGACGGGAGTCCTTTACCCTGGCGCTGGCGTGCACTGGTCAGCTGCGCACTTTTGGCTTCTTGGAAGCTTGGGCGCTTGCACAACCGCTTCGTCAGCCATCTTTGTTCCGCTTCCGAAGGGGACGCCATCTTTAATTCTTCACAGGTATTTCAAGCACTCGACTCGACATCGTTGCGTAGCGTTGTACTCGGTGGTATTCCTCCTACACCCTCGGGGCCTCCTCACCCAATCCCCCTTGCGTGGCATGATACACGTGGAACGAGGCTGTGTCAAGCGCGCCCCTCCCTAAGAGCCGCCTAGAGAGTTTCAACTTCGGAGTTCCTCCACCATCTATGCCTTCTATGCCTTCTATGCCTTCTATGCGTAAGCATTGCATCGTCACTCTCGCCACCTAGTTGGCCACTCGCAGAAATGATCCACCGAGGGAGGGCGAGGTCCAGGTGACAAAGACATACCGAGGAATATACGAGGTACATTGACATGTTTGCAAGGAGCATTGCAGTTGTAATAATGGCGATTTACAAGTTCATAAGTTTGTGGCAGTCTTTCTTCTCTCCAGCGCTAAGGCCAGAGCATTCTTACGAAAGGCTTGAAGAGGACACCATCTTTCATCCTTTCATATGTATTCCTATCCTCATCCTGGTCCTTTACAGTTACCACGTAAAACTCTCCTCATTCAACTCCAAATTGCCCTGATGTATCCTATCCCTCACTGCCGCTCGCACCTCGTCGGCCAACGCACCCGGGCCACAAACACTTACCATGACCGCACCAACTCTTTCCGGAATCACCTCGTCTAGCACGGCTCCAGGATCGGCCCTGCCCTGGATAATCTGCATGGTTGGCTTGCTTTTGCTATGATTGATCGCCCTCGTCGGCTTGCTCACATGCACTCTGATCATGAGAACTTCTCGTCGGCCTTCCATATGTAAGATCTCGTTCATCCACGGCTTCACCCACTCCATACACTCGGTGTCGCGGATTGACCAGACAAGCACAATCTTACGAGTCGCCACGGTTTGCGCCCGTGCTCCTGCTAGGAGGTGCCGGATTTGAATGAGATGATGGGTGATGCCACCACCCCCTGCGAACATGACAACCGTGCCGTAACTGACGAGCGAGTCGTGGCCCGCATAGGGGCCTTCCAGAAATCCACGGAGTTCAAGCTTACGCCCAGGAGCAGCGCGAGCCTTCTCATAGAGTTGCCTCGTCATGCCAGTGCGTGCAACCGTGATCAGCGAGACGGTCGTGGGTGCTTTGGACGGCGAGTTGAAGATGGATTGGCTTTCCAGAGAGCTCGGGGTCGATGGTCTTTGCAATTCAAAATTGTGGCCACAAACGGGGGGTTCCGACTCGACATTCGTCCACGCAACGGAGAATGGATGTGACATCCACAGAGAGATAGATGGGAGATATGCATACATGTGACTGCCGGGCCGGATCGTGATACGCCGTGGCAATTGAAAGGTGACACGACAGGCATCACCTGGCAGAGCTTCCACATAGGCAGTTGTGGTGCCGCCCGACCGAGAGTAGTTCAGATATGCGAGAGTGCCCAAGCGCCAAAGTCTCTCCGTGAAGAAGAGAAGAACTGCCGTTAAGATCGAAGGATAGGCAGGCAGGCGCATGATATCCAGATGAATATACACGCCGAGCAACGCCAGAAATGCCAGGCTCTGGTGAAGGTGAAGGAACGTCTCGTAGAAGGCGTGTCGGATGGGCGACAACGAATGCAGTGGCAGCAGGACTATCGCAATTAGTCCTAGAAGTCCATAGTAGAGGAAGGGAGCACCTCGGAAGATTCTGATTGTTGCTTGATCTCCCTTGGCAAGCTTGTACGCAGCCAGCCAGGCGAAGAAATGGATGGCCGATAAAGCGGCCACCAGCCTGCCGATCCATCGGTGAAAGAGATTGAATGTGTCAAAGCTGACCCTCAGGAGGGGTATCGCGATGTTGTTTCTGCTGGCGAGCACAATCAGGGGAATGAGGTTAACAGTGGCCAAGATGCCGCTTCGTCCACGTAGTTCGGCGTATAGCGCCCCTCTCTGTGGATTCTTCCAGTCGAGTAACAGACAGTAAATCAAATTGGTGATGGCATAGGCGATGAGGAGGATGGAGTGGATGCGGCTGGGTAGCGTGCCATAGTTGACTGCACCGGATAGCTGGAACTCGCGATTGTGTCTTTTCTTCCAGAGCGGAGCATAGACAACATGCTTCTTTAGCCAACTCCAAATACTAAAGTGATCCACAGCATAGTAGTTTTGTTGCGAGGACTTTTCTGCGGTCATGCAGTAGATGTTGCGGATGTAAGACACAAATAGCTGTGACAGTCGCAGGGCAAACACAATCGTGAGTGCGACGATGATGGAAAGCCACAGCATCCGGACTAACTGAGTATCCATCTCCAGATTGACTCCGTTCAAGCCGGTGTAGAAAGGAGGAGCGGTGGAAGGTTTTCCGCCAGGTACCACGACGTTGGAAAAAGTGATATTGGGCTTGGTGATGTTGAAGGAACTGCGGGCAGCTCGCAGACTTATATTGCCATCGCTTAGACCTCGTCTGGAGTGATGGCCCCGATGCTGGCTGATATGGTCATTTGCATGGCTCCGCAGCAATTGCGTAGCTGTGTCGAGCACATTTGAAAGTAAACGGCCGATTTTGTCCATTTTGTTTCGGTCTGATTTGTTTCAAAGTTATGATTGCAGGGTTCGAGATGGATGTTTGTGCCGTGTCCAGGGAGAGAAGACGATATGGGCCTTTTGTCTCGAGTCAACAGATCAATGTGAAGGAGAACTATGCATTCGTTTCTCAACTGCTTCAAAGAGAGTTAACAAAGCAGTTCTTTGAAGTGCAACAACTACCTTGTCTTGAAGAATGAAACCACTGCACCGAAGGTACAAGGAGCAGACAAAAAGAGTCAGCTGCTTTTGTAGACTTGTGATCATGGTGTCTCAATCACTGCCTCCCGTTGACGTTGACATCTGAATAACTGGCTCAATAACACTGGCGCGCACGTGCTTTGTGCACGGCGCTAGTTGACAGCAGGACAACATCGAGGTGCATTGCTCAATAAACGTCGGGCCAATTGAGCGTTATTGAGCAGGAGCAGGCAGGTATTCCGAAAACACGCCGCTTCTCGCTGTTTCTCACTGTTCATCACTGTTCAAGCCAAGTTGAGAGGACATGATTTGGAGGACGGAGGATGGCAAGACAACAAAGGGCACCTTATCGTGGTGAAAGCAGACGACCGAGCCCATCTCTTGGTATTTGACCACCTTTGTACCAGAGACAACGGGCTTGATAGCTCACAAGGGGACTGCTGGAACATGTCTGGGCCGTGATGCGACATGGATAGGTACCGGTAGAATCCTCTCTGTGTGAAACTGCCATGATGATTAGTGATGGTGTTACACATATCTCACGCCACAAGGTTCTATGTCACAGAGCTAGGCAGTGAGGCAAGGCGGTATCCAAGAGCTGGATTTCGCCATTTGGCAATCGAATGAGCCGCCCATGTCGTTTGCAATTTGTTGTAGACGAGGTGAGGGTGGAAGAGGAAACAGGCTTGACAGTGCCGGCAAACCTGCCTAGATGTATTTCTAATGACGTACAAATTCCTGTCTCTAGTGCGTCATTTCAACATTGTTTGCTGCAGTGACTTTCTCCCTCGAAATGAACTGAACAAAGCATCTTGGAACCCGGCAGAGCTTGCTCGGGCTGTATAAAGAAGGACAGAATTCTCGAGTGTGCCCACTTCTTCTACTCCACGCTTATCACCGTCCCATCCACCCACCATCAATGGTCAAGACTTCACCACTCACATACCTGCTGGCATCACTGGCCAAAAACACCACCGCACCCTTGAAATCCTCCGGCGTGCCCCATCGTCCCGCGGGGATCCTCTCGAGAATCTGCCTCGCTCGTGTCTCGTTTGCGATCAATGCCTCATTCATGTCCGTCTCGATATACCCCGGCGCAATGGCGTTGACGTTGATCCCCTCCTTGGCCCACTCGTTGCTGAGCGCTTTCGTTAGCTGAGCAACACCGCCCTTGGACGCCGCGTATGCCGGCACGGTAATTCCCCCCTGGAACGTCAAGAGCGAGGCCACGTTGATGATAGCTCCCCGTGACTGCAACGGTGAGGCAGGCGCAGGTTTTGACAAGAGATAGGCGCCGAAGTCGCGGCATAACGTGAATACCGTTGTAAGGTTGACTTGTAGCACGGCATTCCAATCGTCCAGGGGAAACTGGTGTGCGGGATGTCGTTTCTGAACCCCCGCGCAAGTGATCAGGATGTGCATGTCATGGCCGGCTTTTACCAGGTCCGGGATGATCTTGGACACCGATGTCTGGTCGGACAGGTCAGCCGTGACGATTGTGGCCTTTCGCCCCAGTTGTTGGACTCTATTGTGTGTGCTCTTGTTGCTATCGTCCCGCTTTTCGAGCACATGTCATAATCAGCATGTTTTCCACCCACAGGGGCGGCATCTTCTTCAAAACGAAACAGAACGACACTCTCCCTTCTGCTCCGCGACCGCTTCTCACTCACCTGGATAAGAATGATGTCTGCGCCGGCTTCAGCCAGGGCGATAGCCATAGCTGCCCCAATGCCTCGAGTCCCGCCTGTGACCACGGCCGTTTTGCCGGCAAGGGAGAACATCCTCGTCAACGCCTCCATTGGTGCGGGCTGTTTCAAACAGGTCAAGGATGCAGACGCCTTCTGCCTATAGTTTTCCTCAGGATATCTTCCCACAACTTTATCGACACGAACCGCGTCTGAGGAAAAATGCCACGCTTCTCACGATGCAGAATCTTTCTCGGTGTAACTCTCTCTCCCGGCATCCGGTGTCTGAAATAACAAAACTAGTAATGCACGGCGATGCGATCGTCTTCTCAGAATTACGATTGGTCGGCAAATGAAGTGTTGATGACTCAATTGCCGACGTGAGGGGCAGATGCCGATTTCCCCCTGACATTCCCTCAGCCTTGCATCATCATCGTCGTTCTCGCCGATGATGATTATGCACGCGTGGAGAGTGCTGGACCCAACAAAACCAGAAAGATTCATGTTCATGCTGGTCTTATTGAGTAAATCTACTATCATGACTATTAAGCATGCTTTCTAGTTTTCATCGCTCTCGTGGTCCACTCGCATCTTGTTCACCTGGCAATCTGTTCGTCTTTCCATAGAACACACCCGATCACAACAAGATCGAGACCGCCGTCGCTGAGGGGTCCATCACATCATAAGACTTGGTCTTATCATCCATGTCTTTGCTGTTAATCTTAAATACCTCCGCCAGCTGCATTAGATCCGCATACAGCTGTGCAGCTGCGGCCGCAAGCTGAGTCTGGTTGTTGAGTGATGCAAGCTTGGCTGTGGAGAGGGCAAAATTGAGCATGTTCTGTTCCTCTGCCACTCTGTAGCTGAGAAGATAAGGGACATGAGATGCCAGCAGCCATTCACGGGCGTGCTTGATCGGATAAGCGGCTAGTAAGTCTTCTTCCTCATATGTCTTGAGATCGTCGAGGCTCTTTGGCAATGGTGAGAATAAAGCCGACGGCTTACTGATAACGAATGATTGGTAATAGCTTTGGAGATAGTTGATGGCGGTATGCTGTGGCGAGGCAATATGGATGCACATTGTGACGGCGTCGACGAGGTCTTCGAAAGTCTTGATCTCCGGAAAGGACTTCATTTGTCCTCCATTGTCATCTTGCATCTCCTTGATCCAGCTAGCAATCTGCTCGTCCTTTTCCACCTGCTCATCGGAGTGGATGTCAATGGCAAGAACACTCGACACGAACTTGCGAAGAGTCTGCCACATGAGAATCATGTTCCGTGCATAAGCATAGTTATGAAACTTTGGGTTGCTGGCCAGTTCCTCAGGTGGGAAGCCTCTCGATGCCAAATCATTTGGCACGTATTTTGCTGTCCAGTCGAAGCGTTTGTACCCATCCCTTAGGAAAGAATAGAGTTGGGGATCTGTGATACCCACTATCTTGACGATGATGTTTGGAACGAGGGTTGCCCGAGCTGCTGCGTTGACCGACAAAGTCTTGAGCCAGTGAGGTTGGAGAAGGCGATACACTGGGTGATCTGTTGAGAAGGCGCGATGTGCCGCCACAATGGTGACCTCCTCCACCAGGTGGGTATTGATAAGATGCACTGTGACTTCGTGTCTCAACCAGTCTGAGGTTTGGGCGCATGTCTTTGCATACCGCCACGGCCAATCGTCCTTGGACTCAGGGCTAGATGGACTAGACCTCTTGTTGAAGATGACCACAGAGTTTGCAAGGCTGCCTTTGTAGTCAACAGCTATAGCCAGTGGATGAAGAGCGCCGGCATCTGTGAGTTGAAAGAGAGTCACCGAAGCGCATAGACGTCTCATTCCATCATTGGAAATCATATCTGCCTGCTGATCTGCCCCAATGGCGGTTCGGAAGTAACTGCAGTCCTGGACATAGAAGGATTTGGGATTCCCAGTCGACAGGAGATTCTGAATTTCAGTATCTGACTGGGCGGCATCGGTAAAGGCTTTGAGCCACTCGGACGAGGCTTGCTCGATGGTGGTAGGATTTGTGCCCACGAATTGTTGTTGAGCAAATACAGCATCGGTCCACCAGTCAGGACGATTGCCAATATTCTCCTCGTCAAAGATGTCTTCCTTGTTCTTATGAAGCTCGTTGTTGCGTGCCTCGATGCTGTCAACAGTGAAACCTTCCGGATGGTCGTGGATAAAATCAAGGATAGTGTCCGGGAGGAGTGTGCCCACAAGGGTTCCAGTGTCAAGAAGCCTCATGAAATCGAAAATCTTGAGCAAGTTGACTTGATCTACTTTGGGTATGACGTCCAGATGCGGTGGGTAGTTGTCACTGCCTGGCTTCTGGAACGTGTAGAGAGACTTTGGGTCGACAGCTAGGGCCAACGGGACGCTGGTCTCAAAGCCGGCCACATCGAAGAAAGATTCAAATCTGTGTCTGTTTAGTATCCCGTCGACTAGAGTAGAGAAGACATTTCCCGGGAATACCTTGTTTCGATGCGTTTCATCATCTGCGTCAAGGCCAACTTGGTTCCTTGATAGGTACCAGCCTGAATTGGAGGAGGCTTCCCAACATCTTTTGGAGGGGTGATCTTCTTGTCTGTGTCGGCAGCAGAGATAGCCCGTGGCACGATTGATTTGTTCAGCAGCTCGGAAGTGAATGCTCCCTCGTCCCAGCCTTGCTTCAGTGGAATGGCAGTGACGGATTTCACCGGTACTTGAGCAGTCCCCATAGTAGATGCCGATAGAGTGTTAGCCGATTGGGTGTTTTTCTTAGGGATGCAGGATAGAGATTGAATGAACTGTTGAATGCCCTGGAGGCTTCTGTGGACGAGGTCTTTAAATGCATCTGGGGTGCAGGTGATGGGACGTCTGTACCCTTGTTGACGCTCTGTTCTGGCCCTGGTGATGGACAAACAGGATCGTGAAGGTCGAGCAGGAGGAGCACCGGGAGCAGAGGCACTGAGTCCGACCTGGGAGTTGATTGAAGCCACAGACTCTGGGGGGGAAACGTTCGTGTTGGACGAGTCCAGCCGCAGCTGAGGCTGCACCTGCGATTGGTCCATTGGGCTGTGAGGGATGTGAAGTCGACCTCAGCCTCGACCTGGACACGAACTCAACACGAACTCGTTGCTTTGTTTCAGCTCCACAAGGCAAAGTCGGTGTGTTGTGCTGCATGGATGGTCAGTTGGAATTGCAATGTCAAGAGTGACACCGCCTGTCACTTTCACCTCAGACTCTCTTGTCTGTGCCTTCCACATGTCAACCGATCGCACCTTCCGCAGGCTCTCGACCACGAACGACCTTTGACCTCCCCTCGGCAGCCACTACACTGCGAATTTCCTCTCTTTACCCTGTCCTTCCAGACTCTGCGGCTGAAGTGACAGGAAGGTGCTCGGAGGTTTTGGTGTGTAACAACCACAACCAGGCGCACCCACCCACCAGTCGGGAAGGAGTTATCCATCATGCAGGAGGAACCATGCTTTTCGTTGACGCAACACTGCGAGGTCTAGCTCAATTGGACGCCACTTGCCTACCTGCCTTGACAGCCTCATCCTGTCTCTCTCTCTACGTTCAACAAGATCCAGCCGTGTCCCAAAACACCACGAAATCACGGCGAGTTTCAATAGTTCCAGTTCAGGACTACCATCAGTTTCAGACATATCTTGGCAAATGTGCTTGGACCGAGTCCATCACACTTCCTTCAAGTTTGACAGGTGGGGATTGGTGTCACTGAGGTGGTACGGATTGCCTTGGCCTGTTCTCCCACCCTCCAAATCCTCCACCACCAAGACTGCTTCCTAGAGGCCGACGAGGATACTCTCATATGGGACTTCTTGAACAAAAATCATCACTATATCCCATTCCTATAATTTGTGACAGCCTCTACGAAGGAATGAGAGTACGATACAAGCATATCCTTCAGGCAGAAGGTTGCGAAGGATGCCACATTCAAGATTTTCGCTGTTTCTGTTCCCACCACACCAGAGGTAGGCATCCAAGACATGGCTTCTCGTGTCAGAATCAGGCCTCCTTGGCTACGAGGCAACTCTGTCTCTCAATGGGTCGTGGATACGATGGTGTTGGTGGCACTGAGTATTGGAACCCCAACAGCCTGACGGCTTGTCAGCTCGAATCTGCAAGCAGCCCCGTGGTCTAAATAGTATAAAGGTTGCACAACCTGGGCTTTTCATTCTATCAACAATCTATCTTCTGTTCTTTCCTCAAATTCTAGCCACACATATCATTACAATCCAAACAAGACGCCATGCCAATCCCACACTACGGCGTATGGAAGGGCATTCCTGTTTCCTACCAAGTTGATGGTCCAAATGACCGTACTCCTCACATCAACCTTTCCTTCAAGGATGACAACCACGGAACGATCAAACGGAAGGCAGCAATCAATGTCAAATCCCAGGACCACCCGAACGAACTTGTCTACTGGTTCAACCATAACTTCTCTCACTCGGTGACTCGAGACCTCGAACACCTAGACTACGGCTTCCACCCAATTGATCCCCGTGATCGTGACACACGCGACCTTGCCCTCGATTACATCCGCACTCGTAACCTGCTCCGGATCCCCGACGGGAGAATCTTGCCATTTCGCGAAAGCGGACCTGACAATGATATCCTCGATCAACTCCGACCCATCCTCGACGACGCCATCAGACAGCGGGCAGACATCTACCTCTATGGTTCGTCCTTTGGCTCCGGCATTCATGACATACATATGAACCAAGGAAGTGTTGGTTTTCCCAATGGCATTGGACAAGATGGAGCTTTCTTCTTACGATTTCCGGATGGTCATTGGGAAGCGGTGTTTCTGGCCTTTGCATCACAGCGGATTCCCACTGACGACCGGAATGGGCAACCAGTGCCTGACAGCACATCACTGGAGAGAATTATTGGGAGACAAGGACGTCCGCGGCTCTGATGAACATTTGTACCGATCATATCCTTGGTCAAGACTCATTAGGGGACATTACGGATCGCTGGTGGATGGAGATCTATAGGACACAAGTGGATATTACTGACTGAACGGCCGTGAAGGGACTGAGACTGATTTAGGAGCAGAAATATCAAAACTGCAAGTGGACAATCAACGCTCTCCAATCTGAAACTTCAATTTCCGTACTGTAGTAACTATCCAATTGCAAAATCCTAACTCGGATTTTGTCTCTCGAATGGCCATTTTCTTTGTGTGGGAAAATCAGATGCTGGTGACTGAAGCGACGTTGAGAAAGGCTGCGGGAGTACATAGCGACAGAGGCAGTTGTGAGAAATGAAATATCGCAGCCTATCTCAATCCATTCATGACCAAACAACTCCATGGAAACATCACGGTTTGTTTGTCACCCTTAATCGATTACTGTTTCAGCAAGAGATATTCTCCCTTCTCTGTCCCCCCAAAGCTCGAGCCTAATCGCGTCGAACCACGGGTCGCGGCAGTTGTGAGTCAGAGACTAAGACCGTGAAGGCAAGTTTCAGGAAATAAACCAGTTCAATGTTGGGACGCGGTGTCTTCAATCTTCCATATGATGCTGCATGTAGGACGCAAATGACGCTTGTCCGTTCTTTCTCCAGCGTTCTATCCAGGAATCATTCTTCGCACAAGACCTCCCCTATGTTCAAATTCTCTGATGAAACTGGCCGCACCTTGTCGAGCGAAGATGAGGTTCTCGTTTCTGTGCTTGGAGCACCGAATACAAGAAGCCAAACCCACCGACGACGCACTGCGATCGCCACTTCTAAAACTGCGAGCCGTCATCGCTCGCGCTGCAACAGGTCCGAATGTCCAATGGGAGATGCAGCGGTTTTGATGGCACAGATAGAAATGATGTTCAAGAAGTTGGCCGTTACGCTGCCATATACTCCTCCAGACTCAGACCCGCCAAACTCTTCGGGAGTTGACTATCCTGCTCCTACAACCCCTACACCAGCCGTGACGGCACGAAAGTTCCTCCAGCCAAAAGGCCATGTGCGACACTCGTCTACCGAGTCGTTTCCAGTGCTTAAACTTCCTGCAGAGATCCGACTCCTGGTCTACAGAAGTTTCCTCACGATCCCGCCCGAGAAAGCATGCGGGCAGTGCGACAAAAAGCACCAAGACAAAAGAGTAACCATCACTTTGGCAAGAAAGAATCTCAGACGTGTGTGACATCAGATCACCAGGGAATGGGATCCGCTCTTTTTCTCCACCACCACCATGACTATACGAAATCTGCTTGCGGGCTGGGACCCTTCTCTCAGGATCTAATATGCTGAATAAGACGCCGTTGACAGCGTTTGGAGAAATCTGCCACAGGGGCACTGAAATGGTCTATAACATTCCTCATACTCGTCGCCCTGGATCTGCCTTGTTCCAAACGGTCTCCCTCGAAAGACAGTCACTCTACAAACTGAACAAAATCCGAAGGCTTCGATACGTTACTAGAAGTGCTTCTCCGACCTGCATAGACTTGGACGACCTGAAGATCCTGGCTGCATTGATTCGGACTACCAAAGGACAAGCTCTGCAGTCGGTAGAAGAAGTGACTGTTTCCTACAACCCTTTGCTTCCCGTGAGAGATGTGACGTGGGAAAGTATATGGAGCACGTGCATAGGACTGGATCGGGAACGGGACGATGTCAAAGACCTTTTCCAATCCAAGGATGGACTTGGGTGCTTGGAAAATTGGACGGTGGTCCGGCGCATGTGGTACGACAGCAAGCTCATGGGGGGCCCGTGGTCTCCCTTCGAACGATTACTGAGGGTTCACGAGGTTCAATTGGTCTTTCGCAAGTCGCAACCGGTTTCAGCAGTAGAGAATCCTGAATGGGTGGAGTTAGCGGGATGGAGATCTCTGGGTGAATGAGTCCTTGAAGGAGAGACGGGAGTGGGAATTGAGAGAGAGAGATTCGGTGAGGCAAGGGTTGATGGCAATCACAGGTGTGGGTGGGTGTCGAGGACCAGTCAGGGCGTGGAGGGCAATGAAAGAGGAGTCCAGGCTACCTGGTCCCGTCCCGATTCTTCGTTTCACGCTTCATGTACTGGAACCTCTGCTCTGTTCACTGCAACCGTTCTCCCGACAGACCCTGCTCAGGATTGAGATCAATGCGATGTGAGCACAGGAAACAGATAGAAATACCTCAGCCACAGTGTTTTTGAACAATTGAATTGATTATCCCGTTGGTGTCTGTCCATAGTCCTTCCCTCGCTCCTCATCTACCCGAGTTGGAATACCTCTCCCGCACATATATCCAAGTATCCTTCCGCCGGCGGTACGTTATGCCACGTCGCGCAAAGACATTTCTTCTCGGCTCTGACGCCATCAGTTGGGGAGGCACGCGAAGAGTGGATGCGCACTTCTGCGTCAAACCGAGAAGAACAATTCAAGGACTGAGAGTCGACAGATGGAGGATTCTGAGGCCAAGTTCTCCCTGTGTATTTCTCCCCCAACTGGGTGAGTCCTAGCCAGCATAGGTATTACTTGTTTAATTGCTCACTCTTTTCCTGGCGAGGGAGTCGGAGGGACAGATAGGTTGGTCTGGGGACTTAAACTATGACCATCTAGTGATTTAGTGACAGATAGCCTTGTTGATGGAGGAACTGAACTAGAATGAATCGAATCGAATTGAACTGAGTTGAATTGAAACTCTGGATGCGAGTAAGAGAATCAGAAGAGGAATAATGGGTGAGCAGAGTGGAGTGGCCGGTTCGCTGTGCCGTACAAGATCACGATCAAGCGCCCTCCCAGCCAGGCTGTCCGCCGAATCCCGTCCAGTTCCAGGGGTCGAGGTGTCCAGGTTGCCCCGCCATATTGATATTCGCATCCATCTGTCCACTGAAAAGGGCGAAATCATCCTGTATCTCGTTGTTGATGTCGCTATTGTTATTATAGGGCATGCCGTGGTCCCAGAACCCCATCCCCATGGGCGTCGGCGTCGGTGTGATGTGCATCGAAGTTGGCATTATTACGCCACCACCATCATCAATGTCGGGATTCCCCGTCAGCATGGTCGGCAGGCCGGTATCGACATCCCGGGCATGCAGGGCTATTTGTGAGAGTGCGTGCTTGATGGAGGAGACGACTCTTGGCTCTGTCATCAAGACATCTTCCGGTCGCTTGGGAGCTGCCTCGTACGCCTCCCATGCCTGCAGTACCAACTTGGTGAAGAGGCGGAAGAAAGGACTGTCTTCCCGAAAGTGAGGCCCGAACCACGCACTGTAATTGTCACTCATGACTTCCCAGGCGTGACGAGCTTGGTTGCTCAGCGGCCGGCTTCGCAACTCCTGCACGATTTGGATGTAGGCTGGGAATGGGAAGTAGAATTGGTTGAGCCAACGGAATCCCTTGGTGAGCGGTGACGCCATGAGCTTGGTGTTGCATTCAAGCATTGTGAGCGCATGAGAAGTGGCGGTGCGTCGCTGCGCATTTGTTTGTCGCGAGGATGAGCCAAAATACCGAGACTGATGTTCCAGAAGGCGATATTTGGCCAGGTGAGCGCGTGTCGTCCACATCGTCATGAACTGCAGTGGGTGCTCTTGGTCACAGTGCCTGAGGTACCGGTCCTCAACCATCTTCTCCAGCCTGATTAGCTCAGTTTCATCTCCCTCGGCTTCGCTCTGGGCAGTAATGACGTTAACCTTCAGGGCTGGGGTAGTAAAATCGAGATGGGTCGAGGAATGGCGGATCACTTCACCCAGTTCACAACGAACGACAGCAAAAAGTGCTTCGGTGGTATTTCCCTGCGTTACTGGCGGTCTCTTCATATCCGGCTGCAGGTCAGAGTCGTTCACATTGAGGGGAACTTTGCAGTCCCATGCCGGATCTAGCGTTGCAGTCCTGGAGTTTGTGGTCTCGCTGACACGAGTATCAAATAGCACCAGCGACCACCACAACCTTCGGCGCATTTCCGCCTCAAATATCGTGTGTTTTGCCAATACCGACTCACTATGGATACCCATGCGTTGGGCAATGCGGATTGCTACAGCAAGCACAGATGACAGGGACTGAGGAAATGAACTGGATCTGACAGAGATCTGGCGCTGTTAGGAGGGTGAAACCAGCTGTTGGTAATACGCACCAGGTAGAGATATAGTGCAGTCAAGCAATCACGGTCGTTGGTTCGTAAGAACGAGCAATTTAACAGCGCCTGTTGACAGGCATAGTGATATCTCATCAAAAGGTCTTCTTTCGGGCACTCGAAAAGTCGCTGGCAGTCTTCGGTCGCATGGCTCGAAATCGCCACACAGTAGATACTGAACATCAATGCTTCCAAGGTTGGACTGATTTTGGAAATGTCACTGACAGCTTCGATGAGACGTCCCTGCAGGCTGGGAGTGTGTGTAACCTTGAGCAGCGGGTTTACGTTGTCCGAGTAGATCTGCCACAGCCGGAAGATTCGAACTGGGTCGGGATGTAGACTGGAAAGGTTGACTGCTGGGCCACGGGCACCGAACAAAAGGTTATCATCGCTTACAACTGATTGATCGTACACGTCTTTCACCGCGCTTTCAAGCTCATTTTCATGAGAGGCGGCGCTGTCACTATCAGAGTCTCGGAACTGTGGGAGCAGTCAGAAGAGCTCACAAATAAGGCGACATGGCCGTACCCCTTGACTCATGACATGCCATACATTTCTGGGAGAGTCAGCTACCATGGATCAAGTCCTGGAACACGCATACTTGACTCCGTAACTTCTTCCGGACCTGCTGGTGGTCGAAGGCGTTTGCATCTCCGAGTCCATATGTTCTGGAGGCTCACCGTCAGAGCCGTAGCCACTCCCGGCGACGGATTTTTCTTTCTCCAATCCAAAATCATTGTGGAGTGGTTCGAACTTGACGTTGTTCTGACGGAGCAAATCTTCGTACTTGGCTATGCGCTCCAGGAGCTCTCTCTGTGGGGGCCTTCGCCTTAGTCGTCGCTTAAGTAAGGGGCTGGGAACACATTGGACTTGAGATCTGACACAGTTTGCGCAAGGGAAGATGCGGTCGCACTTGACCTTTCGCTGCTGGCAGAGGACACATGCAAGCACCCGCTTTGGCTTCCCGGGGGAGGACGATGGAGCCGTTGCGATCGGGATGGGGCTATTCAGGGACTGCGCCGTCATCGACATAGTGGACGCTATGTTTTCGAAGAAACCCCGAGACCAAGAGGTCGGGGATTTCAATTGTCCATGGTGCGACGTCGTTGACTTGTCGTTCAACCATTCTGCCTGGAACCTCGACCATCCAATCACAGGTTGTGCTTAGTGGTGGTCACATGATTGACTCACCTCGGACTTTCTATTTGTCCGAACCAACGTATCAATTCAACTTCACCTCGCAAAGTTGAAGAATCACCGCAATCACAAAACACGCTTCCATTGACGTTGAAAGACATCATGAATCAAACCTTCTCTGATCACTGTCATTTGGAGGACAAGCATATTTCTTCCTTTCTCCTGTATTCTTTGTCCAGCTGCATAAAGGGTAACAAAGAGATGTTTCTCCCCATTAACCTCATCGCTTGACCTAGCTTCGACGAAAGGCAGCTGAAGGAGTCACTTTGAAAAGAAGTATGGATCCTGAAGAGCTGCCTTGGGGAGCTCCGAGTTGACGGGACAATTTCCATAAATATACAACATCATCTCCAGGTCATGCTCTCGCAGTACTACCATCAACGACCATTCCACTGGCAAACAACCAGCAAATCAACCAAACCCTTTCCAGCAGCCTCACAGCAAACTATCAGAACCGACAAAGACAGAAATGTCCGACTCCACAGTCGACAAAGATCCAGACCTAGTCAAGAGATTTGCCGAGCTTCTCATGGAAACTCCCAATCTCTTGACTGAGGACTCTCTGGATGGTGCTTCGACCGAGGCTGACGTTGACCCTGTGGAGCAGATTTCCAAGGCGTTTATGAAGATCAGTATGAGGGCTTCGTCTGCTGACCCGGCCAAGTGGCAGCCTGTTGCTGGTGATATTCACGCTACCGGTGTCGAGACTAGTGCCACAACCTCCCCCGACCCAGACACTACGAACTCTGCTCCTGATTCCCAAGGTGAGGATGATAGGGCGCGCCTCGAACGAGAAGTCATCGGCGTTCTCGATACTGACTACTTCCAGCGGACTCAATATGGGACCTTGCGTGCCGATCCTTCCCATCGTAATCGTCGTATCCATCGATACAGATTGAAACGCCGGTTGGCCGCACGACTTCGAGTGGATTCTCCAGGGGGGGCTGGGACTGGGGGTCTGGCACAATGATGGACCGAGAAAACAGATGGGAGATAGAGGCTCGTGGAGAGTTTGTCTAGCGCTCTCGAGGGGTTTAACCTGGAAGGTGTGAAAGATGGTAGGGCGTAGCATGAGCCAAAATAAGATATTATTATTATTCGTATCGCCCATTTTTGAATTACGTAGATGA
Source organism: Fonsecaea pedrosoi CBS 271.37 (assembly GCF_000835455.1). NCBI lineage: Eukaryota > Fungi > Ascomycota > Eurotiomycetes > Chaetothyriales > Herpotrichiellaceae > Fonsecaea > Fonsecaea pedrosoi. Next base: position 1,327,457 of record NW_013550615.1, on the reverse strand, counting down.
TGTTGTATCTTTTGTCCAGGGTGCGATACCAGAGCCACCTCCAGCTGCCATGGCCACCATAGCACTACCCTTTTCCTTATGAGATATTATGCACCATGCCCCGTGTTTATCCCAGTGTTTCTGTTTCGGACTTCGATCTGCATAAAGCCACACTCTTTGCTTTTCTCAAGTACGGCACAAGGCCCGTGTTCATTATCTCAATTCATTAACTGCTCAATGCCCTTTTGTTAAGGTCATAAGGCTGCACAAAGCGTCCAACAAAGCCGCAGTAGGTGAGGCCACTGACTTCCACGGTACCACTGCCTACCTTCTTCCTTAGTGACGAAGCACATTGAACCACAGTCAGATTCGAGACACACTTGGCAGGGTCTCAATGAGGCAGCTCCAAACTGCCTTCCACAGACAATGCCTTGTACCACTCAGCCACGGCGCAGTACCTCTTAAGGCAGTCTCAGCCCTTGACGATAGACCTGCCTCAACCCGCGCTCGACGGCCTTATATACCTCTCGACACCTGCCCGTTCCCTCCAATCTATCATCAATTACAAGCATCCTGAACAAGCAGACGATTCAACTCGTTTCTACTGATCAACAGCAAATCCCATTCCCCATCCCATCTATCTACCACCAAAAACCCTCAACCAAACCCCTAAAAGTTGGAAAAAGGCTGCAACATGATATCCCCGCTGTCATTCCTCCCGAAGCGCCACTCCAAGTCCAAATCCAGGTCGAAGCACCAGCGTGCTGACGACGACCTGGAAGCGGCGCGCCCGGCGTCTCCCACCCCGTCATCGTCATCGGCCAACACCTCCGAGACCCACCCGCACTTCAAGACCGATCCCACCGCGTGGACGTGGAAGGACAACATCAAATTCTACGCGTGGAGGGTCAAGTTGAGGGTGATGTACGCGCTCGAGTCGTATCGGATCAATAAGGCCTTCGGGGCCGAGTTTGATTACTGAGACGAAACTCCCCTGTTGATGTTGATGTTGGCGATGATGGGACAGTTGACTGACTGGCTGACGATGTAGGCGTCGAATCATAGGGACGAGCGTGAGTTGATGGAGTAGGTGAGTTGAGCTTGAAAAGGCGTAGAGTGGTGATGAGGAGTCGATAATTTGAAAAAAAGAACATGGCTCTGTAGAGCTTCAGATGGGGAGGGTCACTCTGAATTGGATACAAGAATCGCTCGTAGTCTTGTAGAACACACTCATTTAGAACCGGGGAACACGGGACAGGACAAGTAAGCTATGCAAAACAAGAAAAAAAAAAGGAAAAGAAAAGGAAGAAACCCATAAATTAATACGGCTCGTGTCCTAGCTGGAACAGGAATATTCAAACATTTCCATGCACATACACAATTCCATCCAACTCTCTTTTCTTTTCATCTCTCCTTTTGTATACCTTTGGAGTCATGTTAATGGAGGCTAAATGAAGGAGATGCCATATACACAATACTCGGAACACATAACTAAACTGGAACAGGCACGGGTAGTTGGTAACAGTCTAGGGTATCAAGGGTGTCTAGGTAGGGAGGAAAGTACCCCACCCTGACCAATCAAGCCCGGCGAGGCTGCGACCTCCTGAGTGGCCGCCCTGCACACTCCTCGTCGACATACTCCGTACTGATAGAAATCCAGTATTCTGTTGACTGTGATGGTGTCTCCTACCTATATATATGCCTCTAGATCTTCAAGAGAACTCTGGTGATGAGAGGACTGCAAGACATCACAAGGAAACAAGTATACAGTTTCTCAAACAACATCATTCTCGTTTCCCACAAACTCCAGCGCTATGTTCTTTTTTCTATGATAGCCAACTCTTCTAGAAACCAAATCTATTTTACCCGAGATATCCATTTGCTGTTCGTCGTCTAATCGTCATACCTGGTCAAGCATCTTTTCGGCGTCCGCTTCCCTTGCCACGTCTCCGTTCTCGACCCTCAACTTTTCCTCCCTCTCCTCGGCCTCACTCTCTGCAGCCTCCCGAGCCTTGAGTTCCTTCAACTCCTTGCAAAACTTGCTGTTGTCTCGGATTCGATCACCATATTTGATAAACGCAAAGGGAATTAGACACATTCCCAGACTCAGAAAAGCTAGTAAACTGCACGCCCATGCAATGCCCAGGCGGGAGAACATGGAATTTGCAGCTAGTGGCAAGACTGCACCAAAAACGCTTCGACTAGTGCTGGTGATGCCTTGGGCACTGGCTGCAAATGTTTCGTAGGCATCAGTGAGGTAGTTGAGCAAAGCCATGAAAATGAGGAGGAATGCCGCCCCAAAGATAAAACCCGAGGCAACAGGTGCAAGCCAGTAAACGCCCGGTTTTGCACTCCACCCGATCCAGAACAGGGAGACCACGTAGAGTGGCCCTCCAATGCAAGCCAGTGGGAGCCGTCTGTACTCCTCATGTTGTGCCCACGGGGCTTGTCGCTTCTGAGCCTTGGCCAGATATGAGTCCCACCAGAGATAGAGTGGTGCCGCGAGAAGAGATCCAAATGCAATTGGAAGAAACGCAAGTCCGGCAAGTCCATATGACCATTTGTATACTGAGTCCGGACCCTGGAAAATGATAGGGTAGGCTTCAAAGTACAGGTAGAAGATTGCGTACGCCAAAGAGCAATATGCTGCCACGCACATGACAATGACCTCTTGAAAAAGCATGCGGTACGGTCGAGTCATGACAACCGTAATGACGTGACGCAGTGTTTTCTTCTGAAGATCTGTCTTGGCAACGATCTCGGGATCACCTGTCTCTTTGCGAAGTCTTGCTGCTTTGCGGCTGAGCAGGACTGGGGTGTATGTCTCTGGCATGAAAATAACAAGGGGTAGTGTTGCCACGGCCAATAGAGTGCCCACGGCAAAGACCCATCGCCACGAAGTATTCTCCGCAATGAACCCTGAAATGGCTGGTGCTACAACGGGACCGAATGTCGTCGCAACCATGAACCACGCCATCGCCAAGCCACGTTCCCTTGGGTCGTTATATACGTCAGCATATAATCCTCCCGTGATCGCCACTGGCCCAGAAAATCCAATCCCACACACAAAGCGGAAGAAGAGCAAACAAGGCCAGTTCGGTGCCACGGCGCATGCCATGCTGAATATGGTGGACAAGACGAAGAATGACAGGATGACTCGTTGCCGACCATTATTTTCGGAAAGGGGACCACATAGCGTGGGCCCTACAACATAACCGGCCAGAAAACAGGATATTGGCAGCGGAAGCTGAATCTCTTTTGTGACGTCGAAATGCCTTGCTATGAAAGTGATGGCCCCGCTCGGCAACGACGAGGAAATGGTGCTGTTCATTACAGTGATCATGCCTGTGAAGAAAATGTATAGCTTCTTCCTCCGCGGCCAGTTGTAAGGATTTTCCGGGTCACTCGAGCTGAACGTTATGATCTTTCTCGAGTCTTTTGTGTTCTTTGGCTCGTCATCCGGCGACACGCTGGGCGCTTGCCCGCTCGTGAGGGTATTCTGAGAAGCATCGCAACGTTGGAGACCAGGACGGTTGGCTTGGTTGACTGCGAAGCGTCAGAGCACTCTCTTCACTAACGAGTCCGGAGGGGAAGTATACCTGTCAAGGACTGCGGCGCAACGGTGGTATCGACCGACTTCTGGGTTTCATTGTGAGCACCAAGACCCATGGTCGGGTCTGTCTACCAGTGGTGGTCAAGTAGGACTGCGAAAGAAGAGCACAGTCAACACACAACAGAAAACAAAAAAAAAAGAGATGGGGAAAGAAACTATCATGAGAGCGAGCGTCTGCACACTCCAGCCTTCCGGAGAACGGAAAATGGGCGACATTATTGTAGCATGCCTCTGCACGAGATGAGGGGAATCAAACAAAAAAGTAGTCCCGGATGCAGGACAGTGGGAGGATCAGCCCCAAGTAGGCCACGGCCCGCATTTGCGACCAATCCGTGCGGGGAGAAGCAGTATAGATTCATAAGCTTTTGATGAGAATGAAGCTGGCGAGAAAGAGGACATGACAAGTCGGTTATGACGGCAGTAGAGTGGAAGCAGGAAGATCGGCTACTTGCTGCAATTATTTTCCCTTCGAGTCGATTATGGAGTACGTGTGTTCCCGGTGCAATGGGAGCCGACAGGAGCAGGGATGTCATTATCAGCATCATGTGATGGCTAGTTCATTTGAGGTAAGGCTCCCGAAGAAACCCCGCTAGTGATGCTACGGATCGCGCCCTTTGACCTCCAACAGTCTGTTGCTCTATCAACCATGTACGAGTCCGTCAGCCAACACCATTTGGGAGATAAGGCTATGATATCTTCATTTGTGCTGTCTGGTTGACGACTTTGTCAAAGCATCCGGCAGAATTGTCCTCGCTTGGTCTTCGCTCACCGTTTTCCATACTATTCCGCTCATGTTTGTTTCCGTCAAGAACAACAGAAGGCTCGTCGTGGCGTCCCGCAACTCGCACGCTGTCAACCCCTACCCGGGCGGTTTGGTGGGAATTGCCAATCCTGGCGGCATGGTCTTGTTCCAAGTCGCGATACCGCTGCTCGTACTCCATTCGCTTCTTCTCGCGCTGTAATTCTTTCCGTTCGTGAAGTTTCTGTCGGAGATGGACACCCGCAGCAATGAGGAGGTATGCCATTTGGGTTGTGTTTGGGGCACAAGTATTCGTGCTCTGTTGCAGACAGGATGCGTGTGCCCGTAAGTGGAAGACGGTGGGTGATGCCGAGAACACGTTTTCAGAGCTCAGGAGCGTGGAGTGGGTAGGGATGAAGATGCGTGCCGAGTGCTGTACATAGGTTGAACAGCTGAACAAGGGCCACATGGGATTACCAGGCCAAAGACAACTCTCTGAAGCCCTCATATTTCTCAACACACCGGACTCGACTTCTAAAGACTTATTGAACGACCAAACCTTGAGCCAGCGGAGGCGTATCGCGTACAAGAAATGGGCAGCTTACGGATTGGGCTGCGTTACCGGATACGCGCCGTCTGAATAGAGCAAAGTCTGATACATTTGAAATTCCACTGGTCCTGCACGACGGACTAAATACCACCAGCCAGAACGCCTCTGCTAAGCTGCAAAGTAATTAAAATGCCAATAGTCGTACAAATTCATTAAATCCTGTTGTTGGTTGTTCGCGGTCTTTCACGGTCCCTCTCGTGCCCTCGGGGGGTCGCTCCTCTTCAAGTTTCAAGATCAACAAGAAATCTTCCGACGGCCAAGTAACATCTGCATCTGCCGATCTGGAAGCTCCGCTTGTCAAAATGTGCCCGATCGGCTGGGTTTGAAAGCCACGCCCTATCCCTGTTGCTAAGGGTAAGGATGACTGCATCGCATTGAGTCGTGTTGGAATTGTCCATGTATCCCTCCGAAGAGAAGTTATGTTCCACATCAACTGACTCGGTAAGAAACATGAGTAAACCAAAAGTTACAGGGAATCAGAATCAACGTGAAAACCGTGGTGACTTACCCGAAACACATGAATCTCTTCCAGCCCTTGGCTCCCTCTATTTTTCGATTCATTCGCAGATCAGCAAACCTCTCACCCCGAGGCCCCATCACGCGGTCGAAATCGTTGGCTGGTGGACTTGTCGACAGTGCGAGAGTTGGCCGTTGTTTAGAGTTGACCACCGCAGCGTATACATGAAGTTTGGCGACGGGATTCTTCTCACTGTCACTGGATAATGGGAGATCGGGTTGTACTGTAGAGCTGTCTTCATCTATGGCACCAAGTAGCCGTGAGGGCGGTGTTGGACGACGGGGGCGAGTACCCAAACTACTGTACATAGAGGATGGAGTTGGGACTGCGGAGGACGGCGAAGGTGGTGCGGACGAGGAATCTGGCGAAGAGATGAGAGTACTTGAAGAGGACAGAACGCTCTCGATCGAGTCTGAGGGTGACGGAGATCGAGAGGAGGATCGACCGTCCATCTGGCGCTTGGGGAAAACCATGTTTGTGGTGTAGAGAAGTTGTGACAATGGTGAAGCTCCGAGGCTAGGAGATTTGATGGAAACCTCGCTTGGTGGTAGTTTCCCACGAAGCGATGCTGCTACCCGTAGAGCGAAGTAGCGGAGCGGGAGGTCGCTCCTCTCACTGTCTTACTGACATATAACCAAGACGGCAGCACGCTGTAGGCTTCGATCAGTCAAATATGCATGTATACAAACAACCAGTGGTGCCAGCACGACCGCAGACAGAGAGAAACTCTGTGGGAGGTGACATAAGATGCAGGACGCAAGCCGCGGGCTACAGGCTGCAGGCTGGTTCAAAAAGCCACCGCGAGCTTACCGTACACTCTACGGGGATCGTTGAATGGAGCATGTCATCTCATCATGGACACCATCACCCACCATTGACGACGGTTTGGTCGATCACTTGCTTGGAGGAGGTGTTGGTGCTGCCACATTTCGTCTCTCATCCGCGCCTAAAAGCGCCATCTCGCCGTGCGGGGGTGTCGATTGGGCCCTGCGTTCCTCGCTAAGCCCGGAATCTAGGGGTGACAGGAGCCAAGAGACCCCGGAACTGCAGGTGTGGGTGGTCACCCCTCGCCTCCCCTTGCAACCCCAACAAGTCCTCGGGCCCCAAGCGCCCCAAGAGCCCCTCCCAAGCCCCCCGAAGTCCCCGAAATGACCGTTTGTCTGTCTGTGAAGCCCGCTAACCACAACCACCGAACCCTTAATCGGGGGGACAATGGGCACATCTAAACTCTATTCGATCTTGGAACTGCCTGAAAAGGGATCCGATCTTTGACAGTGGCTGGTGTCGATGACGCCGATGGCTTGATATGCAGGGTCATTCTCGTGCTTTCAAAACCAATGTTCACGCCAGCCCCGTCCAGACAAGCAGTCTCGATCCGCAGCACGCTTCATTTTGAGCATGTGAAGAGCTGGATTTCCTCCCTGATTGCGAGTCTGCCTGACCACAGACGTACGTGTTTCTGATGTGGGTTGATCATGTTTGACGTCTACTTGTACATACATTGCTTCTGAATGGTCACAGGAGCATCTCGTGCACGGGTTTATCGGCTTAAAGTAAATCCGATTCCCGCTGCCGGGATCCCCGTTTCGGAACCATCCATGTCGGCATTTGCACCAGAGTCGTTATCAGCAAATGCTCACCTAAATGCGCCCTACTGTTTGTGATGTTTCCATTCTTACCCCTATGGAACTGCGAGGTCCCAGCATAATAACACAATTGCCTAAAAGGCTCCTCACAATACACTGTCGCCAATATGGCGCGCCCACGACGAGCGTCTGCCGCGTCAGATCTCAGTTCCGTACCGGACCAGAACCAGGTACTTGCGCACTCTACCATAGTCTCCCAGACCATGTTCATAGCTGGGTGGTCTGTAGTAACCAGCTATCTGTAGGAGCTAGGGAGCATGTACGACTACCTGGCCAAAATTGTCCTCCTCGGCCCCAGCGGCACCGGCAAATCCTGTCTCCTGCACCGCTTCGTGAAGAACGAATGGCGCGTCCTTTCCTCCCAGACCATCGGCGTTGAGTTCTCGTCGAAGATAATAAAGATCGGCACACCCCCCAATCGTTCGAAGCGAATCAAGTTGCAACTGTGGGACACGGCGGGCACAGAGCGATTCCGAAGCGTGAGTCGGAGTTACTACCGGGGAGCAGCGGGCGCAGTGCTGGTATACGATGTCGCCAGTATGGCCAGTTTCCAAGCACTCCCAACATTTCTGAGTGACGCAAGGGCTTTGGCTAGTCCACAGTTGACGGTGGTTTTGGCGGGCAACAAGGCGGATCTGGCAGACGAGTCGCTACAAGCCCAAGTTCATTCGGGTCAAAACCATACGAGAACGCAGGCCGTGCATGTGAAAGGGAGTGCCCACCATCAGCGCATCCAAAAGGAAGATGAAGCCAACAGTGCTACACCAGCGGCATCGAGCGCGTCAAGTCGACAGTCATATTTCCCCTACGATTCTGGAGGCGGAAGCGTCACCGACTCGGTCAAGACAACATCCAGTCGCTCGCGCGGGGACAGCATGAACCTCTCAAAATGGACAGCAACGCAATCCACCGAAGGTCGCGAAGTCAGCACCGAAACCGCCTCCCGCTGGGCCTCGAAAGTCCACATCCCCGTCACAATGGAGGTCTCGGCTCTGACGGGTGACAATGTCGATGCAATATTTTACCGCCTGGCCGCCATGATCCTGACCAAGATCGAGCTGGGGGAGATCGACCCGGATGATCCGGCAAGTGGTATCCAGTATGGCGATGGCGCTGTAGGAGTCGACGGGGACAGCGTAACCACAGATGGAGGTACCGTGAGACGGCGGAAAGGCGGGAGGGGAGGCACCGTGCGGAATGGAGTGCTCACCAGCCTCGGGGAGTGGGAAGACGTATTTCGCCGCCCGGCTTCGCGAGCAGGGAGAGGACGATGTTGTTGATCAAGGTGTCGACGAGCATCGTTTGATGCCCTTCCTGTGACGGAGCGACGATTCCACGAGACATTTCCTCTCTCCCTTCCTCCCCCCCCTCCCTTCCCCCCCTACTGTTTCTCACCCCTTTCCTTTCACGTCCAGCGAAAAAAAGCGCACCTTTTGAAGAAAAGAACAAAAGCAAGCATTGCCTGATTGCTTGTCTGCTTGCCATACAAGCTCGTTGGATCAATCGACCTTGAGCGAACGTTCGTTTTACATTTACATGTACAGCAGCGCTTACACATTCCTGTCTTTGTGTATCAGCGTGTCATCGTGTCAGCTTGTCAGCGACTAGCTTTTGCATTGCTTTGCATTGCTTTCCTGCACGGGATTGAGGCTGAGGTCACGGCGTTCGCATGTTCTGGATAGAGACTGGGGACTGGAGACTGAGGGCTGTGGGAGGCAGTGTGGGATTTCTTCTTCTGCTTCTTCTTCTTGTTACGCCTGCAGTGCAGTGCAGTCAAGTCGAGTCATGGCCGAATTAATGTCTAATACACACATACATACACACATACATACATATGTTGGATTCCTCTTTCCCGCCGCTTGCTATGCGGTGCTCACTATAAATAAATCGTCAGGCCTATGTGAAATAAGGACACGCGAAGCGTCTTGGAGCCAGGGAAACACGACCATGATGACGTATCTTGGACGAGATCATTGTTCCAGGATCAAGCCTAACGCATTCTGTCTTGTGAATGAGGGTGTCGACGAACTACCTATTATCTACATGTCCAACACCCTCCATCAAGTCCCCCCGACATCGACCTCTCGTGGTTCTTCAAACCCTCCTTGGTCCCGTGTAGCTCCTTCATTTGTAGTCTCGAATTTCGGGCCAATCTTCTCACAGAGCTCCACCAAGTCGACCTGCCCTATAAGGTTCTGAGCCGCACTCAAAGCCTTCATAATCACAAGCTGGTTCCTCTCAGTTGTGGCGGAGCGGAAACTCCTCACTAAGAATTCACTCAGCATCTCCACGGTCCAATCATCAGGAATATCTCTGAGGATTTGCAGAGGGTCAAAAAAGGTGGCGAATTTCCCGAGAAGATAGGACGTGCGTTCAAGGCGTTCCTCAACGTCGTGAATGGAGAGAAATTCGTGGAAAAGGAAAGTGAAAAGTTCGATCTGGCTCGTTCTGGATGGTAAGCTGGCTGGATCAATGGGAAAGGAGGAGGAGAGGGGTGAAGGACGGCCAAAGTAGCAGTATCGTGTGGCTGTATCATAATCACCCAACCCATGTGTCAGAAGGCGAAGGGCTTCTTTGTGACGGCCTTGACGGGCATCGAGGATCACAGATTCCGAAACGAGATAGGAGGAGAAGGGTGCCATGCGCTCGAGGACCATGGAGACCGAGTAAGTCAGATCCTTTCCAGCGTCGCTGGTGCCTGTGGATGCGTATGCGCCACTCCCTAGAAGTTGGAGGAGACGGAGACGTGATTGCCACCATGGCTCTGGAGGGGCGTTTTGATGAATGAAGTCAAGATAGGTCGGCTTGGGCGACTCAAGAGCTCGATAGGTCGAATAGCTTTCTGCTAGCGACGTGCGAGCGGATTCTGACTTTTCCAGGACAGTCAGAACTGTGTCGAGGTAATAGCCGATGAGGTCGTCGGCGTACTGTCCGAGATTTTTGCCAAACACAAGATATTCCAGGTATTGCTGGACCGCTCCCGGTGCTTGGTCTTTGAGAAGTTGAACTACCTCTTGAGGGCTGAACTTCACCCGTGCAGCGTCGTCTGTGAAAACTTGGACGGCGAGCTCCGGATTTCGCTGTGCGAGCAACAGAGTATAACTCTGAACCAGTTCGATATCTCGAATGACCGTCAAGTAGCGGCGTAGTTGGACCTCCACATAGCCAATATTCGAACCATAGTCCACATCCCTCTCTCCATCGATGATCCGTTTCCAAGTCGCCAGGACATCTTGAGCTTGTTTCCTACTTTGATAGAGCCGGCTCAGAATATAGAGTCTATTGTACCGTTCCAGTAGCAATGTCGCACGCTCAAAGTCGCCCTTCCACTGATCGACAACATTATTCAATTTGGCTCGCACTGATCTCTGGGCAGGACTGTCTGTGGCCAATGCTTGGTCCAAATAGAGCAAGACATGGAGCAACGACGCATCAACAGAATCAAATACGTGTTTGTCATCTGCAATGCTTCCATAGCCGCGCTTCTCTTGCCACAGCATCAAGAAGTGTCTCATCATCATCCAAAATTCGGTCGGGGCATCCTCAAAATTAGAGATTGGCGATCGATGATCTTGCAAGAGATCTGCCATACCTTGATGGAGCCAGATGCCTTCTGGCCCGTACAAGACCTCCGACGAGAGTGGAGGTAGAAGGAGGAGCACGATGCGCGGATCTAGCCCACCATCATGCAATGCGTTCTCGACAGCTCGGAATATGTCCTGAAGGGTTGAGGCACCTGAAAGCTGTGTCTCCAGATACAAAAACAAAATCAAGCTGGCTTTCTGTCTGATGTAGTTCAGGGTGAGGAACTCCGTCTCATCCTTCGGTTCGCGACCGTGAATACTAGCCAAGAACCCGAATATTTGACCAGGAGTCACATTAGCAGGTTGGCTGTCAATCATATACTGCATCAAGCGATGTTCGAGTTGCGAGATCAAGGGATTTTGTAAGATCATGAGAAGATCTTTACCGTGCCAAACCAAATTTCTCGTGAAAGCGCGTCCGAGGCGACCAGCAAGCATTTCTTCTTCAATAGCACGCTTCTTTACGAGCTCGTTCGACGGCTCGACAGGAGTACTCAAGGATTGATTCTCAAACAGAGCGCGCTCTTGCTCCACCTGTTCCACAGCAGACTTTGTCCTTGGATCACTCTCAGCTTGAGCGATCTCTCGTTGTCTCAAAGACTTGATGGGAAGTGGTACTAGTTGCAACAATTGTCCCGGGGCTTTGAAGAAATGGCTATGCGTGCTCAGCGTGTGGTGCAAGCCGGCGGGAGCATTCTCAAATCCACTTGATGGCAAACCAACGCAGGTGCGAGGGTGCGCGAGCTCGGATGCATTCTCGATCAGCTGGATTTCCAATTTTCTCTCTGTTACGCCTTCTTGAACACTTCGCAGAAGAGCGAAGATGATTTTACCTTCATCTTCCGAGCGTGGGGCGCCTTCGTTTTCTGGCACGGCGAAGTTGTCCACAAGCAGATCCTCAGGGTAACTTTCGAAGTCAATTGTCCCTCGAACAACGTCACCATCCAGGTTCACAAACATACCAACTCCGGGCTCAGATTCCATCGTGCCCGTAGTTAACATGAACTCCGTCGGAAAGGGAGAGAGGATATGCGGTTTGAGACGCTTGGTAGAATGTTTGCTACTGATGCCAGCGGATGATTTGGCGGGAAGTGCCTCGGTTGACGCACGGGGGCGCGCTCTCGGACGTCCACTCCCATCTGCACCTCCGACGGTGGTCGAGAGGTTAGTAGGTGATGACGAGGGTTGGGCTGAGCCAGCGGATGCCGTATCTGGAGGCATTAGATGAGAAGACTCTTGGCGTCCGTGGGAACCGTCCTCTGGCGAGCCGATCAGATTCCCCATGCTTGTGCTTCGAGCATGACCAGCTGCTTCTGCAGGTGGAGGAGACTGTGCTGGAGCACGCCCATCGTTTTCGGCCAGCATATCATCAACGGTAGGCTGTGATGAGATGGGAAACAGGGGAATCTTCTGCTGGTGTTCTACCTCCAGGAGCGCATAACTCGTGTCATCAGCCACGCATGCAATCGTTTCTCTTCTGCTCGATTTCAAACAGCCGGGGTATTCGATGTTATTTTTGATTGCCCGCAGCCTCTCCCCCACCCTGACCAAGATGATTCTTCGCGAGTTTGCAATCATCACCACAGGCCCCTCCGGGTTCTCTTTGTCTTCATTCTCGTCAATGCCACCAATCCACTGGACGCCAGTGGGTTCCCTGTTAGGAAATGCCGGACTGAATTCTGGGAGTGAGTAGAACGAGACGACGCCATTGCATAATACGCAGGCTTTTAGAGGACCTGGTAGAACCAGGATCTGCTGGATGCCTGGTGCATTCGGAGACTCGGCCGATGCGGCGTGGCCGCTGGGTTGAAGTCGCGAGGCAAGAATGAAGGTTGTAGGTGCATTGTCGTTGTCCTGATCAGAAGGGATCGAGACCAAATGTAAGATCTCGGCCGCAGAGGTTCCGACATATAGATTGTTGTCTGGTGCATCGTAAGACGAATGCGGGAAACGCAGGATAAACAGTCTCACCTACTCCAATATTCTACACACGTAATTGACACCTTTGCATCACCGTCATCTGCCGCCAGTGGAATGTCCTCGAGAACAGCACGAAGGACATACGGGCCTGGTTCAGGCGCCGCCAGTCTCTGCCGCTTTGCAGGTCGCTGGCCATCTTGGTCGGGTCCATCCATAGGGAGAAGCGGCCTTCAGTGACGCCGAGCGAGAAGATCCATGGATGCGAGTAGTCCAGCAAGCTTCTCTCAAGAGAACATTAAAGTGCTGTCCTCGTTGTACTCGATAGTATGTATTGCGGTTGATGACGGCAAGCGGAGCATTGTAGTGGTCAAAACGCACTACTGCGGGAGATTCGATTTCGGGGCGCAGTCTTGGGTCCAACTCCAACGCCCGTTGCTCGGTCCCGTTGTCAATACAGTTGACGCGTTCAACGTTAATTCGAAGGCTTCTCAAGGCTCATCTCACTCTGTTGCTCTACAAACAGGATTCTGCAAATGCATTAATGCTGATGGAGCCTCCGAGTTGGCGGCACTTCAAAAGGGAGGATCTGTGAACCCTGCCCCCTATTGACGAGATGGACGCAATGGTGGTATCAGAGGTCAATGCCCCTCGGGCGGAAGACGATGAGCCTCGTCCTGAATCTTTTCTGGAGAGGCCACCGGTTGAAGCAGAAAACAAGTTTCAAAAGGCAATCGCCGCATGGCGCAGTGAGTTCATGTTCACACCCTTTATTCTCACTGCTGGCTAATTTATCAGACATCGACCTTTCCTCGTTGATGCCCCAGTTAGATTCTACAGCCTCCGAGATTGTCGCTCAGCAGAGAGACGCCTTGCTCGAACGAAAGGAACTCGCTCAGAAGACGAAAGACTTTCGGAAATTGGAAGATGCAGCAAAGTTGACTGAATACAAGACACTCTTGAAATGTTGGTGTACCCTCCCCCGGAGCATTAGGCGGAAGTTGACTTCTTGCAGCGTATCAAACTTTCATTGACCTGATTACTGGCCATGGCAAGACTTCCTCGTCCGCCTTCCTCCAATTATACCAATCTTTGTCCGAGGCTCCGGATCCCTTTCCTCTTCTCGAAGCCTCTGTCGATTCCCTGGTCGCGTCTGAGGATACGGTGCCCAAGCTCACTATTGAGAACCAGCAGCTTCTCTCTAGAGTTAGCAAATTGACCGCTCAGCTGGAGGAAACAGAACGAAAACTGCAAGACGAAAGCAAAGCTAGAAAAGATGCTGAGGCTGGAACTAGTGCTCTGGTTCAGGAGGTTGAAGTCAAATGGGCAAATGTCTTGGAGGAAAAGCAGAACAACTGGGCAGCAAAAGAGCGTTCTCTGGAAGAAAAGGTCGAGAACCAGGACAGGCTACTCAAAGAATTGAAAGCCAGCTACGAAGTGTCTCAAAGACTTCAAGATGGGTCGGCCGAAGCAGCCTCGTCTAAGGCTGCCGCTGCAGAGCTGGAGATGATGACCTACGAACTGGAGAAGACAACTGCCCGTCTGGCGGAGATCGAAGCGAGGAACGAACAGCTTCGAGTCGACCTTGCTAAGGCCACTTCGCAGAGCGTTGAAAATCACAACGTCGAAGACGATCCTTCCTTTCTACGCTTGCAGTCCGAAAACTCTTCTCTTCTTCGGAAAATTGAGTCCGCAAGGTTCGAGAGAGAAACGGAGAAGAGAGATTGGGACAACAAGCTACGTCAAGTCGATAGACAGCGGTCCCAACTCGCAAGTGAGAACGAGGAGCTTCGTACCAAGGTCAGTAAATGGTCTGATTATGAAGATCTGAAAAGGGAGTTAGATACCCTACGGTCAATTGAATTGTCAATTGGCGACGACGAAGATGGGGGGGAAGCTCCCATTGACCGGGAAGCTGAGACGAAGCAATCCTTGGAGCAGCTGCTACTTGCGCGCAACAAGAAACTGACGAATGAAATGACGCTGCTGCGAGTATCACACCAAGACCTTCAACGTCAGCTTGAAGAGCTCCAAGAAGAGCTGTCGAGGACCAATGCCGAGTTAGAGAAGTCCCAGAAGCTTTCTTCAACCCTGGAGAACGACCTCATGCGTGTGCAGGAGGAGGCTGCAAATGCACTTCCCTCTTCCGGGATGTCTGTCGCTGGAACCTACGTGTCTCGGCATCCCATGGGTTCTTTACGACGAGGAAGGGCATCATCGCCAACATCTTCCATTATTTCTGGCTATGATATGCAGCCGAGAACAAACACATTTGAGACACTACGAGGAGGAGAACCAGTTGGTGGGGGCGCTGGCATTTTGCCGATGATCCAGGCTCAAAGAGATCGATTCAAGCAGAAGAACCAGCAACTTGAAGAAGAGCTATCCAAGACTTATGCAACAGTAACTTCCTTGCGTCAAGAAGTTGCCTCGCTTCAGAAGGATAACTTGAACTTGTACGAAAAAACACGATATATCTCAGCGTACAATCGGGGCCCAACGACATCTTCATCCTTTTCTGGACCACCGGGACACACGGCGGTTCATGTGGATGACAGCACGACCGGTCGATGGAAGTCACAATACGAGGCTAATATTTCTCCTTTTGCCGCGTTTCGTGGCCGGGAAGCTACACGTGCTTACAAACGCATGAGCTTCCCTGAAAGGATCATATTTTCCTTAACGAGGGTCGTTCTCGCTACCAGGACTTCGCGCAATGTCTTTGCCGGCTATTGTCTTGCTCTTCACATGCTGGTGTTCGTGATGCTCTACTGGATGGGCACCATGGATGTTGATCGGAACGTTGTCCATCTGGGCGAAGCAGCAGCAGCGGCTGCGGTTGGCGGCGCAGGGCTTCCTTCACCTGAGTTCCACGACCCAGATTGGCATCAGCAGGAATTTGGATAGCTTCTGGTATGTAAAGCTGCATCGCCAGGAGTGCTTACTTGTTGCTGCGGTGGACATCTCATAGTCTACGGCTTCATTTTGCGTCATACAGAGAATCCTCTTGCACCTCACATGTCCTTCTCTTTCTACCGACTCACCGTCATCATCAAAGACGAGCTCTCTGCAAGGGCCCACGCGGCTTTATTACGCGTTTTCCTTGAAAAGAATTTTGAAGGCCACGGACGGACTCCATGGCTATCCGGCATTATTTACCAACACAGAGTGACAACAAATTCGAATCCTCCAAACCTAAATGCGTACGTTCCGGTCATGTGGGCAGGCGACCATCGCGGAAGTGGTAGACGCCGACCATTGTGTATACGGAATCCGACAGAGTGAGCACTAAACAACAGGGAGAAGACAACCCGCGGATGTTAGATGGACTTGCTACAATTTCTACAAGTAGTCCGACCAAGTGTCCTGCTTCGTAAGCGTTTGTGGAAAAGGCTCAAAAGAGGCGAAGTCGATGCTTACGTGAATGGTCCATTTGCCATTGTCGCAGTTAGCGCAGACGAGACGGAACGTGGCCTACGCACGCAGCTCCTTTGCAAGCGATGTTTCGTCCCCTGGCTACTGTCTGTACAAAATCTTCAGAAACTATTCTGGCAGCTGGCTCCCGTCGTCAGCTGAACGAAATACTCACGGGTCCCAAAAGAGCTGTCTTGCGCTCCGCCGGCATTCCTTTCGGAATTACGACGCGAAACCAAGACCTGCGTGCGCATAATGCCCAGCCTTGGTAGTGATACGCAATTAGGTCCGACGGTATGTTTCTGTACTTAGCACCGAAGAACATCATCCGAACTAGGAGAGACATGTGTCTGCCTGGTCACCAGTACGCCCGAGTGGTACCCGAAGACAAGGTCCCAGTCTTGCTGATGGAAGCGCCTTCGAAGTCTTGTATCTTCTGTCAAAGCTGCCTGTGCAGGTTTATAAGTCCTAAGACAAGCGCCGAGCAAGATTCGGTTGGATACCCGTGTCTTAAAACCTGAAACGCATCCCGAACTGAAGAAAGGCATTTCTCTGGGCGCGGACTAAGGCAAAAGAACGACTCGGGGAGCGATTTCGACAAGGCGTACCCGCTTTGTGCGCTACATCTGCACGTCATACACGAACTGATCTGAGATTGGCCCTTTGAGATGGTGGGCTGGCGGCTGGCCGGCTGGCCGGCGGCAAGGAAATAACCAGACGAACGTCCTAGCACGCCTGAGCAAGCCGAGAGGTCAGCAAGAGGCTTGCCATTCGGAGGCCAACAACGCAGCCACCCGACCAGCATCCCGAATACCCTACTCGCCGACCAGGGCCCTCTAGATGTCCAGGCTAACCCAGATGGCGCAAGACGGTCCAAATTCCAAGGTGTTTGCTGCCGCAGGGCGCCAATTACCCCGTCTATTATTACATCCGAACCCTCGTCGATCAGACACGCAGCCGACAAATCTCCCTTGCCGCTTCTCGCAGCACTCATGCGGCCAAGATGGCTCCACCGTGGCTGGCGAGCCAATTACAATGACAAAGCCCTCAAGATAGAAACACCGCCTTCGTCGTGGGAGATCCACTATCAGAATAGCAACCATCCTATCCGTGGCCGGTATACCAGTCCACTTGACAAGTTGATATAATGCGGCGGCTGGTCTCGACGATGGCCTCTGGTTTCTTTCAGTCCTCATATACAGTCTTTGCTCTCGTTCTCAACAGCTCATTCCAACAATTCACTAGTCAGTGTGAATCTTTCCTTGCAGTCCAAAAAAGAATCTGCGGGCCAGACAGTTTCCTTCATTAATACCCATTTTACCACTTTCTTTTTTCCAAGATGAAGTACACAATGCTTCTCGCCTCGTTGGCGCCTACACTGATGGCTGCACCACTTACTCGAGATGCCTTCGAATGGACGCCGACATTAGCTGGTTACTTTGACGTCGTCTTCCAATATATGCAGCAGGCTAAAACGCCTGGCTCTCCCTCGCCGACGTGTGATGTGTCGAAAGCTGCCATGCCGATCGCACCCACACCACTCCCCAGCCCGTCAGGATTGGTCCTTGAACATGTTGCTATCGGTAGAGGTGTGCAGGTATGTGGTTTTCTTCAATCCTGGTCGCGGGTGTATACTGACATTTGACAGAACTATACGTGTGCCAATGCCACAGCCACTCCTGCCGCAGTCGGGGCCGTTGCAAGATTCTACAATGCCTCGTGTGTGGCGGCTGATTATCCGGATCTCCTGGCCCTCATCCCCAACCTGGCCTTACAATACCCTCTGCCCTCCGACCCTTCTGCTCCCCTTTCACCCTCGGACCTTCAGCTTTCATCTCACCACTTCTTCTCCAATACCACCACTCCGGTCTTTGCTTTTGACGTCCCCGAGTCTCCAGAACTTGGCACCGTCTTTGCACAGAAGGAGCACTCTTCCGATGCCCCAGCCAATGCTGTGGCTGGCGTCAGCGGTACTGGCAATGGCGCGGTTCCCTGGCTTTACCTGACATCTCGATCCACCACTGAAGGCGACATCAAGGCTGTCTACCGTTTGGACACCGCTGGTGGACAGCCACCTGCGACATGTGCAGACATGCCTGCAGCTTTCAGCGTGGAGTACTCGGCAACCTACTGGTTCTACAAATAGTCAATTATGATGCTATTGAAGACCTTGTTTTCGCATCGCGCGGCGTTGGGGTTACAATGGATTTGTGGGATTTACTTGAGATTCTTGCTCCGGCCATGAATGGCCGGATGCTAGGCGGTCTGCGTGGGTAATGAGATTTTCCGAAGTGGTCAGGGACTTCATATTATTACAATATATACCCCTAGATATATCTGAGAAAATAACAACACTTTCCAATTGGCCTTTTCGTCAAAAGCTGCGCTTTGGCCTTTCCTAGGCATCGAGATGTAAAGCGGGATAAGGATAAAGGTTTTTCCGTGATTGATCTGAAACTCACCCTGCGCCTCTCGCAAAGCCACAGCGAAGCCACCACCATCTTGTCTTCCTCCCATCTCTCCGCCGACAACAACATTCATCACCTGCTATTGTTGCTGACTTTCGCTCTCATCAGGTAGTTGGCCTCATTTTGTGACGAGTCTCCATGTATGATTTGGACCCATGTTTGAGCGGACTCTGCCACCTTATGCATCCGGAAATGCCCTCCACCCTGAAAGTTCCCTCGCACTACAATTCCTGGCAGTCATCCCTTGGGCACGTTGAGGACGAGGAATCGGAAGGTCAACCAATGCATCTAAACTGTTCAACATTGGGCTTGCCCCCTAACTGTCCCCCGAACCCTCAGCAGACCTGCCTTCTCTAATTTTGCTGAGTTGGCACAGACTTTGCTTCGAGTTTGGTTGAAAGTCAATGCATGTGCTCTGTGCTCCACTCACAAGATGCCAATTGGCGCTTCCTTATGGTACAAAATGGCTCGGACAATCTACCAAATGACACGATATCACGTCCAACATTGGTTCAGTCTGCGCATTGACCATGTGGTCACACACGGGGCGAACAGATCTGTAATTCCAGCCACGCAGTCAGCCAGAAAAAGAATGAAGGGCCTGGTGTACATTCATAAGTGCTTGGTCAACCAAGGTCTTCCCGCCCAATGCAAAACAGTGATGTCCACTCGCTCTTCAAGTCTACAAGCACCTTCATGCTCCATCCCGGATAGGAGAAACAGGCTGCTCTCCAGATACCCTGCCAGTGTCCCACCGTGTCAAGATTTGAAGGTTAGCGCGTTTTCTTCTTCGGTTTTCCCCAGGCAAACCATGGGCCACTATACGCCTAGCCACGTGCGATTTTCTGTGCCGGAAGGCGACTCCGAATGCGCTCAAATCTGTATGCTGCTTTCCTGGATCAGTCTTCGCGAGTTCCCAACAACCGTGATCCAAGGCTGGACCATTCAATCGAAAGTCTGGGTCAGAGAATGCAACCAATGATTGTTTGATTGAGCTGGATGAGGAAGATGGTACGTTTCCCCCTGTTCTCAATCAAAACATTCACCAAAGCCGGTGAGCTGTCGCGCGCATGGGATGCCTTCAGAGAAACTTCCCACTACTTTTACCTTTCCCATCAATATCGTCCCGGTGTACACGTTTCTGAAACATCTCTGTGGCCTCCACACGCCGAGTATAAATCCCAAGATGCCGTCCCTTGCCTGTCTCTACAGTTTGAAGGCTCGAACCGACAATAACCACACGACACACTCTCCAGCTCGTAACGTACTACGCAGCTCAATCAGCCTGCTCTCGCTCTTAGAGCAGCAAATACAGCAACGGACACATTCTCTACAGATCCGGATGCACCAACAGTCCCACATAGCTCGACACACCACTCATTTCGGACAAACCGTTCGAATACATCCTCAATCTTATCGTGATAATCAGCTATCTACACAAATATCTCAGATCTCTGCAATATGGCTATCGTCAATCCAGAATATGGCAAGATCTATGGCCGATATAAACAAGCTACAGACAATGTTCTGTCGTGGATCAGGGCTCTCTACAACCGGCCGAGCACAATTCCCCTGAACAAGCATCTCCAATTGGCAGTTTCGGCCGTTCAAGACGGCATCCAAATGCCCGAGAACATACTCGAAAACCTTCAGACCGCCATCAACCTGCGAAGGCAGACAGCCGAGCTCCACAAGCACACCGGAACCTCAGATCACGGACACGACTATATGATCACAGTTCTTCGAACCATCTCAACCATTTTCGCCCCTTCGAGACCAGCAACTCCGGAACCGGCTTCAGCATGTGTTGCAATCCCAGCACCCTCTCCTTTCTGGCAAGGGCACTTGACACCTCGACCTTTTACTCCTCCTCCTCCTCCTCCTCCGGGGTACTTCCCGCCAGTTCCTTTTCAGCAGGAATGGTGTCCTCCCGCATTTTGTGCATATAATCAGATCTATCAGAATCAGCAACCACCCCACGGAGCCTATTATTCGCCACCTCGCTCTCCTCCACCACCGCCTGGCTTGTATTCGATGTGGCAGCTACCTCAACCTCAATACTCTTACATCGGCCCAACCACAACTACGAGCACTCACGGCATCGATTTGCAGGATTCTATGTTTGAAAGCGCCCCGGGTTATTGAATCAATATTTGCGACAAATCATCATCACCAATCCAAATCAATCAGCAACAATTCCAACCATCTTCAAGTATATGTCTATGGATAGTATCGAATGTGCAACGAATCCCAGCAATATATTTTCAGCTGCAACAATACAAAGCCGGCATAATTTACAAGCCAAAAGTCCTGCAATACCAACAATGAGAAAATCAGCACTACATACACTCATTCACTCATTACAACAACAATATCCAATCGATGACAGCCATCGCTGCTGCACCACTTACGTCAAACATTCAAAGACAAAAGGCACAACCATCCAATATCCTAGCGTCATTATGAATCTCCTGAATGAACAAGTTGATGTACGAGTCTTTGCCAAACCCTCATTCCTGTACTTACTAACCCGTCCCAGTCCACCCTGCAAACACTTCAATCGGCGCCACACGTGAACTTGCCAGTCGTCGAGGAGAGGGAGGGGCCCATTTCAAAAATGCTGCCCGTCAGCATCAGCATCAACCGCCTACAAGTCCTCGTGTGGCTTGGATGATCAAATTTCTCGGATTTGAATCCGCCCATTTGTCTAGAGAGGGCATTAAAGGACTTTGAAAACAAGCCCTGCGGGTTTGATGATGGTGGATTCACAAGTCCCACGCAATAAGGTATAAAATCGGTCCTGCGGGACTTTGGAAAGAGGAGGGCGCCTTGCAATAGAGAGGCACCTTCTCGCGGTGCAGGGTGTGAGTAGCGGGCTCCTAGCTCCGCTTGAGACTGTGAAACCAAGACCTCTCTTGATGTCCCGTTCACATGTCCGGAGACCAACATTACAACGCGGAAGCAGAATGCGACGTGCGTCTGTCCAAAAAGGCGTTGTTCTGATACGGACCTCGCCAGTAAGTTTGCGCAGACAGCATCTTGCCTACTGTTGGTTCTAATAAATGGCTTGTAAGAAACCCCACAACTTGGTCGCCGGACCTCAAAGGTGAGAGAGATACAAATAATCCTAGACGGCCGAACGCTGCCATGTTCGGCTGAAGACCAGAGGCCCGCACAGCACTCTGCCAACACTCAATGAAACGCTTACAAGGATGTTGATCTGTCCCAGTGCAATGAACAACAAGGTTAGGCCACCAACGTCGAAAGAATGACTTACTTTTAGGTATCGTTGGCGAAGACAATTCACACTACACTGCCATGTGGGCAACTGAGCGCCTAGCTGACGTCGGAAACTGAGGGTTAGGCCTTGGTGGCCTGGTAACCTGATCCATGTGACTTCAGGTCGCACACTCTGAAGGTATTTAATACTTCGTTGTCCGTTCAATCGTGGCGGTCAAGACTATAGGACGAAAATTTTCCCTCTCAATCTTACCAATGTATGTCCAGAGATCGCCTTCCGGGGCTACCGTGGTGCCTAATGTTATTGGAGGCAAGGTCGTGTCTCTGCCCGAAACTCAGAACTTCCCTGTCATTCAAGGTTCAACTGGGGACACGATCCATTACGCCCAGAGCGCAACCGTCGACGTCGGAGTTCATGCCGTCGAGACTGCTGCTGAGGTCTTTAAAACGTGGAGGAAGACTCCACTCTCGCAACGGCGGGCAATATTGAACAAAGCGGCTGACATCTTGGAGACTAAGGTCGACGAGTTGGCCAAACGAGAGATTCCAGAGACTAGTTGTGATGCGCACTGGCCAGGTTTTGAGGTGATCTTTGCGTCAAAATTTGTGAGAGAGACCTCTGCCAATGTCTCGACCGTGTGCGGGAGCATACCGGACTCTGAGGTTCCAGGAACAACTTCATTGGTGTTTCGAGAGCCCGTTGGTGTCGTTCTGACCATCATACCGTAAGTCGAACCATCCGTTTCTGAGAAGTTGGCATTATCTTACCAGCACGGTGGCAGATGGAATGCTCCAATCATTCTAGCCTTCCGTGGCATCGCTGCTGCTCTCGCAGCAGGCTGCACAGTGGTCTTCAAAGCCTCCGAACTGTGCCCGTGGACTCACCAACTGGTTCTTGAAGTCTTCGCGGAAGCAGGACTTCCAGCCGGGGCACTGAACAAGATTCAATGCTCCCGTTCTGAAGGTCCTGCTGTCACCGAAGCCATCATCAGCCATCCGGCTCTGAGAAAGGTCGAATTCATCGGCAGTGCCGCAGTCGGACGAATTATAGGCACCGTGGCAGCCAAGCATCTGAAGCCTGTCTTGATGGAGTTAGGAGATCAAAGCCCTGTGCTTGTCCTGGAGGACGCAGATTTGCAAACCGCTGCAGAGAATTGTGTTCGAGCTAGTAGGTCCTTATCTCCCATCCCGACTGTGAGAATGATACATGTCTCACGGTATTCCAGCCTTTGCCCATCACGGTCAGATCTGTTTCGGTACTGAGCGAATCATTGTCCATGAGAAAGTGGCCCAGGACTTCTCCCGGGTACTTGTCGAAGCCACAAAAGCTCTGCCCTCGGCTGGCCACGCCATCACGGTAGAAGGGGCAAAACGGTCTCAGGACATCATCGAAGAGGCTGTGGCTGATGGTGCCAAGTTCCTCGTCGGCAGCGCCCAGTTAACGGGCCGAACGTCTCTCGAGCCTTCTATCTTGATGGATGTGAACCCAAAATCTCGGCTCTCGCGCGAAGAGTCGTTCGCTCCGTCTGCGAGTTTGTATGTGGTCAACAGTGACGAGGAAGCCTTGGCCCTGGCGAATGACACCCCGTACGGTCTATCTGCATCGGTCTTTACGAGAAACCATGCCAAAGGACTGGCTCTGGCACGAGACCTAGAGTTTGGACAGGTCCAGATCAACTCGCGCACCATGTCTGTCAACGGTAAAGGATACTTCTCTGCATTTGTTGAGGTTAGTTACTGACAGTCAATGCAGTCGCCGCGCCACAGACGGGATTCAAGGGAAGTGGATGGGGAAGCAATGGTGCTGCATATGGGATTGCGGAGTTCCTGTTTAGCAAGCATGTTTCGCTGACTGCGTGATATTGGGTCAGCAACTGGTATACCGAGCACATGAAGCTTGGTGTAGCTTGGCCTTGAAAGGACCTGTTTTGGGGCAAGGCAGATGTGGGGCTTTATTCCATTCAGAGCCTAGCGCGCCCGGCCCGTAGCCATCTCGAGCCTCATACGCCACAGGTACGAATAGAAGCTTGTGCACCGCCACCGGATCTCTTCCGCATTCAGTTACTATGACATCATGCTGCATATCTTTCGTCGCCCGACTTACTGGATGTACTCGGTACGCACATACAATCAAGCAGGGTACAAGGCAGGATTTGGGGGTCGATCATCTGGGCACAACGATGATCGGGCAACCAGATCCAAATCGCTAAGCCATGTGTGCCATGGTATTCTTCGACAATCCTGCAGTTGAGGAAAGGGAGACGTCTTCGTCCCCTTGCTACCCTCTCGTTCAACTACCAAGTCCGCTCTCTCGACGCGTGGCCATTTCCCCCCATTCGTCTTTGGTTTCCGATCACCCCAACACGATCCAGCGTGCTGTTTATGATCGACACTGGGCGCCCCGGGAGTCCGATCCAAGATTTGGGAAACCCTAGACTGGCGAGTCTGGCAGTTTTTTCTTCTGATATATCTACCTTGGGTAGCGAGAGGTTTCCCAGATCTGGATCGCGACTTCCCTCAGACCATCCCAAGGCTGTCAAACAACACGTACGGCGACTGAGTCCCAGCGTCCTTGTCGTTGACGAAATTGAAAAGACAGGACTAAAGCAGCAAACGCGAACATCAATATTACCCTAAACATCATTAAAACTCCCATCCGCGCATTACATCAACCTACCAGCCCGTCACTAGTATTCGTTTTTGGGAAGCCAAGGATAAACGATAATTGAAATACTCTGTCTGCTGGACCTGGAACGGCGTCGAAATATCTAGTATTCTGATATATGCCGAGACTGGAAAGGCCCCTGACCTACCGATACCCTGGGCATCACAGTCAACCAAGCTCCCGTCTGACTGTCAACGGCTCTATATCGCCATGGCTGGAGACGGTGTCGCAAAGACGTGTCTGCGTCTAGAGAGGAAGCACCTAAAGAGGCGTCGACCACGACCACGACAACACCAGCACCAACACTCCCGTCGCACATCCCATACCATATCTCCCCTCTCAGCCGCACTCATCCTCCTCTCCACCATCCCCACCGCCGCCGCCGTCACGATGCTCCCCCTCCGCGTCACCAACAACTGCAAAGAACCCATCTGGCCCGCCATCCTCACGCAGTCCGGCACCGGCCCCGCGAGCTCGGGCTTCCTGCTCGGTTCGGGCGCCACAAAGTCCCAGACCGTCGGGCTCGACTGGAAAGGCCGCGTGTGGGCTCGCACCAATTGCAGTTTTCCCACGACGACGACGGGGTCGACGTCGGCGTTACCGCCTCTGCCGCCTTCGAGTGGGCAGGGAGGCAGTCCCTGCCAGACGGGCGATTGTGGCATGTTCTTGGAGTGTCAGGGTGCAGTGAGTCAATTCTCCTCCTTTTTTTCCCCCCTTTTGGTGGTTCACATCATGTCCTTCCAAGAGTGAGTAGACGAATCAAATTGACATGAGACTCTCTCTGTGCAACGTACGTAGCTGATATTGAACGTTCGCTGAGCCTTGCGCAGGGACAAGCACCAGCTACACTGGCAGAATTCACAATGTCGTCAGACACCAACCAATGCTTCTACGACATCTCGCTGGTCGACGGCTACAACATCCCCATGGGTATCATCTCCTTGCTCAGCGAGACCGACAACGCAAACCTCACCGACATCCCTCCCAACCTGACCAACCCGGTCTGCATTGGCACCTCGTCTCTTCTCGCGCCCGTGGGTGACGCCCCCGATGTCGATTTTGGCACGAACTCGACCTATCCGCTCCCCCTGGACCAGTCTGTGACTTCTTCCTTCGTACAAGACTGGTGTCCCTGGCCACTGCAACTCACGCCGCCCACCAAACCGGGCGACGGCGTCTATCCCTACCCGGACGACAACATCCAGCGGCCCATCTTCAACCCCTGCCTGAGCGCCTGTGCAAAGTGGAACAAAGCTAAGTACTGCTGTACCGGTGACCACGGCACACCGGCAACCTGCTCGCCGAGCCTCTACTCGCAACAGGCCAAGAAGCTGTGTCCCGACGCATACAGCTATGCGTATGACGACCAGACCTCCACCTTCATCATTCCCCAGGGCGGAGGGTTCGAAGTCGTCTTCTGTCCGGCCGGCAGGAGTACCAGGATTCTGGCCACATTCGGAGATCAGTTGAGGCAGCTGGCACAGACGGGACATGCCACGAGGGATATTGTCTCGTTGGCGCAGAATGTCTCCTATATCAAGGCAAAGAGTGCCGCCGTACAGGTCACGGTGCCGAAGCTGAATACTGTGTTGGCTGTCTTGGTGGGATCGTTGCTCGCTTTGGTTGTTGCTGGGGGATTTGGGATTCCGTTGTGATTTGAGAGACCTGGGTGGTGCGTGCGATCCCCGTTTCTGAGCGGGAATTGGGTTCAGACTTTGCCTGGACGGACGACTCTGTCGCCTGTGTTGATACCCTCTGAAACGAACACCGCACGCAGCATTTTGTTATATTAGTCCACACCACCGCTGTCCCGATCTCAGCCCTTGTCGTCCCCTTTGCTATTGTTACTATTGTTCCAACTCCACCCCAGCGTCTCGTAGTCCATCTCGTAGCTTTTGTTCTGCCACCGCAGAGTCGTCACGCCGGGGATGACGGCCGAGCACGACCCGGGCCAGGGGGCGTCCTCGCCCCCATAGAGCACGGCCCACAGGAGCCGCATGTCCCGCGTGGGGAGTTTCTGCATGAGCACCTTCGTGGCGGCGACCTGGATCTGTTTCTTGCGGTCCGGGTCGTCCTGCGCAAACACCAGCGCTTGGTGCTCGCTGAGGTAGCTGTCGTGTTTGACCGGTTGCGCGGTCCAGCGTCCGGGGGGTGTGAGCGTCGAGAGGCGTGGGATGCCTTGTTCGGGCGGGGACGGCTGGGCGGGCGCCGCGGGTTGCGTCTGGCCTTCAGCTTGGGCTGGAGCTGGAGCTGGAGCTTGAGTTTGGGCTTGTTGCGGCTGAGGTTTGGCTGCAGCATGGGCTTGGTTTTGCGATTGCGATTGAGACGGAAGCTCTGGTTGAACCTGGGGTTGGGCTGGACCTTGGACATCTGATCGATTCTGGGCCAGGACCGTCTCCTCGAGCTGCGCCTTGATCACTGCTGAGCTCTTCTTCCCTTTCTCGAGCTTGTTGGCCAAGTCTGCGGGGTTGCGGGTGTGCTCTGCATGCGAAGGAGCCTGTGTTGAAGGCCCAGAGGCTGCGGTACCGTCCTGTTGCGGTATTGACGGCTTGTCCATGTTTTCCAGCGGCTTCTTAGCAATGGGGCCTGAGCTGGAGCTCGTAGACGATGAGGCTTTGCCATTGACGAGGTCCACACCACTCTTGCTTGCGCTGGCATCGGCACCAACAACTGCGCTGTTGCCACTCGCTTCCCCAGAACCTCCTTGTTTTGCCCGGACATTGGGACGCTTCGTGGTGAAGTGGTCCTCCAATGCCCTCCAGATGTCTGACGCGATCTCGACCGGTTCGGCAACCTTCCATGCTTCGCTCCCCGGCACCAAGGTTGACAAGATCAAAGCTTTCGCACGTGCGTTCTTGATCCAAAAGTCGTCGTTGGCGTCCGGCTTCGGGAGGGTCAGAGGGATGTAGGGGGCCGGTTCTTGGACAGCTGGAGAGGGCGCCGATGCGGTCGCCTTTGCCTGACCAGGGGGTTGAGCAGGACCCTTGCCCTTGGAGGCACTGGGCTTGGATTTCTTGTTCGGCATGGTTTGTGAGAGAGACAGAGAGAGAGAGAGAGGGTGTGTTTGTGTGACAAGTTTTTTTTATTTTTATTTTTTGCGGTTCTTCAAGGCAAAGAGGCGGTCTTTGCTTGAATCACCCCAGTGTCCTGGCATAGTTGAAGCCACGGTGACTGACAAAACTATTTACCACAGCGCTGAAAAGGGTGTCTTGTCCATTCAATGTCACACAGCGCGAGCGAAGTTTGGGAGTTTCTTTGAATATGCGGTTACCGGGTTAAATGCTCAGACGAAGTTGTACGGAGTCGCAGGAAAGCATGAAGTGCATATCTCATCTTCAGGATTGACTACCACCACCACCACCACCACCACCACCACTACTTCATCCACTCTCCTCTGCCTATGTTTGACTACGGACAGCGTTCTCTCCCAGACCTGTGACGAAGATATTTCGTGGTAAGTCCCTAGGGCCACATGGTTCACCCTCACACGACGACCTTGATCGCGCCATTCCTCACCAATCTAGAGAGTGTATTTGAATCCCTCCTGTCCCTCGATCGGCTTCTCCAAAGTCCCGGTATCGACCTGGCCATTCTTCTTCCAGAAATAAACCGATGTGCAGCAGACAGAGCATATGATGAAGAGCTGCAACCCTGCGGTAGTCCACAGCCCACTTCTATATGTCGGAGCTTCCTTCTGGAGAAAGGTGGTGGAAGCGAGGATGCCACCAATAGCTCCAAACCCGATCTGAAGCGCGCTGCCTACACTTCGCTTTGACTGCATCCGGATGTTGTTGGATTGATAGGCAAGAATGGCCGGGACATTGCCTTGACAGCCGGCAACACCAAGGAAGATTCCGAAATATCGGACGCCGTCAGAGCCGTGATAGGCCGTGATCATAAGCCCAATAAGCACGATGAGTGCCTGGGCTAGAATCACGGGAGCACGTCTGTGGTACTTATCGCCAACCCATGCAAATGTCAAAGCGCTGATCACTGCAGCAACGACTGGGGGCGCCGAAAGTAAGTTCGCAACCCCGGCAGTATATCCCATCCCCTGCTACAGATTAGCTTTGCCGTCCATGGGCAATCGGCAGCACGTGGCTTACCTGGATGATCACTGGCATAAAGTACGCAAAAGCATACGCGGGGTTAGCCGTCGACATAAACATCATCGAACTGGAATCGTCAGTGGCAGACAAGAACTAGGGAGGACGATGGACATACAAGACCCAGAGTTTCCAGTCCTTCAGGTGATGGCAGAACTTTGCCCACGTGAGTGGATCAGGGACAGCATCTTTCCGGTCATCCTCAATCCGCCGGATGATGAATGAAGCTTCTTCGTGCGTCAAAAGGCCCTTCTTTTCCGCTTTGTCCGGGAAGTCGATAATGATGAACCATGCAATGACGGCAACGGTTACTGTCAACAGGCCTTCAATGATCTGTTGCGCATCAGCAATGGATATACACGAGAATCTATCACCTTACAAAGATCCACTGCCACCCGCGCAGGCCGCCCACGCCCTCCATCTGCATCAGGCCATATGCAAGGATATTCGAGAAACCGCCGACGAGGACGGACATGAGATAAAAGAAGGCGAGGCTTGAAGCATTAGGAGCCAATTCTCCAAAAGATTTTCTTCAGCATACCGTTTCTGGACCTCGTACCGCTTATACCAGCAGCTGATCAAGTACACGCATCCAGGGAAGAAGCCTTGCAGCATGTCATCAGTTCACTTCTAGGGTCGAGGAGACAATTTTTCTTACCTGCCTCAAAGAAACCGAGCAACGTACGGCAGACGGCGAGAGCCTCGTACGACTTGACAAACCCCTATGCTTGCGTCAGTTGTACAAGACACATGGCAGGATCATTGATGCCTGGTACTTGACCGATCATGACACATCCCCACGCGAACGCAATGAATGCGAGCCAGTTGGCACTTCCCACACGACGAAGAACAATATTGGAAGGTAGCTATTGCGGTTTCAGTTCGACAGTTCTGAGACGTCACATGCAAAGTCGTGTACCTCGAACACGCAGTATGGGGGAAAGAACACCACTAAGACGACAGTATATCGGTTTCCCACATCCAAATCCAGATCCTCTCCCATACCAGCAATCCGTGCATTGGAGATCTGGTCAAGTCAGCGCTAATGGAATCCAGATGGGAGGGTGGGCACCCTACATTGACACGATCAATCAGGGCAATGGAATACAGAGCTCCTAAAATTGGAATGAGTCGCCAATCGATTTTCCGAACCAGCTTATTCTCCGCGTGTTGGTCCCAGTCCAGTTGGTCTTCATTCACTCTTTGCGGTTGCTCATGCGTACTTATGTCGGAAAAGTGGCCCGTTGAGTCGTTGTATTTCTGATCTGTCGACGACATGATGGCTTCAGCTACCTGTGGCTCTGGATCTCGAAAGTTCTTTGTTCAAAGTCTGCTGGCCTCCAATCTCATGCTCACAGCTTCAACGTAAGCGAAACATTCTTGCAAGGGCTGGGAGTTGTGAGGTCAGGGTCTTTATGCTGTTGGCCTCATCATCTTTGCCCAGGCATGGCATTCTGGGGCGAGGAATGCCTCTTCTCTTCCAAGGTACTTGGCCATTGTTGCCCAGCGGTCTGATGTCGTTCCAAACCATATTGTACGTATTTACCCCTCTTCCTGGCACCTTGGCCGTCATCTTCAGATAAGTTGCCACGTTGGCGCCAAGGTCTCACAATGACATTTCCATACGAATACCTTTGCACTTCAACAATGGTTCAGGCAGTGCGGCTGCATTGCAGATCAACGGGCTTTCTCGGCATGCCCCTGTGGATATGACTGGACGAACACGGCATGCCAATGCTAGGCTAGCTTGGCCGTCCCAGCCTCTGACCTCAGGTCTGTTGGTGGAGACTAGCATCGCTGAATCTGGGGAAATCGACCCACCCCCAGTGGTACAATTCATGGTCTGTTCTTGGGCAATGACTACGATGTGGCGAGTCGACACATGGTACACTGTATTGCTCTTCACACTAAGTCGGATTTTGAGCTACACCCAGAATCTCAGGCTGCGACTGTCACGCCACCACCACAATCGATCTATGAGCGTACAAGGACAAGGATTCCAGATGGGATAGAGAGTCATTCCTTGGCAAGCACGAGATGTGCTCCCTGCTGGTCCAGGGGACTCTTCGCTTGATCGTCGTTCAGTGGATCAGGAGAAGACCGACAGCAACTCGCCGAGTCGTGAAGTCGACAACCTCGGAGCCGCCCCTTGCAGCCTCGCCTAACCCATGTGAGTATCATCGCCGTCCATTTTCTTGCGTGATCATGTCCGCAGCTTGCGCGGCAATGGCATAGGTTGCAGCCTGCAGATGTGCACCAATTGGTATTGGGATGACGCTGGCATCCACAACTCGCAGACCATCGATGCCCTTTACTCGCAATTGCGTATCCACCACGGGACCCATACTTGCTGTCCCTGCGGCATGGAAGAACGTGCGAGCCTCGGACCGCACCCGAGCGTCAATTGCTGAATCAGAAGATGTATATGACAGGGCCTCGAATGAAGGCGGAGGGTTCTCAGACTCGACCACGTCCGACATGGAGTGCTGAACAGCTTGAAGCAAGCGGCGAATTCCATAACGCATAAGCGCGCGATCGACGTTTGTTGCGTTGTAGTTGGGATCGATGACTGGGGGGTCCAATGCTGACGAGGAAGATAAACCGATTCTGCCTCGGGACGTCGGCGACATAACCCCCACCACAGCACCTATATGTGTTCCATCAAAAGGAACATGCAGGTTGGTGATGGGTAGGCCACCAGGGGCGTACATCATGATTGATTCAAGGTGGACTGACTCGGAATCGAGAAGCGAGACAGGGTATGTGTCTCCATCTCCAGATGAGTCGCCGACCATATCTTTCTTCACAGCCTCCTCCAGAAAGGACCTCGGCACGTTCTCGGTCACAACCCAGTCCACAGGAAGGCCCAATTGATGTGCTGGCTCTGCCCAGGGTCCGGCTACACCTCCCATGGCAAGGCCCAGTGAAGGGTTCTTGAGGCGAAAAGCGAATCCGACCAGGAGGTGGTCGTGGAAGTTCAGGCCGACGCCAGGTAAGTCAAGCTGTGTTGGGATGTTCGCTTCCTCCAAGTCTGCAGCTGGACCAATTCCACTCAGCATGAGGAGTTGTGGTGTGCGAAATGCTCCTGCCGAGAGGATGACCTCTTTGGATGCCAGAAAATGTCTCTCGCCATGGATTTGGACGCCTACAGCGGTAAGTTTTCCCTGTCGATTTTCGAGAAGCACCTTTTGTGCCGCAGTTTCTGTCATGACCTTGACGTCTCTCAAATCGAACGCTGCGCTCGCTAGCTGCCTTTTCCCTTCCTTCAAGTTCTCGACCACTTCGCCTACACCTAAAGGCTCACCGACGTTGGCGTTCTCGATCTGGCTCAGTCTAAGATCAAGCCACGCCTTCAAGACTTGATCCCTCAAGGGAGACTTGCGGTCAGGGTGGCTCTTTGATATTGCCACAGTTGAGATGTGGTCTTTCTCGATCTTGTCGAAATAAGGCAGGAGGCCGTTATAGGTCCATCTCGCATCACCCACGAGTTTCCCCCATCGGTCGTAATCGACTTTCGGACCACGAGTCCAGGTGGCATAGTTGGTTGCGCTACCACCCCCCAAGGCCTTCCCACCGGCTTCATACAGCGACCGATCATTGAGGTGTGGTTGAGGTACGGTCTTATAGTTCCAGTCAATATCCGATCCGTGTGCGGCGAAGCAGCCCAAAGGAGACTGGGTCAGTGGGTGACCCGACACATCCGGGCCAGCTTCAATTAACAGAATAGAGGGGGATGATTTCGATTTGGAGAGGAGAGAAGCGAGAGCACAGCCGGCGATTCCGCCGCCCACTACTATGTAGTCGAAGATGCCCTCGGCAGCAGCCATTTGAGGCGGCTTGATGGGTTGAATTTGGGTGTCGCTCCTCGACTTTCTGAAAAGAAAGATGCAACAACGGTGAGAGGTGCTGTGCGGGAGTTGATTCAAAGTGCGACGTTATAAGGGGATGTCATCCACTAACTAGCGTTTCCTGCATTCCGCCAACTGATGCACAGTCACGCTCGACGTTGGACATGGGATCAGAGGCCATCGAGGCAACCCGCAGCCAAGCTGAATAATTTCTTTTGTCGTTGCAACTTGTCTTGACCATCGTCATGCCCGGCTTTCTGGGGGGCCGCGGAGTGACCCAACCTTGTTCGGGGGGAGTCTAGAAGTCTGGGAGAGAAACTGGCTGGCGACTCGTACGATGGCGAAGATGCGACAGGCTGAAAAGTGCTTCCGAGAAGCGACAAGATTCAATATGTCCGGATAGTTCCAAAAGTCAAAAACCAGAACTTAGTACTGAGTGAGTATTCAACTCGTATTATGGTCTCCACCTCACCCATGTTATCCATCCAAGGCGTGCCATGCCGCGCCAGCAACGCCACTCGTGGTTTGTAATTATCATTACACCACCAGCACCAGCTTAGCAATTGAGTAACTTGGTCGTTGCTACTCGTGTAAGGACAACGACGAGTAAGTACGTAAACTTGGCTCAAAGCCGTACAAGGTTTGACAAAGGTAATTATGAATACGAACAAGAGAGTTATCGATAGGGTTTGAGGTTTAAATCCCTCTAACCCGAACCTTGTACTCGTAGTCTGTATTATTACATGTGTACGTGTATTTTTACCCTTTCTTGTAGGCCGGGACGGACTTGTGACGAAGTGCTTTACCTGGACTTAATGCCTAGGTAATAATTCCTCGTCTGATCTGATCTGATGCCCCTTCATTGTTACTTGTAAGAATAAGAGAAAAGGGTCTTCTTGCAAAGCGGCCTAGAACAGACAGACAGACGGAAACGGGTAAGAGGTGCAGGCTTGCTGCTGCGAGGGTGCAGCCTCGTCTCAGATTACGAGATTGTCGACTGAGCAAGTGGCATCAGTGCCCGTTAGAGAGAAGGGGGCAACATGTGTCCCCGTTCAGGCCACTTGACCACTCATGCCATGCCCGGTGCAGCCACCTGCACCCTTCGCCCGTCACATTACAAAAACGACGTACCAACCTAGGCGGCCATGGCCTCCTCCATGCAAATCAATCCCCCTCTCTTCGAGGACAGACAGCAATATCAACCAAAATCCATCAAACTCATGGTACTCTCGCCATCACTCGCTGGATGCACATCTCCTTTGCTTCCTTCCTGATCTCTTCGCTGGCATTGGACTTGAGTTTCATCCCCGTGACATCGGTCCCGGTATCCACGGGAGTTTCGGCGAGGAGTTTGAACCCCAGCCGCTCATACGCCCGGATGGCCTGTGTGGTGGTCGTGTCGAGAATGACGGGGCGGTCGGGGAACTCTTCGAAATGCTGCTCGACTTGGTGCCGCAACAGGGCCGATGCGTAGCGCTTCCCGGCGTACTTGGGGTTGCTCGCGATCATCTGGACGAAAGCGCATTCTTCTTCCTTGAACCCACGGGGCTGCAGCTCCGGTAGCGTGCGCGTCCACATCTTGCGGATGTTCTCCTCAAAGATGAACTCGATGCGGTAGAAGCCCCTTGGGCCGTAGTGCCAGGGGAGCATGAGACCCAAAAATCCCGACTGCCACAGCTTGCCGAGCTCGAATGGTCCCATCCGCTTGTGTGGAGGCAGCCAGAGCAGGATGGCACCTATATCGGTCTGCGTTGTTGATGTTGATGTTGTCGCTTCTGCGGCGTCGCCGTCACCATCCGACGTGTTGATCTCAGCGACGAGAACTGAACCACCAAGTAGCCTGGTCGCGCTTATCAAGCTCCGATAGAAGCGGACTCGAGTCTTCTGCAGACTGGTCATGTGCGGTTTGCTGGTGGGCGTGCCGATCATGACAGGCTCCAGCGGTTGCGAAACGCCGTGGAACCAATTGTGATTCCTACAGAAGCGTCAGCTGGTTCGGTCTGATCCATCCATATCCCTCCCTCCTCATTCCAGAATGACCTACCAGAGCGGAAGAAATGCATTGCACAGTATTCGAGATAGCATGTCATCTTCTTCTAGCTTAGCGGGTCGGAAAATAGGAGGCGCTCCTATTGGAGGGTCTCCTGAGGACTCATCAACCCGATTCGCACCCTCACCATCCATATCTTGAGCGGTGCGCCAGTGCGATTGACGTCTAAAGTTTCTCAAGATCTGAAGAAATAACAAAACAAAAAAGGAGGAGAGATGAGAAAATACACGACTTGAGAGTCGAAAGATTGAGACAACTTAGGCCTAGCTAGGCCTCCAGCTATTGGTACTTACTAGGCCATTTGCGGACGTCGGGGACAAGGCAGCAACG
The DNA here is from genome assembly GCF_000835455.1 of Fonsecaea pedrosoi CBS 271.37. Lineage (NCBI taxonomy): Eukaryota > Fungi > Ascomycota > Eurotiomycetes > Chaetothyriales > Herpotrichiellaceae > Fonsecaea > Fonsecaea pedrosoi. The sequence goes on along the minus strand of NW_013550615.1, from coordinate 1,292,731 downwards.
AATCCAATTGGCGGAAGCAGCCAAACCCAGAAAATACGAGATACGGCCAGACAAGCTTTACTCGTACAGCACAAGCACAGGTTGCAATTCCAAGCCTTTCATGGACGACGTGTCCGATCCTGAAGGACGAGCTGTAAGCACGATGCATGCGAATAGTGCTGACGACAGCAAAGACATGGAATGGACACGTGAGTACGTAGATGGTTCGCGTATGTAGAAAGGAAGGGGATGTTTGGAGGTCTATATGCTCAGTACCAGTTCGGAGTGCTAAAAGAGGCGAGTAGTGGGGCCCTATGATATCGCCCTCATTCAGCCAATGATGTATATTGCATATAGGGCGGCAACACCCCCTTCACAAAATAGGCGGAGGCGCGGGCCTAATGACCACCCGGTCTCTCGATCAGGGTTCGACAAGTCGAGGTCGACAAACGCAGGCGGCGAGAAAACAAGTTCACAAACTCACCAACCCTTCCACCATCTCCCAGATTCAAACCGGCCAGCTGTACAGCGGAGCCCCCTTCACTACTTTTTCAGTTCTCGCCTGTCGTTCAGATATACTTGCTGTTTTGGTCTCTCCTCTGCTCCTATTAGACGTCCACGCGATCTCATCCCATCCCGACCCCATCCCTACCTTTTTGTCATCTCTCCACTCCCTCCGCAACCATGAAAACGCCCGTCTATTCCCTGTTACCGCTTCTCCTGTCGTTATCACATCTCGTCACCTCTGTAACAATAGACTGTCAGAATATCCGGGTCGACGGCAAGAAGTTTGACCTGTCGAAGCTCGCGGGCCGTCATTCCGTCACTGTCCACGACACATCGAGACCGCCTGCGGAATACAACACCACGTGGACCATTAACCTTTGCGCGCCGTTGAAGAAGTTGGAGGGTATAAGAGACCAGGATCAATGTCCAGGCGGAACTCGAGGTAAGCCAGCTACCCAAGGCCCAACGGGTCGATTGGGGTCGAGCAATAGTCAAGGGGTGCCAATGGCCACGAAATGATTTTAACGTTTGCGGACAGTGTGCGGTGTCGTCCAATCCTGGAACCCTGCCGATGATCCGGACAAGAAACACGTCCAAGTCGAGAATGTGATTCCCATTGCGGGGAACTTCGAATCCAGCACGGGTGCCGGTCTGGATCCCAAGGTGACCAGGTTGAAAACGCAAGATTCCAACTCGGACGGCCTCCAGATTGAGCTGAACGGCGGCAATTACAACAAAATGAAGCAAAAGGCAGTCGTTCAATTGACGTGTGACAAGGATCGGAGTGGGAACGAAGAGAAGAGGAAGCGCGATGACCAGGATCCCGACCAGGACAAGGACAAGGACAAAGACAAGGAAGAGCAGCCGAGCACCTCGAGCTTGACGTTTGTGAGCTACGGGCCGGTCGAGGGAAAGGACAAGATAGAGGTTCTGAGGCTCGACTGGCGGACAAAGTATGCTTGCGAGGACTACGCCGACAGCGACGAAGCGAGGAGGAGCGGATGGGGTTTCTTCACCTGGTTTATCCTGCTGTATGCCATCCCTCCCCCCTTTTCCCTTTTGCACTGGACTCCCTTCTCCCACCCTTCCCCCGAATGTTTTGTGTCCCTATCCTATCTTGGATGTATATAACTAACCAAACCCCCCGCCGCAATTAGTGCCTTCCTCGGCATCGCCGCCTACCTCATCTTCGGCTCCTGGCTGAACTACAACCGCTACGGCGCTCGGGGCTGGGACCTGCTCCCGCACGGCGACACGATCCGCGACATTCCCTACCTCTTCAAGGACTGGTCGAGAAAGGTGATTGATACCGTGTCCGGAGGCGGTTCTAGAGGCGGGTATAGCGCTGTATAAATCAGAACTTTGTTATTTTTCCCCCCCCTTTTCTCTTTCTTCGCCCTCGCGCGCGCTTCCTACCCTACCCTATTTATTTTAGAAAAAGTCGGGATCGGATTTGTTGGCGTGGAGTTTTTGTCTTGTTCCTCTATTATGGGAGGGAAGGGGAGTCATTACCCTGTCTGTGGTGTGGTGTGGCGTGGTGTTATTTGAGTTGGTTACCTATGACATGGTATAGTACTGTTTTGTTGGTCCCTGGGTCTCTGGGTATATGGATAGGTAGGTAGGTAGGTAGATAAAGACTCCCGTCCACCCACTCATCCATACAACTACCATCTATTCAAGAGCAAGGAATGGATCTTGACCTCAACTTACATGGTCCATAAGGGATCGATCTGTGTGCGGACAAGGAGGTAAAGGGAAGGAAAGGTAAGGAAAAGCACCCGTGTCTTATCTCGCATAGTACGGCCGGCGCCTTGGAGGTCTGAGGGTTTTCCTTTGTTCGATTGTTCGTGAAAATCCATTTTTATCGATTTTGGTTGTATATATTCTCCAGGAGTACTGTATCACTGTGTCACTGTACTCTGGTAAACCGTTTCATAGCGCGTTCGAGATCCCCTTTCTTTCCAGCCCTATCCCCGGCCAAATAGCTCTGAACCCTGGTCACTGTCGATCTTCCGAGGCAGCCAGCTCCAGCTCCAGTGGTCGCGACCCAAGGGTCTTGAGTGATTCCTCTCGAATGCTGTACATGCATGTGTATGTGTATGCGTGCGTGGATGCCTCACAGTAACTGTTCCTCTCCGGGGACTATGTCGCCGAACTTCTTTGCCGAGCCGTGACTTCGGGCGACGATGCCATAGGCCGGGAAGTACTAAGGAAAGTCTGAGTCAGCGTGATTCTTTCGTTGGAAAAAAAAAACGCGTCCTCTGTATAGGGAGAGGATGTGTATAGTAGTATCAAACACACGTACCTTGTCCAAGTACGGAAGCACCTCGGCCGTGCCGGGCGTGTTTCGCCAGTCCTTCATCAGGAACATGGCAATGCCGAACATGCCAGTCTAGAGTGTTCGGTCAGCCTTGTGAAACCTAAGAGAGCCACCGTGGAGAATTCTCAAGGTAGACGTTGATTCCTGGAAATGGCGTCGGGGCTTACCAAGTGCACGCCAGCATTCTCCATCCTCCGGTTCGCATCCTCGGCCAGCTTGGGCGTCGCCGTTCCGCTGGCTTCAGTATTCGCCCACACCGAGTACCCGGCCTCTCTCAGACTGAGAGCCAGGAACATGGTGCACACCTCTGTGACGATGCCGCCCAGGATGACTTGCTTGCGGCCTGTGGCTTCCACGGCCGCGCGGAAGTCCGGGTTGTCCCAGGCGTTGACCTCGCCGTTTCTCCTGATGAAGGGGGCGTTGGGATACATGTCTGTGATTTCCTTGGGTAGAGGGCCGTTGGGGCCAGTCTCGGCAGAGGTCGTCAGGATGGTTGGCAGGTCGAAGAGCTTCCCCAGCTCGGCGTGGGCGAGGACATTGTTGCGGAACTCGGCAGTGGTGTAGTCCTTGACGAGCTGGAGAAGGCCTAGTTGGTGGTCGACGATCAGCAGGATCGCCTTGTCTTTGTCGAGACGCTCGAACTTGTAGGGTGGTTGTTGGTAGGCCATGACTGCCGTATATCTGGATGTGAGTGAGTCTGGCTGTGTCCTTGAGATGTTAGATATGGTATACAACTGGACTTCGGCGCGAGTGGGTTTTCGATATGATGAAGACAAACCACGAGAAAGGCAACGTATAGCAGTATATATACAAGAATTCACCATTTACTTCCTCGTCCTTGACGCCATACACAGTAATCACATTGCGTCCCGAGTGCCTGTCGAATTCTGGATACACATTGGGCGGGTCAAGTTGGCATACACCTAGCAAAACAAACCCCAGCCGCATGAGGCTTCACGAAAAGGGCCATCGACTTCCCGCTTGAGGTTAGATTCGAGGCTTTCATGACTAACGTCTCCCGTGCTTGACACAATGCATAGCGGAGCTCTGGTGTGGTAATCTTGGAGTAATGTCCCCGTAGTGGATGCCCTTCAAGCAAATGAAGCCCCAAGCAGCGCTTGACCGATGTAGATTTGTGCTCTTGTTCCATAGTCTGTACCTTGCGGGCTGCATACGTAAGGACGAGGTGCTGAGTAACTGGGCGTTTGCAGGGGAAAACAATGACATATTCATGACCAGTCACATGTGTATAGGTCTGCATGTGAAGCTGCGATGCATGTGAACATCGCTACAAGGTGCTGAAGTCAATATTGTGTTCACATACTGTATTGAGAGGGAAGAAGGAGCGCGACAAGATTCGGTGGTTTCGATCCTTTGGAGGTGCAGAAACAACCAGTGCGGCTAAGAAGGAGATGCGCTGCCGTAGTCTGTCCTGCGGACCATTCTGCCGCATTGCGCATTATCCGTCGAAACATCACATCACAATATCAACCTTACGACGGACCCATTGTCGATGAAAACTGTATATGGTTCGAATCTAAGGACTAGAAACGTCCCAATAAGTCCCTCCAATTTCCCTCTTCTGCGTGTCACCAGTCATCCGATCCTGCGTGCCCACCCGGAACAATAACCGACCACTTCCATCATGCTATCAAGAAGAGTTGTAAGTCCCACCTGTAATCCTATACCAAGGGTGTCGTCTACAACTACCCCCCTTGGGCTATCACTGGATGGGTGAGTTTCTGACTTGGTTTTGCGCGGGGAAAAGCTCTCAAAAGAGGAAGAGTCAGAGTCGACGGACGCCGAAGTCACAAAGGAAGATCAAGAAAAGATCAACACCTTTTCGAGACTGCATAATCGGAGTAAAGCCCTGGAGGAGGAGTTGGGTTTGAAACAGGTAAGTCGGTATCTATCCTTGGCTCTTGGACGCCTGTGGTTGTCGGAGGTCTTTTAGAGGACATGAAGAGGCCATGGTTCAAAAGGAAAAGCTGGTCACGCAAGAACATCGTGGCTCAAGGCAAGAGATGGAAACATCTTCCAAAATCAATCCACTAATCCATGTCCATTGCAGAAAGACAAAGAAGACCTCGAAGAACTGTCCACGGAACTCGAACTCGCCGACGAAGATTCGCTGATCCCGTAAGCCCCATGCCCTCGTTTTCTTTTCTTCGACGGCATAATCGTTCTTCTCACAACCTTTTTGTCTTTTTCGCATCCTGCATACTAACGCACCATCATACCCAGATACAAGATCGGCGACTCGTTCATGCACGTCCCGCTGGCCGAGGCGCAGGAGCTGCTGGCGACCCAGACGACCGAGATCGACGGCGAGGTGTCGACGCTCGAGGAGGAACTCGAGACCATTAAGGACCAGATCCGCGTCTTGAAGGCGCACCTCTACGCCCGGTTCGGCAAGGGCATCAATCTCGAAGCCTAAGCGCTTTTTTTCTCCCACTTTCTTTTGTGTTCCTCTTCGAACCAAAAAAAGGGGGCTTTGGTGCTGTGGTGGGAAAATACCGTGATGAGAACTACGACATGACCAATCAATTCACGCTGCTGGCGACGAGTGAGACAAGAACTGGACGGTGTACGTTCATCACAATGTAGGCGCTCCTAGAATCTGAATGTCTAGGGTTCCCACGAGAGCACGGCCGACGGCGGGATACTTCGATCTTAGAGAGAAACGAACCGCGAGGGAAGGGTGATGGCGTGAAAGAAGCGAATCATCAATCCTTGCTTGGTTCTGGGATCAAAAGGCTACATCGAACGACTGATCGCCCCTCGTTAGTTCCAAAAGTCTATCTATATATACTCACTGGACATTCCAATACCGTGCCGGCGGAGAATGTTACAGGGAGGAGCAAACCACACAAAGACAAGGTCATTCCGTCCACCGATCCACCGATCCGCGCAAAATCCTGTAGGCAATCCTCAATCCAATCCAACCACAAAAGCCAAAGCCGGTGCCTCACTCCGAACAACATGTAAAATCCTATATCTTACTAGCCGTCGGCTTCTGCTTCAGCCTGACAACGCCCTCTTGCGTACACGTTGCAATCAAAACTCCGTCTTTACTCCAGATCCTCTGCATGACCAACCCTCTCCCGTCGCCGGCCCATGGACTATCCATCTCGGTCAACATCCACTCGTCCGCGCGAAACGCCCTCGGGTTGTGGAAAAATATCGTGTGGTCCAAGCTGACCATCATCCCAATGCTGCGTGTGTCCTCGTTGTTCAGCGCCATTTCTTTGTGTTCCGTCTTCTCGTCCTTAGCAATGTCTTCGAGGTACTTTCGCATTTGTTTCTTCTCTTCTTCCGAACCCCTGAAGTTGGAGAGACTGCGTTCGATGTTGCCGGGGCTGCCAAAGCGCTGGAGGCCGTGAACCCGCGAAACCGTGCCGATAAAGTACGAATCGCTCATATACGCCAGCGCGCTCAAGTGCGCTTGGTGGTTGTCGCCCGGTAGGTTCGCTCTCTGGCCGGACTGCAGTTCCTCCTCACGGATGTTTGGCGGACAGTCGGAGATGCGGCCGCGGGCGCGGATCCATTGTCGCAACTTGCGCTCCGAAGGCGGGCCATTTCGGTTCGTGATGGGCACGCGGACTGCCTCGAAGGGTCGGTCGCTAGACCTCACGTTCTGGCGGTCCGTGTCTGCGTTCGGCGGCGGGGTGACGTCCGTGGGCATTTGGAGGGCGTGTTGGACCGTCTCTTTCCCGCCGGAACCCGCCTTCATGAAACTCAGTGTCGTCGTGAAAATACATTTGCCCCTCTGTCGCGCTTGCACCGTTCGTGTGATGAAGCTCTTCCCGTCCCGGACTCGTTCCACGTGGTACAAGATGGGGATCTCGCTGTTGCCGGCAAGCACAAAGTAACAGTGCATGCTATGGACGGTGAAATCGGGTGGGATCGTGGCCTGGGCGGCGGACAGACACTGGGCGATGGCCGCGCCGCCATAGATGCCTCTTGCGCCGGGAGGGTGCCAGAGTGGGCGAGCGTTGGTGTAGATGTCGGGACCAATGTCGATGAGCGGCAGGAGGGACAGGACATTCTCGATGGGGGAGTGATGAGGGAGGGATTTCGGAGGTTTGATGAGCGTAGCGTGCTTGGACATTGTTGCAGCAGAGGAGGTGTACTGTCGAGGAAGTGTTCGTGAGAGGAACACGATCAAATGAGCCTCTCTGTCTATGCCTCAACTCAACGGGGATGTGAGGGAGAAATGTGATAGGGTCGAGTGGGCAGACGGTGGACGATTGCTCCCATTAATTAAATTTGGCCCCAAGACTTTTGCTGGGAATTGTAATACAGAGGACAAGACAAGCCTGAATAGCCGAAGTCGACAAATCGTCCAATGTTGAGCCAATTTGCATATGATGGCCATGAGACATCAAGGGCGTTGGTTCGGCGATGGGAATCATTGGTTCAAGTCGCCAAACAGCCGAGGCTCATCGCTAGCAGATTCCATGAATGCGATTTTAGCACCGAGACGAACATCAGGACATGAGATCTGCACCATACTACCTTGGTACCTAGTTCAAATAAACAATCCATGTAAAATCCGCCGGATTGACCCAAGAGCTGCAAAATATTCCGGCCAGTACCCTGTAGCCTCGTACATTTACATATCAAATCCTGTCAGAAATCCCATGTAAACCAATGGATCCTTCCATCAGTCCGAAACGCCTCGCTAAAGTCCAGATTTCTTTTGGCACAGTTCAATCATAACCTATGCTATGCATACCTCGTCGAACCATTCCAGACCGGATTCGGAGAATAAGAAAATGTTTGTGACTGCGAGGATCCTGGAGTGTGCGGCCATGTCCCCAGATCGGTTCCCGGCGTCAGCAGGATTGAAGATCTTTCAATCTCTTCTCGTCGCCGCTCTCGGACATCCCTCGAGGTGCTGCTCTCAGCGGTCGGGCTTCGCTCCCTAGACAGCTTGTTCAATACCTGCCATTTGCTGGTGGTGGTGGGGAGACTGCCGCTACGGGGTCGAGTGCCAGGCTGGACCACTTCCATACCATCAGCTGCCGCATCTTCGCCGGGCAAGGTGATGTGGTAAGTGCTCTGAGAATGTCGGGGGTTGGGCGACTCTGCCGGATCTCGAGTGAGTAACAGGCGTAGGAGCTGCCGACGTTGTGCCTCATCTTCAGGTATGTTATTCGCGGTCCAGTGTGTCATAGGTATTAATTCTGCCGTGGAGGCAGCGTCACCGTAGCTGACGTAGGAACTTCTATCCCATCTTGGAACATGTTGCCTCCTCTGCTTGTCCAACTCTTTGATTTTGCTTATCCTTCTGTATGTAATATAACTGAGGATTCCAGCCCCAATCGTTGTAGCACACGCAATGATCAGCGGCACGTAGATGTACACCTGGGTCGGGATAGGGAAATGCTTGTGGAGAGCATGGTTCATGACCGTGACAAAGACACCCATAAAAGAAGAGGTCAATATCGGGAGTAAAACGGCGTCGAAAAGAAAGAGTAGGCTGCGACTGAAATATGCGATGGCCGCGACGGCAGTGTAGCCGAGGAGGAGGAGCACCGAGGCGAGAGCTGTCAGAAAGGCGCGTGACACTTTAATGTTATCTTCGGCAGACGTGAAGACGAGTGAGAATACAATGTATCCGCCTAGAGCGAGCCATGAGGCGGCGATGGCAATGGTTCGAAAGTACCATGGCAGTGCATCACGTTCCGTGTAAAGATCGAAAAGGGTCTCTCGCATTCGCTGGTAGTTGCGTTGCATCCTCCTTATGAGAAGCGGCAGAGCAAGTCTCGAGGCATTCAGAAGAGAGTGTTGGAACTGTATGAAATGGGAAGTGTGCAAATGATGGTTCAAAATTCTTCGGCTGATTGATTGTGTGGCTTTTCAGGCGAGGCTTAGACGCCTAGAAGGCAAAGAAGAGGAGAGAACTGGCCGTTCAACCAAGCATTGCAACAATGTGTTTCATCTAAAAAGCTGCGTGGAGGCCAGCAGCAAGAAGAGGAAGAGAATGGGCTGACGCCGAGAATATGGTGAGAAGAAGGAATGAGACATCATGATTGCGCCTGCGCTCCAAAGCAACGCCATCCAGGTCGCATCGTATGGAGGCGTCAGGGAATGAAAGTCAATTATTCCTCGAGGCCCCCGTGAGCCGGCAGCACCGGGACAAGCGGTAAGGCTGGGGGGAACGCAAAGGTGGGTCGAAGCAACTGGAATGGGGGAGTGTTGCGGCGCTGTTATAGGCTGGAACGTATCTGGGATTAAGGATGCAAGGCCCCAACGACGTAACAATAGGCCCTAAAATAAATGTGGTAGGGCTGGTCGGAACCTAGAACATGCCCAGACCGAGGGCGATTTGGGGCGACCACGGCGACCCAGAGCGACCTTGCCTGGAAATCACCACACTCAAATTGCAGCTAACACGTGCAAACATGGATGTCCATCCCCAACTGTGCCCAAACAAAACTTCCGCAGGCAACACCTTAATTACATCGCAGACGCCACATTATCCTTCCTGCATCAACCCCTCATCTTGTCTTCTTTGGGCCGTTATCTTGCGAGGCTCTCTGCAGCAGCTCGTCATTGACATATGCACTATATGTCCCTCGGAGTCCAAGCACAAATGCAATCGCCGATGCCACTCTCAACACCAAATGTGTGACCGCCCAACTAACCCATCCATTGTCATTTCCAATCAATACCGGCCAGTTGTCCCACGAGTCAAAGATGCAAAACAACTGCAATGTCACGATCCAGTGCTCAACCCACTTCGTGACCCATCGAGGGATCATGGCGGGCGGTGTGTATAAGGAGCTGGGATGAGCTTCTGTCAAGAACGAGTTGAGCATCCGGAAAAAGATCTCCTTTTGACCGTCACTAGGCATGGTCCATTCTCGGACCACTAGGTCTCCTCCATCGTCGTCACCTGCAACCCGGTGCCATTCATGGACTGTACATCTCGGTACTTCGATCGCACCGTCCTCCGCTCTATAGACCCCAGATCGACCCCCGAGTTTGACAAAGGCGCGTCCTTGCAGAATCTGGAGAAATTCGGTGTGAGTCTCGTGCCAGTGTGGACCAGAAGTCCAAGTAGAACCAACAGGCACAGTGATTGTCACATAATCAGCGCTTGAAAGGTCGTAGGTGACGGCCGCGGGATCTGTCCGCCTGAACACCGTGATGTGGGATGTCTGCTGCCTCCTGATTGCCATTAGTATCGCAGTTCGACTCTGGCAATCCCAAAAATTTCGAAATCGAATGGATCCCTTATAGGTCTTCCTTGCAGACCGTTTAGAGGCTGACAAAGGCAAACACGGTCCCAATTCCGCAACACAACCTACCGAGTTCGGCTACTAGTGAAGATCATGACTGATTTAGCACACCATGTGTTCGGTGCTGAAAAGTCAAAGGTCACTGACGGAAAGTGGTCCGGACAGATTCTAGCATACTATACATTCTCAGCGAAGGGAAGCCTGCTGAAGATGTTGCCAGAGTTCAGCCTCACCCCCTTTCGAATGGCCAGGTCTGCCTGCGTCTTGATGTCGCAAGCGACTCCAACTCCTAGCGCATGGGGCCGGCCACGTGAAGGTTTCTGATTCAGTGCGAACCCCTAGCATTGCCAACCCAAGGATGAAGGCAATTGGTGACGGTCAACGAACTAGTACTAGGCAACGCCTCATTGCACGACTGGGACTGAGAAGTCCCAAGGTAAACGCCTTGCTTCTTGCGCCCGATCTCTGCCTAAGAAATACTTGATTGGGTTCCTCAAGCCTCTGTCTCAATGCGTCCGCCATTCCAACCGTCTGCAGGCTTGCCGAAGGACGCCTCGAGACCCTCATGGCCCTGTTTACCGTATTCCCAGATGCACCCTCGCGGCTGTCAGGTCAAAATCTCTATTATCCCAGCCTGATGCTCAAATTGATGTCGGTCTTTGATTGTCTACTCCCCAACTTCCTGTCCCTGAGTTATCCTGAAGAGTTCGTCTTGGTCGCCCGATGCTGGCACATAAGTCTGCACGAATTCGCCAACTGTCCAGTGGTCTTTACGTTGAGGAGCCGGCTCCTCAACGAATCAGCCTCCAGCCACGTTTTCGAGTCGAAACCATCAGTCAACATGATAAAGCATTCGCTGAATCGGTTTTGAAAAAGGAGGCATCCGCTGTCCGGGGATCTCAACATCTTCTTCGCAGGGTAAGATCAAGGTTAAGCCGACCGGACAAGGCTGTGACTTTGACCGTGCTTTATAACCACGTCCAGACCAATGGCTCGACCGAAGTTGCCCAAATCTACATTGACAGACTGTTTCTCGATGCTGTACAGTCAAATCTACAGCTACAGGTTCCAGATGTTCTGCTTGGCACCGCTGCGAAGAACGCAAACATCAACCTTGTCCGCCTACTTGCGCCTTTCACTGCCATCGAGGCTGTCTGTGCCGTCCTCGAATATGCTGTGCTCAGCCAAAATCTACATCTTGTTACTGCCCTGTTGGAGTACGGTGCGGACCCAAACTGTATAAGTCACGGTTCTATACTCCGACTAGCTGAGACCAACTGCCAACTTCTTCACGTCATCCTTCGCGCTCCGAAGCAGCTTCGATACGAGACTTTCGGAGATCTATGTACGACTGTTGTTCAAAGAGGACTCTCAAACGCTCTCAAGATCGTTCTTCGCAGCATCACAGACTATCCCACGTTCCGCGACTCGGATCCTCCTCGAGACCGGGACAGCCTTCTGGATGCAGCGATCTCCTGCTCTGATAAGAGCATCTTTTTGAGCATTGCCGCGTCCACCGCTGCATGGCCTTTGAGGGATGCTGGTCTGTTTTTGCATGTGCTGGACTCTTCAGCGATCGATCCCCTGCAGGCTAAGGATATGGTAGAGGCCCTGCTCTGCCTCAATGATATGTCGCCCGGCTCTCAATCAAGCCCAGAGATTGAATCATTTTACTGCCGCTGTGTACAAGAACGGCATGAAGATATACTTCGGCTGATGGTAGCCTACGGTGTCCCTGTCTCTGCGGAGCCTCTACTGCTCGCGTGTCAGAACCATGACGAAAAGATGCTCGATATCCTCTTGGCTGGTCCTATACAAGAGGAGGAGCGGGTGGCAGCCCGTACCTCGGAACTACAAGGCGCAATACAAAGAGCGATGTGTCGAAAGATCCTCAAGCGTCTGCTTACTGGAGGTGCTAGAGGAGTCTGGAAAAATGAGGAACTCATCGCAGCGGTCTCACGCGGGGAATTTCAGTGGATTGAGACACTTATCAACGCAAATGCTTCAGTGGACTACCACAACGGCGTGGCCCTTCTCGAAGCCGTTTCACTGGGACACGTTCGAGTTGTACAAACGCTTTTATCTCGTCCTGTCTCTCTCTCGAGCTTACAAGCTGCCTTTCCAAGCATCGCCCAGCTTGAAGCCTTGCCGCGACGACTGCTGACGAAGCTTTTCATCAATCAGGGACTTTCCGGCGGTTGTGTCGACTATGCTCTCAATACAGAACTTTGCAATTATTCATATCATAGAGATCCTGAGTTAGTCGATATATTGATTGGATCAGGAGCTTGCTGCGATGCTGTTTCCCTTACAGTCGCCTTCGAACACAAAGACGCGGCAATCTTCGATAAAATAGCCCTCTCCAAAACCAAACTCCACGAGTCTGTTACGGAATGGTTCAAAAGTTGGCACCGCATGCTACTCTTTCATGTCCAGCAAGGAGATGAATACTCGAAGGCGGCCGGCTCATGCCTCAAGATGCTCTTCAGGAAACTACAGACCGTTGAATCACTTTGTGATGCTCATGAAGGTGGCCGGCAACTCGAATGCTTCCATCAGTTCCTGGAACATGATGCTGCGGATCTCGATCTACTCTCAGCATGGCTAAATTGGACACCACATATGAACAGGACCACACTGACTGAGATTGTGTTGACGGCAGCTTGCTTCTGCGATACCGATAGACTGCACCTGATCATAAGATCCAAACCACTGATCAATGAGTCGCCCTTAAATTCCGCCTCCTATATCCCGATCCTCAACCTGGATCCTCAAGCAAAACCGGCGAATTTGTTCCCGTCTGTCCAAATACCTCCACTTCGTCAGGACTTTCTTGAGTTCTCAGACACAAGAAGTGCCGAAAACCTCAAGATCCTCTTTCGCCAGTATTTCCACGGTGGTTGTGAGAGTCACCTTGCGACGAGACTCCTCCAGAGACACCTGGAACACTGTACACAAGCAATCACCGAAGGTGATGTCTGGCCGCTTCTTACCCTAGAATTTCTTCTATCTCAACCTATTGAAACCACCCTGCCAGAATTCAGCTCCTGTTTGTACATGGCCATTGTGTCTCAACAATGGCTCGTTCTTGGGCTGCTTCTTGATCGGCAACTACCGCGGGAGATGGTTGCCCGCTTCTTTCTGGTCGACACATCCCTGCTCGCACCTCGCGCGATCCAAGTCCTTCTTGATTCCAAAGCAATGACATACATGGACGATGACTTTTACTCTGGGCCGGTGCAGCAAACTTTCAACCATGCGTGCTTTGCGCAAGACCGAGAAATGGCCATCCTCGTGTGCTCCAAATCTCGCTGCAAACTGCGCCTCAGGGATGTACTGCTGCCTGTACAGCAAGCAATTGATACGTCGGACCTCAGCTATGTCTCTACTTTGATCGGAGCAACATCCTTTTCCAAAGATGATCTTGAGGTACTCTGGAAGCGTGTCACTCATTATGATCAAAAAGATGACTTTCTCGCCTTTGTAGACGTATTGCTCAAAGCCGGTGCTGACGGTGTTTCAATTGGTGACACCCTCACAGAAGCCGTGGAAAGGAATAATGAGCCTCTCGTCGTGCTCATCCTGACGCAATGGCAGGCAAATCGGTCGCTACAGTATCGCGAAGAGTTTGACTACAACGAACGCCGGACAGCTGCCTCGGCGCCAGACCTTGGTCCTGACATCCAATACTTCTCAGCGCTCGCCCACGCTCTTACGATCGCGGTTTGTCTAGACCGAGCAATCCTTTGTCGGCACCTTTGCAGAGCTGGAGCTCCATTGGTATACCAGGGACAATCACTGATTCAGGTTGCAGTGTCCAAGGGAAGCCACACCGCTCTTGTAGAGATGATCATATCTTCGGAGACACGTCCTGACTTCAATGGAGTTGTCAATTTTGCACTGGTTCAAGTCGTGGTGCATAACCGTGGGACCTGGGTGCAAAGTCTGGTACAACTTGGTGGATCAATCGAAGCATACGACTGCGAGTGCCTGAGATTTGCGGCGCGATCTGATCATCCTGGTATGTTGGCTGTACTTCTGCGGTACATTACAACACTGCCTGCCTTTCACGCAGTCTGCCAGATACTTCAAGGTCGTCTTGCTGCGTACCAAGGCGACCTGGACACCATTTGCGCCATGTTCAAACAACTCCACGAAGCAGGATTCCAAGAGAAGGAGCCGTACGATGAGGCTCTTTTCTCATTGTTGGCAATTCAATCAGCCAATCTAGATCATGTCAAAGTCTTGCTCGATTGCGGAGCGTCTATTGAGTATAGAGACGGTGGAGGCATGATACGACTTTGGAGAGAAGGCAATGTGCAGCTCTTCCCGGACCTCGTTGGCCACTGCAGTCGGCAATCTGTCAGAACAAAGCTGTTCACAGAGGCATGGGGCGAATATCTACAACAAGAACAGAATCGTCTTGAGGAAGCTGCTAATATGCTGCTCGTCCTCGGAGCTCTTCTTGAAACAGAAATACCCCAGGGCGCACGCGATATGGCGCTGGATGCGATCGCTCGGGTCTGCCATGACAAAGTCAACTCTAGTGGGATCATTCAAATATTACTGGAGAAAGGGGCTCGCTTTATTGATGGAGCCGGGTTGTCACTCTATCAGGTCTGCCGCATCGATCACCCACAGGTGACCTCCCTGGTTCACCACAGTCGTCCACACATCCGAACTCGTTTACTGGCTCTCCACCACCTCTTCCGAAATCAAGGACTGGGCTCTTCTATTGTCACAAGAGGGACTGGCCAAGAGCCAAATCCATCAGACCAGGCTTGTCTCTATAATATCAACTTCCCCGCGTCAACCGCGCAAACCTTCGACCTAGAAGCCTCCGATGTTGTCAACTTGATGGGTTCCATATTGAATCCCAAGGTCAGGACCACGGGGACTAGCTTGATGTTTACTTTTTTCTTCATGCTGGGGGGTCTTCACGTGTTCTCGACACAAAGTTGTTCAGGTCACAATCGTGATGATGTGGAGCAGTTGTTTGCTGCTGCCATAGCGAATTCAGAGGTCAAAGAAATGGATGATCGGATCGAATTCCTACTCAGGGCGATGCAAATTGACGCTTCTGCTCTAGTAGACGCGACTGCAGGTGCCTCCACCCTCACTTTAGAACAGAGCTCACTAGACAGGCTACTCTTATTGTCGCTACAGAACAAGAAATTCAGCCTTGCCAGTACGCTCTTGGATGCTGGTGCCGACCCGAATACAAGAGATGACGAGGGACGATCTGCACTGTTCCTGGCCACACTCGAGAAATCTCTCGATACAATGAGGGATTTGATCGGGAATGGCGCCGAGGAGGACGATGGAAGTCTACACGTCTCGACTTGCTGGCAGCACCATGAAGCAATGCAGCTGCTTCTCGAGGCAGGTCACGAACCAGGCTACTGCTCTGATCACTACTTTGGAGCTACACCGCTCGAAGCTTTCTTGCGATTCAGTCACTCCGGAGCAGCACATGAACATTTCGAAACGACGCTCGCGGTGCTGCTGTGCGAAGCCGAGGTGCCGACCAGCTTCTGGGCAACTGAGCCTAATCTCATGTCTCTAGCTCTAATGGGACCTTGGCCATATAAAATGTTCAGCCCACTGCTGTGCTATCTGCCTCCGGGACTGGTTGAGCTGCCCCTCATACGTCAAGACCGCTTCATGTTTTCTCTTCTCAGCTTTGTCGAAAGAGGAGAGGATATCGAGTTATCTGATCTCGAGCGGGTGGAATTGTCCATAGTTTTGGAAACATCAGGATTCGAGCGGACTTTTTATGCCGTTGAGGGAGATCAACCCGAAGACGCCTTTAACGTACCAGAACACCTCGAGATTCCCGAAGTGAGGGCACGCCGTCGTGCTTGGAGAGAAAAGGACTGTGCTGTTTGTGGCGACAAAGCTCCTGACGCAAGTGGGATTCACGCAGCCTTGTCTCCACCATGTGAAGAGAAACATGGATGGGAGAACGACATCATCTGTACCGACTGCTTGCGAGGACATCTCGAATCGCAAATGTTTCCACAGGGAGGCGACAAGTTTCCCTCTGCAAAGGTAAAGTGCTGGGCTACCAACTGTTCAAAAACCCTCGACCACTCGGTTATCCAATCCCTTGCCCAGTCTGAACGGTTCACCATCTACGATGCCGCTCTGGCTCAAATGCTGCTGAACGACGGGGAAAATATGGCCAAATGTGCGAAACCGAAGTGTATCGGAGCAACATGGCTCGGGGACGAGGACAAGAACACAACCATCTTCGCCTGCGATGTCTGCGGTGAATTTACTTGTATACAGTGCAATCAGCTGTACGACATGCATCGAGACGAGCCCTGCCCTCAGGGAGAAGAGGCTCGAGGCATCGAGAGACGCAGGGAAGAGGAGGCGGCCACAGCAGCCCTGCTGGCCCAGGGAAAGAAATGCCCCAAGTGCAGACTGCCGTTTGAAAGGATTGAAGGGTGTGACCACATTGTTTGTGGCAGAGACGCGCACTCGAGCGCGAGAGGCCGTGAGTTTTTACCCCTTTTTTTTTTCTCGGCTTCCGCCCCGTCCCCTTCGCTGACTTTTTTTTTCTTAGTTGGCTGTGCGTTTGAATTCTGTTATGTCTGCGGCGCAGACTATAACGCCATTCGCACTCAAGGGAACACGGCGCATGCTAGGAGTTGTACCCATTATGCATGATTAGATACATATACGTTGACGCAGTGGGCAGGAGACGACGTTCTGTTATTAGTGCATTGGGACAAGGATGTTTATAGAGGTTGCCCTGCCCCTTGCCCTGTCCCTGGTCCCATCGTAATTACACCTCATCAAGTAATTATGCTAGCAACGAAATTATTGTAGAGATTGATACATATTTAAGGCCTCGAACCTCGGAATACACATACATACATCACAGGACCACGAGTACGAGGCACTCCCGAGGATCACATACCCTGATACTATGTCCCTGTCCCTGTGAGGAAATTACTTGGCGCTTCTTGCTTTTTCGCAGCAAACTCTCGTGCGAAGCTACGAGGGTGTACTCTCGGTACTTACTGCAAGGTACATATTACCTAGGTGTCTAGTCTGCTAGTGTAGGTACCCTGTGTAGGTATGGGAAGATGAGATGTGAGATGGACGGATGGAACATCGCCAGCATCGCTAGCACCACCGTCATCTCTGTGTCGTGTGTGTGTGGGGGGGGGGGGGGGGTTTGGGTATAATTACTACTTGAGTTCTCGGTATCTCGTACTTGGTTCGAAAGTAGTTGATCTTGTATGGTGTTTTTTTTTTGGTTCTGGTCATACCAGTGTTTTTCTCGTTCCTTTCGGCGTAACAGTTACTAATGGAGCTCCCATTCCGAAGGTCCAGAGGGGGATGTCCATCCTTGAACCCGTCCATACAGTACTCTCATCTCGTCTCGTTTCAGTCATAGAAGCTAGATCAGATCACCCGGTCGGTGGTGTCGATTTGCGACCGAGTCAGCCGAGACAGCTTGGCTTGGGTAACCTGCCGGCCCTGTATGGGGCCACGGTGATACATGGATGGGTGTTGGATCTTGGTGCTCAATATCGCGAGCTCCCATACCCGCCGCCATAGCCACCACCACCTCCATATCCCTGGTTCTGGCGTCTGTTATCGTCATCATCATAATCATCACCACCATGTCGACGTCGACCTTCGTGGCCGCCGTAGCCTTCGCTCTGGCCGTATTCATCTCGTCGTCCGAAGCCGCCGCCACCACCACCGCCTCCGTATCCGCTGTCGCCACCCCCACCGTACCCATCGTCGCGACGGCTCGAGGATGAATACTGGTCTTGTCGGCTATCGCCAAAGCCGCCAGGCATGTCTCCGTAGGAGGACTGCTGCTGTTCTTGTTGACGACGACCGTATCCGCCACCGCCGCCGCCTCCACCATAGCCGGAACCATAGGTCGACTCTTCCTGGCGACGCCCCCCTCCGTAGCCGCTAGACTCGTATCGTGATTCTTCCTCCCTATGACCATAACCGCTGGAACCACCATACGTCGTCGATTCTTCTTGGCGCCGACCACCATATCCACCTCCACCCGCTCCAGAGGAGTACTCGTCGCGGCGCTGCTCCTGGCGGCCGTAGCCGGAGCCATACTGGTTATTGTCATCGTTGCGCCCGCCATATTGGCGCTCTTCGTGGCGTCCATAGCCTTCAGAGCTGCGACCACCGCCGTAACCGGAGCTTTCTGTCTCGTACTGTTGGCGTCTGCCGCTGCCGCTGCCGCCGTAAGCATCCGTAGAGTAAGGCTTGTCGTCTCGATCACGACGTTGTTTGCGGCGATCGTCATCACTGTCATCACTTTTATGTCCGTGGTGTTTTTCACGACGATGCTTGTCACGACGTTCATCTTTGGAGCTGTCGCTGTCGTCATCCTTGTCGCGCTTGTCGCCATAGCGTCTGTCAGATAGCATGTTAGCTCCGAACCATTGTCCTCTCGTGTCGCCTTTGCTGAAGCCGTGGCTTGTACATACCTTGTCTCTTCGTGATACCTGCCCTCGCTTGTCCGCTCCTGATGGTGCACCTCGCTCTGCCATCCGCCGCTCGCGGTCTCGCGCTGCTCAAAACGATTGTACTCCTCATGGCGTCTCTGGCCGCTAGGCTCAGTGGTTCTCGAGTATTGGGCTTGGCCATACCTATCGCCTGAGGATGACTGACCAAACTGCGTCACAGTCTCTGTGCGGGACCCATCCTGACGGCTGTAGGAATCGCGCTTATACGTCTCTTGACCCTGGTTGAGTCCGCCGCCGAGGATGTCGCCACCGATCTGTCCACTGATTTGACTCGTAAGACCGCCAACCAGGGAACCTAGGACGCCACCGCCGACCGCTGCGCCTGCCATTTTTCCGAGCTGGTCGCTTTGTCTAGAGACATTGGGTGGCCGGCCGCCGCCGCTCTGACCCCCACCTCCACCCAAGGCAGAACTAATGGCCCCAAGAGCACCGCCTGCAACGCCGGATTGATTTGAGTTGAAGTTGAGATTTGCCATGCCAAGAGGCCGGTTGTTTCCATGTCCGTGGTCCTTAACCCCGGGCTTATGGTTTCGACCCGTCTCGACGCCACGACGATTGAGTTGTTCGCGTAGCCCATCCTTTTCAGAGGAAGACTTCCCGCGCCACCATTCCTCAACAACGCCAAACATGAGTCGACGGCCGTCACTAGCGCCATCCTGCCCATAGTCCCGCAAGGCAGGGTGGTGTAGAACGCCGGATATTATGCGATTCAGGGTTCGTTCGATGTCAATTCGTTCATCGTCCCAGCACGCAACGATCTGTGGGACCACCCACTTCACGGTTTGATGAGCCACCTTCCCCGCGGGTTCGTTGAGAATGTTGGAGAAGTGATCCTTTGAAAGCATAGAGTGGGTTGGGTCCGAGGAATTGTCGTCGTTAAAGACAATGTGCTGCTGAGCGACACTGGACTGGATGATCTCGTTGGAGCCCGTGTTGAGTTCGTTCTTGACTTGGTTGATGATGGGTACGACGAAAGGAGCCAGCAGGCTGAACACAAATTTATTGATTTCCTCCTGAATTTGATCGATCAGGTCAGGCAAGATTGGGATCTTCTCAATCGTTTCGGCGATGGACTTCATGATATCATCGTGCCATTCGATAATTGGGTAAATTTGCTTCTGCACGTCTGCGAGGTAACGAGCCCATTGTTCTGGTTGACGCGGAGTAATCCTGGAGTTTTGCATTTGTTGGTTCAGAGCATTTTGTTTCAGTTCATTGGCTTTGCCCGCTTGGTCCTTTCCACCGAATACTCCGGAAGGCAGCTTATTGAGGAGATCTTGCAGAATGCTATTGTCTTGGTTCCCACTTTGGTACTGTTGCAAGGTATCGTCCAATTCCTGGATTTCAGACTGGGTGGTCTTGTCGTCGAATTCACCGCAGACGGAGTGGAGGAAATCGACGCCGCCGAATGTGCCGGTGACGATTGGATAGACCGGGTGACGTACTTCTCGAAGCTGAACGGCGGTGCGGCGGCCGACATGAGGAAAGACATCACGTTCACCCATCTCGATGAGAGCAAGTTCAACGTAATTTGAGTGAGCAGCATAGTCTTCCAAGCAGTGGCATCCCGTTCCGAGCAGCCGGAGCGCTTCGTAGAGGTCATTCTTGTTCTTGTTGCGTGCGTATTGTCGACCTAGCTCAATACTCCTCCCGAAAAGTTTTCTGACCAGACCAGCAGACGTGTCAATGCCCATGCCCTCGGAAGCAATGTAGTTCTTCAAGCCAGTTTGTGGGTTTATGGAGAGCTCTCGGCGTTCATCAACAGGGCCGCGGAGTCGGCGATCATACTGCCTGGCATCCTGGTTGTCCGCATAGTCCTTGGGGTTGCTAAGACTAGTTAGTAAATGTCTTGGCAAAGAAATCATGTATCTCACTCAATATGCTCCTCAGGTCGATAGCACCCGAGTCTCTGGCTGGTGACTTCGAACTCGCCTGAGCCATATCCGAAGGACATGAATCCCAGGACCCAAAGGACGATGCGGATCGCTTCGGCGCTGACATACTTGACAGTACCTACGTCGACCGCCTGGCTGTAATCGCGCAACCAATTACCAAAGTACACCTGGAGGCGGTCAATATACCCCCGATTTCTATGGGACAACAACTCACTCTCTTGACATCAAGCTTGCCGAACTTCTTGCCGCCCATGGCACGCGAGGCCACGATGGTTAGCAAGGTGTCTTCGAGATCACCATGTCGCCAATTCTGCCCCTCAATTTTCGAAGTTGATCCGATATTGCCCGCACCAAAAGCGTGAGCAGGTCTTGCCAGCAAAATGATGCCGACCACACAAACAAGGATGATGTGTGTCGAGGATAGCGCCATGCTGGACAGCAGCTGTTGAGATGATGTTTTTGTGTTTGGTTTCAGGTCAATCGATTCGTCAGGTAAGAACTGAAGCTCACGGCTCAACCGATGATGCCTCGAAGGAAAGAGAAACGACGACAAAGTTTGAGAGGGTTTGATAGCCTTGCAGAGAAGCACCTTAGAAGAGGAGACAGTGTGTTGCAAACAGTATGCGGGGCTGAAGATGAATTTGATGTCACTTAAGGAGGGGTCGAGCTCAATAACAAGTTGGCAGGTTGGCTTGTGAGGCCGAAGTGAAATTTCCCGCCGAATCTGGCCGGTCAGTGCCGCCGCTTTTGGAGGGGCTTCTCCCTGGGCCAAGACGCTCGGCTGCGCTTCAGCCTGATGAAATCGACTCATTCATGCTTCTACCACGTTTATCCGGGGGTTCCCAACCTCCTTTTGAAATGCATGGAGAATGAAAGCACTATCAAGATGTTCTCGCCAACACGCGAAGAAGATGAAGAAGAGCCTGAGGCGGAGGAGAGAAAAATTCGACAATGCAGAGAATGATAACGGAGCGATCAAGAAAAGTGAAACCCTGAAACAGATATTTGCAGAACTTAATTCATCGAAATATCAACACGAACAGGCAGAGAGCGACCCTCGAGTTGCCGAACAAGATGGCGTTCTACTGAGCCAGCGTTCTGGCTCTTTTTTATGTTCAGCCTGGAACATCGACTTCTCTGAATGTGTGACCGTGAAAGAGAAGGCAGAGTTTGTATGACACCTGCCTTCAACCGAGCATGACCTATAACACATGACATGTACGAGGTATAAAGGCAGAGGAGAGGGGATCTCCAGCTGTACTGGAACAGAGAGAGCTGAAATTTGGACGCAAGTCGATCCGGGTGGTCTTCAGTCAAGCTTTGCTCGCGGACCCGGACGACGTGTTCCATCAGTATCGCTGCCACGTGGAACCGTCCGTTGGGTCGGTACGCCATCGCCAGCTGATACTGCGACTCCAGCCGGTGAGGGTTGTCCTCGGTCAGGGTCTGCTCGTTGATCCCGACGACGTGCTCTAGAAGTGCAATCACCTTTTGGAATTGTCGAGACAGGTGCTTCTCGTTCAGTAGGGTAAGTCCTGATAATGCACGACTAATTTTAGATCTTCGTAGACGCTATATACGATGAAGCAGCTTTGGGGGGCACGGTCAGTGTGAAGGAGAGGGAGGAGAGTCGTTATCAAAGCGGTACACGCGGGTGCGTCGCACGTGAGCTCCGAGCAGTCTTCCCTCTTTACCAGCCCAGACCGAAGTCTATATAAACCCTCTTTCACGCTAGATGCGAGCTTCGTTTCAATGCGCATTGTGATTCAAGCACAATCCCAACCCAAAGTAGCACACTCAGTTGATACACTGTACCATTGCCAACGAAATATTCTGTGGGTTGTGAAAGGGGGTACTGGTACTTCAATGGTTCCATTTCTTCGTTCCATGCCAGCCAGGAAGGTAGCGATGAGATTCCTGGAAATGTTCTTGGCACGGATGCAAGGCTGGAATGTTATCATGATTCTCCAAGCTGCCTCGGATCCTCACGCCTGGCCGTCATCCAGTCGCCCAGAGGCTTCCAGATGGCAAGCTTCTCTGCCGGCGTCAGCGTGGCTGCCAGTCCACTGGTAGAGGTGGCCACAAATGTCTTTGCCCCGGACCATAGTAACTTTCCATCTTCCCAGATCCGTCCCAGTTGCATCTCCTCGTCTTGCCATCCCCAGTGGAAACTTGGATCATTGAACTTCTTCTGGCCTTTCTTTGCCATCCAAATGGCTTCCCAAATGCCTTTGCCAACTATCACCACAGCCTCCGGTCTGTAGATAGCGATCTTTTTATCGAGGATGGCAGCTCCTTCCTCCATCTCTTGCTTGCTCAAGCCATCGCCACTCCTGGTGGGCCGAGCACATATATTCGTATTTCCGATTTGGTACAGGTCCATCAAGTCTCGTGTCTCGGATGGGAGATGCTTCTTGGGTGTTATGCCCGATGTGTGAAGGAGGTGCCAGAACCGATTGGAGGGATGGGCGTACGCATGGCCGGTTGCGGCTGTCATGAGCCCGGGATTGAGACCGATACAGACCAGGGTCAGGCCAGGCCTTAGACTGTCCACCAGGTTGTTGACCGGGTTGTATGGATCTTTCAATGATCGCTCCTTGGTAGTGGTCCTTCGCTTTCTTGATCTAGGCGTCGTAGGTATCACATCGCCCGTCGAGGACTTGAACCCAGGATCATTTTCCTCTTGTTTCACAATACTCCCATTGTCTTCCTCGTTCTCATCATCTTGTCGCACGCGAGACCGTTTTCTTGGAGACGGAGAGGCAGAAGCATTCTTTGACTTGGAGAGAATGGATGGACGTGGACTAGAAAGTCGAGGGGATCGCCGGACCGTATCTGATTGTTTCAATGGGGAATATTTGAATTGCTCCATGCGAGCCTTGAAGGTGCTGCCTGCCCGCAAAGTCAGCTCTTGAACATCCAGACGAGTGCGACTCTCATACTTTGCTCCATGCTACGTCCGTCCAAACCAGCCTCTTCTGACCGCGTAGAAAGGTCATCCATCTCGGGTGTTGTATGAGCCATTGGCTTTCGACGCTGGTATTAGCGTCACACAACCAGCTGGTTTCGTGGTGTCACAGGCCAAGCCATTCTCGCCCCCTGCGAGACTAGCCAGTCCCTCGTCCTCGCCACAAT
Source organism: Fonsecaea pedrosoi CBS 271.37 (assembly GCF_000835455.1). Taxonomy (NCBI): domain Eukaryota; kingdom Fungi; phylum Ascomycota; class Eurotiomycetes; order Chaetothyriales; family Herpotrichiellaceae; genus Fonsecaea; species Fonsecaea pedrosoi. The sequence goes on along the minus strand of NW_013550615.1, from coordinate 1,269,126 downwards.
GTCAAGCTGGCCGAAGACAAGTCCAATATATTGAACACTGTGAGTGCGCCTCCTGCTACTGACACGGAGGGACTGGAAAGGCACTGAATTTCTCGCCAGAATAGCTACGTCATATGGAACTAGCCTCTTTTGGTGTCGAGACTCTTGCTGCTCTGTTGGAGTAATATCCAACCAGCTGCAAGACTGAAATATCAGGAATCATCCCTTTCAGAACACGATGCGTCACGTTGTACAGTCATCTCATGTCCAACAGAACCGGGGCTAGAAGAATTTGATATGATCTCCCAATCACTACCTTCGGTGGCCCCGAATGAAACCTTTGGGATCATTGACCACGTCAATGTGCCCGACCATCAACAGCGATTGAGCGCACCACATCGTCTTTCAAACAAGCTGTGCCTAAGCCCTGTCAGCCATAGCGGCGGTCCTATAGTTTGACGTGGACAGCCTTGCACTGTGTCATGTCACGCAGTTCTTCAAAGCAGTCATCCCTTCCAATGCCAGATTGCTTGTATCCTCCGAATGGCATGCTGAAGAAGTGTGTCCCAACAGTATTTACCCAGACAGTTCCAGCTTCAATGCGACGTACCGCGGTCTGCATAGTCTTGATATCAGATGTGAAGACTGCACCTGTCAGACCATAGTCGACAGCATTCACATCCTCGAAGAGCTTTTCTTCGTCGTTCCACTTCAAGATGGACACGATAGGTCCAAATACCTCTTCGTTGGCGATTCGCATTTTCTGAGTGACTCCGGCAAAAATGGTGGGCTCGACAAAGTAGCCACCTTGCGTGTCCGTGCTGTCGGGGATTCTGCCACCTAATAGGAGACGGGCGCCATCATTTTTGCCAATTTCGACGTATTTCAACACCCGGGCCTGTGCTGCCTCACTAACCAATGCCCCCATTGTTGTCTTTGGATCGAGAGGGTTTCCGGGTCGGAACCTCTTCGCTATTTGGTCCTGGATTCGTTCCAAGATCTTGTCGTGGAGCGAATCGTGTAGGAAAACCCTCGAGGTCGAACCACAAGATTGCCCACACCAACCGAAATTCATTCCTGCGATGATAGCGTCCACGAGACGGTTATGATCCGCGTCAGGATAGGCAATCAGGGCATTCTTTCCCCCGAGCTCAAACGAGGTCAGTTTCAATGTATCTGCTGCAGCTTTCTGGATCGCCTTGCCGGTAGGCACACTACCGATAAGCGTGACCTTACTAACAAGTCGGTGTGTTGAAAGAGTCTTTCCACATTCGAGGCCACCGGATAAGATATTGAGGACTCCAGGGGGGAAGACGTCTTCCAGCAGCTCGGCCAAACGGAGTGCGGAGAGGGGTGCTTGTTCTGGGGCCTTGATCACCACTGTGTTGCCCATAGCAATGGGGGCTGCAAGCCGGTTGGCAGCAAACATAAGTGGATGGTTGGAGGCAACAATGCGCGTTACCACCCCCAGCGGCTCCCGCAGGGTGTAGTTGAAAGTTGAATCATCTAGATGAGTGGTCTCGCCTTGAACGGCTGGGATGAGGCCCGCAAACATGTCGACCGTGTCGGCGGCGAAAAGTGCATCGCCTCTCATCATGATGACGGGATTGCCCGTGTTGTAGGCATCGAGCAAGGCCAGCTCATCTGCATGTGTACGCAAGATGTCGGCCACCTTCCTGAGCTTCTTGCCCCGTTCCAAAGAAGGGACTGCTCTCCACGCCGGGAATGCTGCATGTGCCGCCTCTATAGCAGCGGCCGTGTCTTTCTCACCGGCGAAGGCGACTTTCCTGATGACTTTCCCGTCACCGGGACTGAATATCTCTCGATGGTCGCCATCGTGAGGCTCGTGCCATTTCCCGCCATAGAACAAGCCCCAGTGCTTTGGAAGACATTCGTCAATCTTTGGGAGGGACATGTCGGTGGAGCGTCACTGTGCTGGTTGTAAGTTCTCCTAAGACGTCTTCTTTGTTGGGCCTTTATAGTCCAAGTCTTGTACGGTCCACTCGATGCTCAATGCTGTGGTGTCAGCAATTTACGATCTGACGACAACTTTTCTGACGCATCTGTCCAGTCTGACAACCAGAGAGAGGTTGGACCGTGAAGCCTTTTGCGGTTCCCAGTTCGAATTTGAGTTTCCACTGTGCTTACATGTCCACATGTCCTTCTTTTATCTCTCAGCTCCTTCGAGTAGCAGATGGGGAGGGCAATTGGGGTGATCGACGAGGGGGAAACAAGGCGGGGATGCGGAGACTTTCTGCACGAGGCTCGAATAAGAACGAATCCCCTTTCCCATCCTCCTGATCTGCCGCACCGTCCTTGTGGAAGGGTACTCTCTAGCAGATCATCTTTCTGTGGTTGGCCTTCTAATTAGGTTCGGGTCTTTCTTTAGACAATCTCGCCCCGAGGAAAAAGCATGGACTTGAGCAGTGTCGAAGGACAGACACATCAGGCTGAGAGGCGCCTTCACCAGCCGTGCGGCTCACCCACAAATCCAGCAAGAACCACGAGGCTCAGGAGACTGTGTCACAGACCACTTTGACACATTGACAGTCGAGAGCATTGTCACTGAAGTCACCCCTCGACCTTCAAGGGCATGTTCACGATAGGAGGAGGTGCGAACCAACAGCGCAAGCCACCAGCTGAAAATCGGCCCCAACCTTATCCCGGACGTCTTGTATCATCAATAAACACTGAATGAGTGAGTGATGAAGAGAAGAGAGATATGAAGCTCCTCTTGCTAGTAAGTGAAAATTTCAACATCCCTTCTCCCAAAGATGCAAAAGTTCCCCTTGAGCTGCGCTCCTGAGTGCGCCAGGTAAAGCTAAAATATCTTGTTGCTTCGTGGCTGTTGACCTCGTCGTCTGGCCCCAATCCAATCAACGGCCACGACGTGTAGCCAAGGCTGTCTCTCTCGTGTTGAGCTGTCTGTTCTCCTGAAGTATACGGGACAAGTGGGAGACTTTCAGATGAGTTTGTCGTTTGATGTGGTTTCTCTCTCCCGCGCCAATGCCGACGACGGCACTTTGGTTTCAACATTTACGGTCTCCATGTTGGCGTATTGTCGTGTTTTCGTTGATGTATGGCTGGAATGTCGAACAGCCTCGCCCCCCTTGACAAGGAGTGTCCACCTCTCTAGCACCTTCCGTCACCGTCGTGACCTGCTGGCTGCAAGATCAAACTTGTACGGTTGATGGTGAGACGCCTCCGAACACAGAAAAACACATCTACCATTGTTCGTTGTCAGGTCACTGGTCGGCAGAGACGCTGGCCATTTCCCCTTCACGCACAATTAATTTATTGACAAGGCAGACTCGGACAGAGAGATGAAGTGGGATGAAAAAGGAGGAAAGAGAAAGTTCTTACCTACCATGGCTCATGAGGTCGATGGTATTGTTGAGGTATAAATATGTCTGAGTGTCTCTCGGGAAAGGGGAATCATGATCAGGAAAACAACAAAGCAATCAAGTCAGGAAGACACACCCAAGCAAAGCACAAAAACAATCGTTCAAAGTCATTCATTTATTTTACGCGTTTTCCCAGTCTTCGACACCGACCTGGTCATTTCGACACTCTCAGCATGCCTGCCGTCAAATCCACCATCCTCGCCATGCTGGCCGCCTCGGCCGCCGTATCTATGGCCCTCCCTTCTCCTCAAGCGGCGACAGACGACATCTCGGGCCTTGCGCCATTGCACATGGAAGTGCAGTGCGGGTGCTGGAACCTGTGCACGCTGGAAGCCTTGGGGGATACTTCTATTACTGGCTGTGACTCCGCTTGTGGTAAGCCAGCTCCCTCTCAGGAGACAGATGGGGTCTTTTCCTTCAGAGGACATTGTCTCTCTGCTTCTGGTCCAGTAACAACGCTGCTAACACATATATTCTCCTTGTGATTAGATCCACAATTTCTCTGCGAAACCATCGACGCACTGAGCGGAGGGCCGACCACGATCGCCGCAGCGGCAACTACCCCTTTGCCAGCAGCCTCGGCTTCAGCTACAGCTTTAGCCAGACGTGAGAGACCCCATAACGGCGCTCCTCCGCCCTTCAACCCCTTCGGACCCGGCGGCGAGCTCGAAACACTGTCAGAGTCGCAGCGAGCCAAAGCCAAAGCCAAGCGCGAGGTAGTGCAGCGAATGAACCGACCCATCATCGACCCCTGCCCTCAGGGTGTCGTCTGCGAAGCGTTCGCCAAACGCGAACCCGAACCACTCCCCCTTCCACTCCCGCCGATCGACCCCTTTGGCTGCCCGCACGGGCCGCTGCATTGCCCTCCCCCCGTGGGCGACGCGTGGAAACGTGCCGCCGCCGCCGCCGCTGCCCGTGATGTTGGTGAGTTCGAGTTCGAGAAGCGCCGGATCAATTGGGACTTGACTGTCAAGGGGTCGTGCAATGGGGGCGGATGTGGTGGCGAGGTGAGCGTTACCATACACTTTTAACGGGAAATCCGAGAGGGAGAGGGGAGGAGATGGATGGGAAGGGACGGGACTATGGGGGACTATCATAGTGCAACGAACAGGTCAATGGGTCATTCGTAGCAGGGACAGTGACAGTGACAGGGTGGTAGAGATGAGAAGGGGCACGGTGTGGACGCGTGCGAATGAAGGAGGGAGAGAGAGAGAGAATGTGTGTGTGTGTGTGTGTGTGTGTGTGTGCGTGTTTATTGTACGGTAGCTGGGCTACCAAACACCAAACACCAGGCACCAAGTAGAGCAGTCAGATCAGTGTCGAGTCAAATCGAGGCTTTTCGCTCAGACAGGGTACAGATCGCATTCTCGAGAGGGGTCGGAGTTGGTACAGAATATGAGGACTACTCGGTATACGTACGGTACTCGAGCAATGAAGATAATATATCGCGAAACACCGATATGTACTGGGAATTCTTTGATTTACCTACAGGTCCCGACCAAGAGAGGGCTCGGGAAACCAATCCAGACCAATTCCGATGTATCCGATCCATTCTGTTCTGTGAGGATTCTGTTGGACGGATATAGATCTGATTGTTGTCACTGTCAACAAATACCTACTCCGTCTCGTCTCGACTTGTCGTGTCGTGACATTGTGAGTCGTGACAACTTTGGGTTACAGTTACAGTTACAGTTACAGTTATAGTTATGGTTACGATTAGATTACACTTAGGGATACAGTTTGGGTTTGATGAGGTACCTAACCAGGTGCCTAGTAGGCTGAGCCGCGCACGCGCGCGCATAGTGCCCAACCATAAAAGAGATTGAGGTATTAGATATCCTCGTTTACGGTGGTATGTCGAAAATAGCAAATAGATGACAATATGCAATAAATTAATATATGCCACGTACCTAAAGGAAGGAGGGGAGTGCGGGAACCTGAGAATCCAGTACCTTGTACCTGGTACCTGATCAAGTGACAAGAGAGAGTGTAAGAGGTATTACACTACGAGTTTGATCCTTCAGCCTCAGCCTTGGCCCTTCGGTTGACTTGGTTCGATCCCACATCTCTGTGAGGTCTGAGGTCTGAGCTCTGGAATCCTGGGATCCTGGGATCCTTCCACTCTCGCCTCCACAAACCACAAACTCCTCCCCATTCCTACTCAAGTATAATACCTAGGCACGGAGAAGGAGGAACCGAATATTTAGTACTGGTACCGAGTACTCCGTACAAGCTACCTATGTGCCCTGTACTGTAGGTTCTCGGTACTTGTGAAACGAGTTCGTTAGGATTCGGGGGGAAACCTATTTCCTCATATGGATATAGTACTACGTATTAGTTACCTCCATACTCCATACTCCACAGGTATTTGTACAAGTACCGAGTATTTACTGTAGGCACTACATACCAAGTATGTACAAGTACCCTCAAACCAGAGAGGTCTGTCTGTCCTGGGACTCTTGGTGTGCTTGGCTGATTGTGATGCACCAAGCTTTGCCCAGCATCGCCCAGCATTGCCGAGGACTTGGTCCCGGGCACCAGAGGGAAGACATGGGCTTGGAGGCTTGGAGGAAGCTTGGTCATAACCACATACTATGTACACCCACCTCAAAGTCCCTCTTCTGACTACCAGTACCAGTACCAGTACCAGTACCGAGATTGAACGCAAGAAGTTGCTCAAAGAACCATTGATCATGGCGCCATGGTAGCGAGAGCGAGAGCGAGAGTGGTGGCCGTGGGATAGGTCCTGGCCAGGGCCCCAGGGGCGATGGTGATGGTGATGGTGGTGGTAGTGTGACCAAGACCCAACCCCAACCCCAACCCCAAAACCGCGATTCGATTGAGATGGAGATGGTGAGAGGACCGAACACCCAGTGCCGCAAGTAGTAGTCGCAGTACCTAGTCGCAGTCCTTGTCCCTAGTACGGGTAGTACCTCGTAGTCTGGCCGATCCCCCTTAGACTGCTCGACTCGGGCCTCGCTACATCCTCCTCATCTCACTTCATCTCATCTCGTTTTATTTCATCGACCCGCACGCCCATCCTCTGTCTGTCCGGTCCACCGAGTGAGTGGTCCCAAATTTCCGAGACGCCGTTTTAGCGGGCGAGCTGTTGGCGACTTGTTGTTGAGTCTGGCAATCTGTTGGTCAGGGACTACTCTATGTAGGTACTCAGTACTCGGTATTCTACCTCGTACTCCCCTCCCTACTCGTATTCGGTCCTCAGATTCTGCGACTCACTCGGCAGTAGAAACTCGTTCTCGTTGGTAGTCTGGCTGAACCAAGTGGCACCAGCGGCACCAACGGCACCAGCGCTGGTGGTGATAACAAGTAATTACTCATAAGTACTCACACACAACGAACATTAGGCGAGACGAGCACACGAGCAACCCCCTCTCCCCAGCCACAGCCACAATCCAATTTCCCCCGTCGCCCACGAAACCAGGCCAGGTCAAACTTTGGGGAAGCACGCATGTAAGCACAAGCAAAGCACTTCTGACTTCTGCGGGAGGGAGGCATTACCTATGTATGCACTACGTAGGTAGGGAAGGAGGCCATCAGAATACTACTGCGCAGAATATTGTATTCATGTGGTAGATAGATGAATAGATAGATGGTTGGGATCAATTTCGTCTGTCACGCCGGGTCCTATGTTATGGATATGCTTCGCAAGGCCGTCTCTCCCAAGGGCCCAAAAACAAAAAACGAAGAAAAAAAATAATCAAAATCCTCTTTCGTCATGTACTGCGGACTGAAAGTGAGGGGGCTTTTCCAACACATTTTGTATTGCGCACTATATTCCCCCGTGAAAACAAATGCTAGATGACAGACAAAAAATGAAACTCATTACTAAGATATATGCTTTCAAGACATTCACAGAGCAAAAGCAAGAGCAAGCAATCCAAGAGCTGCCGTGCCAGATGATACCATCACTGACGAGGCCGCTCCAGTGAATGACGACGTAGACACAGCGCTGGTCGTGCTAGATCCCTCGTTCTGCACTTGCGTGCCCGAGTTGTCGCTGCCAGACGTGCTGGTGCCTGAGCCAGGGCAGACCTTGCCCACATCCGACGGGACAGTGGGGAAGTTGTCAATAGCGTCCAAAATAGCAACAGCCATACCGCCAGAAAAGTGAGACTGGACGTGGCAATGGAGGAGCCAGGCACCAGGCGTGTTGACCTCGTACCGGAACACCATCCACGTGTTGTTGCCCTCGGCAGGGATGCTGGTGAAGCCGTCAACATAAGGAGGGTTGACCAGGTTGAATGGGTAGCCGGCCGTGATGGCATCGGCCACGTTGGTGAAGTTGAAGTCGCCCACACCGGCGCCAATCATGTAGAACTTGTTGGCGTGCTTGTGGATGGGATGCGGCTCAGCCACGGGGCCCGAAACCTTGATGATCAAGTCAACCCACTGGTTGGCCTTGGTCTCCAAGATCAAGTCGCTGGTGGGAATGCTCGACGGGCTCTGGAACAGAAGAGGGGGAGTGTCATCATCGCTGCTCATGTTGTACGAATCAGTGCCCGACAGTGTCCAGGCCCACGCCTCGGTAGGTTGAACGGGAGACTTCTGGATGTCCAGGATGAAGCTGACATCGGCGCTCGGCGCAGGGGTGTTGGCTGGGTAAGGAGCGGCGAGAGCATTGTTCAGGGGGACAATGGCAGTAGTGTTCTGGCCACCATAGTTCATCGCCGAGACACCAGCGGGCGCGTTGTTGCCACCCTTGTACGACAGGACACCAAAGCCCGAGATGACCTGGTTGATACCCTCGTTGGCAACACGGATCGTGTAGTCACCGGGGGTTTGGTCGAGCTTGACCAAGAACGAGACACGGTCACCGTTGCTGAGACTGATCTGGTCCACAACTTGAGGGACAATGTAGTTGCCGTTGATTTCGTAGACGTACAGCTTGTGGCTGTCGATGGTGACCTTGACCAACACAACACCGGCAGGGCTGATGAAGCTCATCGCAGCCCATCCATTGCTGGGGTCAACCGAGTAGGTGAAGTTCGAACCACCATAGCCAATGCAGGTGTCGTAAGCATCGGTAGGTAAAGCAGCCAGGTTCTGGAGCGCAAGGTACTGGCCACCTTGGATGGCAGCATTGTTAGGAGGAACACAGCCCTTGGCGGTCAGAGAGGAGCCGTTCAGCACTTGCGGTTCTTGAGGAGCAGCAGATGCGGTGAGGTCGGCAATAGATGGGCAGTACTGCGAGCCGAATCCGTTCAGGGTGATCGAGTCACTGCAGGCCCAGTCGACGTTTGCCGTCTGTTCAACCGCAAAGAACTCATCGAAGGTGTATCGGTTCCAGTCGGTGACAAAGACGGGCTCAACGTTGAGCGCAGCCTTGGTGATGGCATCCACATCAGAGCTGCTGATCTGGCTGAAGGGCGTCTCAGCATCATCCGCTGGAGCAATCAGAATGGCACCGTAGAGACCGTCCATCATCTGTCCCTTGTAATGAGCATGGTAGAAGTAGTTGCCCGACTCGGTCGCGGTCCATTGATACATGTAGCTGGTACCAGGTTGGATCGAGTATTGGCTGACACCGGGCACACCGTCGGCCCATGGCGTACCATTTTGACGAATACCGTGGAAGTGGATGCCAGTGGCATTAGGCATGTTGTTGTTGACGACAAAGTCGACACAGTCCCCAACCTTCATCTTCAAGGGAGGACCGGGTAGGGAGCCGTTGGTCAGGATGGCATTTCTGGAGATGCCTTTGCTGGGGTCTGTGGGCGCCCAAGTGAGGTCAATAGTGAATGGAATGCATTTGGACGACGAGGCGCAGACTGAGCTGTCGCCGGAGCCACCATCGGCGGCGACGGATTGGATCGAGGAAACGAGTGTGAGGGCGGCGACAGCCTTGAGAAGGCGTGTGAACGCCATTATTACCTATAGACAAGAGGGCAACGAAGAAAGAAAGACTGCGGCCGGACAGCTATGTAGTAGGAGAGGGTTAGTAGAACACAAGAAAACCAAGCGAAGCCCAAGGGAAGACGACCAAGTCTTATGAAGGAACAAGACATCGCAAGCACCAACCCAAGACCACCAAGCACCATGCCACTCACCAGGGCTGATTTCCCCGAGGTGGCTTCAGATTGGAAGGACCACAGTAATGCCAGCCATCCTGGAACAGATACGGCGTCGACAAGGTTTGGGTGTCTGGGGCGCAAGAGCCTCCTGGTGCCTTTTTCAGCCATATACGCTTACCGTATTCGCGATGGCGGGATCCTCCCTATCCACTCGGATGGAGTCTGATCAGCCTCTCCCCATTTATCAACAAACATCCCCCCAGCCTCAGGCGCTATTGGGCGGTGACATCCTCCGTGCTAGAGTAAGATGTCAGCTTCGGCGACTGCCTGCTCGGAGTGCATGTGCGTTCAGGAATTGCATACGCGAGCGGACAATTGCTGCATGATCGGCCAATGGTCACAAAGTCGGTCAACCAGAGAGCCCTGTCAGAAACCACACCCAATACCGAGTCGACCATGAGCCATCAGGCGAGCTCATTTGACTGAGATTGCGAACAGGGAAGGTTGCCCCCCCTTCAAACCTGTCCATGACTTTGTCAGTTGGCGGCCACATGAATCTGGCCAAGCTCATGCACGAAAGAGGGGACCGTTGAAGTGGTAATTCAATCAGATGTGACCGTGTGATCCATGCGCAGAGGCTGAACCCCAGCTGCCACAAGGCCGCAGGGTCCCACCACCCCCGGGGGTGCCCACTGGCCCTTGGATTTGGTTCGTGCCCTGTTACGTGACAGTGGACGCATTCAGAAATGGACACTCCACCACCAACCAAGCTAGAGGTCACCATGCCATCTTAGCGCCGTTAAGCATCGGGGGCTAGAAGCTGGATGACCCTTCAGCTACTGCTGCGCCCGCCCATCCCACTTTTGGCCGGGTTTTTGGCTGTCTTTTTGTTTTGGTCGTGCCCTAGCCTAATGGAGCCCGTCCCTGGGGGTAAACAGACCACTGCGAGAGAAAACCAGGGGGGAAAACTCATGAGGCGTGGACTGATGAATCGCGCAGACACATCGCGATCATGGCTTGCTTATTCGCTTGTAATCGGCTGCCTTATGTTCGGAAGGATTCATGGATGTTCTTGGGGTCCAGCTCTTGAATCCCGTGGGAGGCAGTCTCGTATGTGAGCAGAGGCCTAAACCAGGTGGCGAGGAGAATTATTCTCGGGACCAAGCAATAACTGGAACTGTTCTAAAAGAGCTTGCATGCAGTAGAGTATTGCCACCATTTCAGGTACAGCCGTGCTCGGACCGCCTTGCGCTTTTCGAGTGTGAGTGGACTGAAACTGCAAAACTGGGCCACCAGATGGCAGGTGAGCAACGATTGACCTAAAAATAATCCCTTCCGGTTAGTGTCTTGAGATTTTTTAAACTTGTATTCGTGGGAAAAGATGGGATCCAGTAACAGAAACAGGGAATCCCAAAACGCGGGAAGTACCACTTGGTGAGGAACAAGACGATCCAAGGTTCGCAACCCTTTTTTGGAGCTTGTATTTGGCAGACGGTAGAGCCAACCTCCTCACTGGGCCAACCATGCCCTGGCGAAAGGCTACAGCAAATTGAAACAAACACACAAATAGCCCTTCTGGGACGCGTTGTTGGTCTAGTGTGGTCCTCGCTCTTTCTGGCTCGGAACTTGCGATCATCATGATGTAGCATCTTCCTTTTTGGACGTTATGTGTATCGATATGAGGACGGTGAGAGAGGCTGGGATGTAATGGAGGAGGCCGGGGAGGATTATTGGGGACTGGGTCTGCCGGAAAGAGTGGGAGGTTGGGGGCATGCAATGACAGCAATGGCTGATGATAGGCGTCGATGGCTTGCGGAAAATCGTTGTTTCTCACACGTGGCTGCGGTGGTTGACGAGGTTGACGAAGTTCTGGAGCTTCTGGTGGTTTCAGATGCACCTCAACACCTGCGCAGCTACGTCAGGCTGGCCCCGTGTCTAGGCAATTATCGAAAGGGTATTGAACTCTTTTGGTAGGGGTACTACTGTACGAGTACTCGGTACTGACGGGTGAGCCGGAGTGGTGAGTTGACACGAGTGAGAGCTAAGGTGTGAGGCTCTCGCTTGTGCAAGTGATGGTGGTGCTCCTTTTCCGCAGTTTCGCTACTGCTTCGACTGTTACGCCCCAGAAACCCTCAACTACGCTCACGGTCAGGCTGTGCATTCGCCCATGCGAGAGATTTTTCGCCTCCGTACTTCCACAGTTCCACGCTTCTATCCGCTGTTCCGTCGCCCATATTGTCGTTTACTCTTCCTTACGTACAAAGGACAAAATGCCTTTCTCTTCTGTACCCCTTCTCGACAGTCAGACTAACTACGGACCTCGATCCCTTCCTTTACGGTCATGTTCAGGCCCGTCGACTAGCAAAGCGCGCCCGCTTCCTTTCTCCCCCTCCTCCTTATCCACCGAGCCATCAAGCGAAGCCTTGTGTTTGTGCATGTCCTATCTGCAAAGTTATCGTAAAGAGCCAACCATCTTGGGCATTTTGTCTCTTGCGTGATCAACGCCTCGTTTGCGCCCGTGCGCCCGGGCCCAGTAATCGTTTATCACCTCCACCATGCCGGCCCCTTTGATCCAGAATGCCATCACCAGCATCACCGTGTGCCTGACCCTCCTAGCTTCGCTCCAATCGCAGTCCTCGTCACAATCTTTTCGCGCTTCGGTGTCCGCTGCAGCGGTTGGTCCTGCAGTCGCTTCCAACTTTCCTGACCCAGGCCTCGCTTTGGACACCAGCAGTGGCTTCGAGACTTGGTATGCCTTCAGTACTCAGACCGGCAAGATCAACGTGCAACTTGCCTCCTCACCGGACTTTTCGACCTGGAAGCTGCATGAAGGCTACGATGCTCTACCCACGACGCCCAATTGGGCACGTCGGTCTCCTCATGCTGGTGTCTGGGCCCCTGACGTGAACCAGCGCCTGGACGGATCGTGGGTCATGTATTTTGCGGCCGTAGGGCGGACACATCCACAGAAGCATTGCATTGGTGCTGCCACCTCTCCCAATGTGACAGGGCCTTACATTCCTCTCGACGATCCCATCGTGTGCGATCTGCCTCAAGGCGGTAACATCGATCCAAATCTCTTCATCGATCCCATCAACAACGAGAACTACCTGGTCTACAAAACGGATGGAAACGCCATTGGACATGGTGGTGCTTGTGGCAATACCGAAAACCCTGTTGTGCCGACTCCACTGTATCTTCAATTGATGGACCCCCAAGACCTTGTCACACCAATCGGCAAGCCTGTCTACTTGTTCTCAAACGCCAACAGTTTCAGAGAAGACGGCCCGAACGTCGAACGGCCATGTATGGTCTACCGGAACTCAACCTACTATCTCCTGTATAACGCCCACTGTTTCACCAGTCTGCAATACCGCATCGACTATGTCAGCTGTAAGGTTGGTGTTGACACGCATACCGGTATATTGGGTTGTGACTGGGACGCCCTAAAGACGAAGCAGCAGACCTCCAAGGACCACACGCTGCTCCAGACCGGCGACGTCGTGTCTGGTACCCAACTCTACGCTCCAGGCAGTATGGACGTCAGTCCCGACCAGCGCAGAGTGGTCTTTCACGGTGATGTCAACTTGGACTGGTTCAAGCCTCATCATCCTCAGACCGTCCATCGTGACAGTGCCATGTTTGCGGGCGAGATTGACTTTGTCAAGTCAGAACTCCATATCACTGAGCTTCTCTGACGGCAGGCCCGTGACGAACCTGCAAACGAGAGACTTTTTCCTGGTGGCCACGTGAGATGACACAAGATGACGCGAGATGAAACGATATGACAGATCCGATGGTAACAACCTTTTAAAGGCCTCCAAGGCACGGCTCATCCTTTCTCCACTTCCTGCAGGAAGGCACCAGTTTCCCTTTCCACGAGTATTCGATGCTCGTTCATCCTTCGCGATCCCACGGTCAAAGTCCATGATTACACCACCAAACCACATTCTGCGTTTTCATTGCTATACTCGAGTTTGAGATTTTCAGAGAGCGGCCGCACGGACCGCTCTTACCTGCTGCGCTCAAATTGGGTTGGGGCGTCTTCAGGCCACACGCCTCAAAGCCAAGCAAACCCCAAAAATCCTTCCAGACGGTACATAGAGGGCTGCGCGCTCCCTCAGTCAGTGTCAGATTTCATCTTCGCGTCCTTATTTTCCGGTCTACATAGACCCATACGACCACCAATTTACAGCGTCGGCGTCCAGGTTCCCATTCCATCCTTTGATTATGCGAATATTACTATATGATGACGGACAGTTACTACCTCCTTTCGACTTGTACTACATGATGTGGGATGTTTGAGTGATCAATCTTATTGCTAATGCATTTAGAGAGGAGCGAGGTTTGGAGTCAATGGACGAGTGCCAGAGTTGATCATTGGATTTATGTTATTAGAGGATACATCCGGTCCGAGTGAGTCTGATAGATATGGACATGGCCTAGACGGAGAATATATATTGATGTATAGAATCAATCAATTTCAAAGAGGTAAAAGGTTCTGAAACGCCTGGTAGGAGAGGAAGACAACGACTGGAGAAAAGGTGTCAGGTCGATGAGTGACGTGTAGAGAGTTTCCCTTTCTAACTTATCTTCTCGTCGTATATAGTATATGGCATGGACCACGGACCATGTACCACGTCGCATATGTCTCTCATCTTGTCATCTTGTCGTCCTGTCACATTGTCGACTGTCTCGGCCTCTCACCTCGTTGATCACGGGACCAGACGAGTGATGTGTGATGTGTACACGTCCGTCTCCCTTTTCTCCTTTTCCGTGCGTTATCAGGGTAGAAGGTCGTCCAAGTAAACGTCCAACCAAGCCTTTCTGCTGTGTGCCCTCCTGTTGATCCCTGGATCCTGGTTCCTGGCTCCTGGTGCATTACACAACATGACCAGGTGACAAGGTTGATCGTGGATAGTGGATAGTGGAATTGGGAGGTACAGGTCGAGATCGAAATTGCTTTCTCCCTGCTCCCTGTCCTGTACTACTTTCCTCTTGTGTCGCACCGTGAGCCTTGACCCCTGTGTGCGGCAGCAGCGGCAGCGGCAGCGGCAGCGTTGGTGGCCTGGGTTAAGAACGGACCAGAACCAGGGGCCCTCCTGTCGTTGTTGTTCCTGTTCTTGTTGCACGACCGGGCCGCCAGGCCGCCAGTCAGTCAGCTATCCTCCAGCAGACAAGGGGCCAGAATGAATCTTGTGTAACTTACTCGATCGACTGAACCCCTTTGCCTGTTCGCGCCAGGGAAGGGGGATGATTGGGGTTGTGGTTGTTGCTTGAGTTGTTTGTGCGACACTACTCCGCTCCGTCCATATACCCTGCACGCCCTGCAAACCATGGATTCATGGCTTCGTATTTTCACGAATATGGACATCGACATAGCTGCTGCCTCAGTCAGTGAGTCGATCAGCCAGTCAGTCCATCAGTCAGTCAACCCTCTGGTCAATCGATTTTTGTGTACCACGGCCCCTTGAACCCCTTATTCTTTGTGCAACGGGGACATTCCTCCCAGGGAAATTTGACGTCTTCCCCTTTCCGTACCTGAGAATACAATCGCAAAGGACCAGAGTAAGAGTCCGAGGAACACAGGCACTTGTACACTGTACACTGTGCCTTGGACCGCATACGATGGGGGTCATATGTTTTCAGTAAACCCCGGATTGGTTGGGACGTTAGTTGGTCAATCAGCTCCGATCACCGGTTGCCAGCATGCATCGCGAGTCTACACCACAAGAGGGAGGAGAGCATTCTCATATGGGACCCCTTGTCGTGTGGGTGCGTATATGTATGCAGCCGGCGGCGGCGCATGATAGACCTAGGTGCAGAGGGGAGCTCTCGTCGGAGCAGTATAGACGGATTCCCGGACCATGGGGTTGCTCTCCCCCAGTCACTTCTTCTGGCGTGATGAGCAGCTGGAGAAGGATGCGGCTCGAGAGATCCATCCAGGGCCGCATGCCTGCCACTGACCGCATCCGATTCGCAGTCGTGGCCATTACCATTGTCCGTCCATCAAACAATTGGTGATATCCTCTCCCTCGCGATGGACCTTGTCAAGACAATGCCTTGTCCTAGGATCAATGCACAGTATAGTGGCCATAGCTCAGTCAATGCGATCCCCACAAAATGTGCCGCGACATTCGTGAATCGACGCCTGTGTTCGGCAGAGAGGTCACAGTCCGGTGTTGGTGGCCTCCCGAATGGAGCATCGCAACCATTACAAACCCCTCTTGGCCAACTCAGATGGTTCTTCAGTTGTCCGCAAAGACGCAAATAGTGGTGGTGGTGGTGGTCAGACCTGAACCTGAAAATCTGCGGTAAGGGAAGGATGGTAGTCCGGCAGTCTTCGACGCGCGCCAGGGACTTCGCAGCATGCAATGGATGTAAATATATATCGGTATTTTCAAGGTCGCAACCTTGCTTTGCTCATTTGCATTGTCGTCTTCCTGCTGCACGTTGGATGACCTGGCCAGTATGGTCGCTTGGTCAGGACGATTTAACGAGTGGACAACTAGTCCTGACGGGGACAGTCCTTGTGCCGATAATACGGGGAAGAGTCGGGGATGCTACATAGTCTCATGTTAGAAGCTGCAACCGGAAGGTAGAACGTAACAAAGGTAGGAGGTAAAGCGTACAACTGATCCGTAGTGCGCGTAATGAGTTTGGCGACGCATCAAGATGACAAGGACGCCATTACGCACTCGAGCAGGTGCATTAATAAGTTGATCATGGTGGTATTGGGAGATTCTGGCTATGATTGACGTCGCTCCAGCTTCAGACATTCACTCGCTGAGAAGGTCGATATGAAGTCTCTTCCACATAGTTCCTGATCTGTGCATCGCCTTTGCTTCGGAGATGGGTGGCTCCCAGGGCCAACGGGGCCTCAGACGATCGAAAGCCAAAGGCCGCCTCTGAGTTTCAAGGGCAGACTTGGATCAGATAGTGAATCTCTCGTGTTGGACTCTGCATCGCTGCGTGGACATTGTCTTGTCAACCACTCCATCCTCCTTGGCCAGGGGTTTAGTGCTCCCTCTGTCGTATGACAGTGCCGCCAACGAGCGTGAGTCGATCGAGTGTGGTTGTCTGTCGAGCTTAGCATCCACGTTCCACAAGAGTCAAGACCCAGCTCACGAAGCAAGCAGGACGACAGCGCCAAAGATGTACCTCGTTTCGATAAGACCCGTCAAGCGAATCCCGACCAAACACGCTCCAGATCATCCATTATCGTCGCAGCTACCCGCAACAATATCTGTCGGAAGCAAGCCTGAGGTGAGAACCGTGCCGTGGGTAGACAACATCACGGCCCAGGGCACATACAGGCCAGTCAAGGAGCGGGCAATAGTTTCTTGATTAACAAGTTCTTAGCCATGATTGCTGCAGGGATTCAGGTAAAACGCCTCCTCTGAGCCGACGAAGCCCTAAGCGAGAGTCTGGCACATCAACCAAAAGCAGAGCAGGACAACTGGACAACTTGCATGGAAAAAGGACCAAGGAAACCCAAGCTCGGGCTACCTCATCAACATCCAATCCGCGGATGCTGCCAAAGACGGTGGCGTTGGTGTCGGCACCAGCCAGCACATTGCAGATCTGCCATGCAAATATCACATATGGTATTGGTCGAGGGATGATGTACTCGGTGCTCACAGGTCCTGTAGCTACTTCGCAGTACTAATAGTACTAGGACTAGTCCTGGCAGAACAGTCTCGCCTGCACAACAATCAATGCACAACGACAGGATAGGACGCAGTGAAACCTTGTCAGTCAATCAAGGAGGCAGGAGGGGATGTGCAGCTCGGTGCAGGGATCTCGGAACAGGAATGCATGTGTTCGTACGAGTACAATGTGCAATGTAAAAACAAATAAATGATATGCGGGCTGATCCCTCGTCTAGCATTAAATTGAAGAAGCAAGGACACCTTTACGGGTGGAGTTTGTAGGAAGAGAAAGACATTGAAGCTCCTCTAAAAAAAAAAGGGCCGAGGTATACTTCGTACAAGTATATGTGTCACAGTCGACGTCAAATCAGTACCTCTTATCTGGGTGTCTGTCTACATGGACCACAGAATAGGGTGGCTGGAGGGTCATTGATAATCATCGCTGTCTTGATTATATGCCTCGAACATGGCTAAGAACAGAAACCTCTCGTTTACATTGTAGTTCCAACCCTAGAAAATTCCACACGGTAACACATTTGATAGAGTCACTCCAAAGCATCCTTTCAATCCAGTGGCCGTGGTCCGCAACGTGCTGTTCAACAGACACTGCCACTCCCAAATCTATTTTACCATAAGTCCCCAGCGCCCGCCACACAAATCCCGGACTCGGGATATTCGCTTCGGTGAAGGTCTGAGATGACTCACTCTATTTCTTATCAAAATACACCGTCTGCTTCTCCCCTTTCTCAGCGTACCTCTGCATCCGCTTCTTCGCCATGCTTCTTTCCAACAACACGCCCACAACCGCCACGCCCACACTCGCCGCCTCTAGCACCAGCAGCCCCGCGATCAGGCCCTGACTCACCTCACTTTCCATGCACAACCTCTTGAAGCCCGCAGGTATCGGGATCCCGTGGGATACGTACACTGGAATTTGTAGGGAGTGGGCATCGGCCATGAATTGCGAGGCACCGTGGGAGAATTTGCATGTCCATGATTGGATCGAGTCACGTTGATGATGAGATGCGAAGTTGGTGAGAATACTGTTGAAAGGGATGGCGAAGAGGGCGAGGACAATGCCTGCTAGAGAAGACGCAAGGAAGAGAAAATTGTACATGAGCGTACGGGAGTAAGGCTGTTCCCCGGATTAGAATAAAGTCATCGAGAAGCGTCTAGAGGGAAATATTTACCGTTGGAACGAGCGATACAACCACATAACTGAGACTGAGGATGATGATGAGGGTGGCTGCAATCAAAACGGCCAAAGTTGGCCTCACATCCACATTCGTCGGCCAAAGCGGTGGTAGATGCCACTTGGAACCCATGTGTGTTTGGTTATAGCTGTGCAAAACATGTCCCTCACAGCCCACAGCAGCTGTGGCAGTGGCAATGGTCAAGATTGCCAGCGTACATCGAATCCACTGGAGCCATTTTGCCTGGCGTAGATAAGCAGATTCCTGGGCCGAAGATGCCGAGTGACGAGAATGTAAGGACGATGTAAGGAGTGGCGATGGTTGGATCAAGAGAGCGGATGCGTCGTACGCTGGAGTAGGTGGTGGTTCTAGTTTGTTCATGCTGGAATGGGGCCTCGGTGGGCTGTTGAAGCGAGTCCCGGTTTCTGAAGACCAAGTAGGTTGGGAGGTGGTAGAGTGATTCTCCATGATATACAGAATCAAAAGAAAAAGCAAGTCAATCAACAACAGAAGACAGAACCTTTGGAAGATGGTGGAATGCGAAACCAGCGCCAAACAGACCAGAACTTGAACACAAGTGCCAGACAAGAGAGCACCGAGAAATAGACGAGGCTCTGTACTATTATATCCCAGCCGTATGATTCCTTCTTGCACACTCACCTGGCCAAATACATTTCACCTACAGTAGTGCCTGATCTATTCAAAGATCGTGCTTGTTTCTGACCGACCTCGCCGGCCAGCTCCAGACGAATCATCTTTCGAGTATCACCACCAGCAATACATGTTCGGCGGTTAGAAGGCTTGATCGATGAATGAAACAAACAATGCGCTGAGATGTGGGAATAGGAAGGATGACAGCCAGCCGCTGTCCAAGCAAAGATGCAGGGGGGGATGGAGAGCATCTGGGAGAATGAAATGACGAAGAGAGATTGAACGACCAGTGGGTCTCCAGCGCTTAGCTAATGGCTTGGCTCCTTTAAGAGCATCCATTGGTCAGTAAGCAGGCGCATGTAGGGCGCTAATCATATTTATAGTATGGCCCGAACGAGTAAGACCCACATTGTGTAGTTCAGTGGCTTCTGACTGGCCAGTCGGGCTTCATCTGCCGATCTTCTGCTTGGATCAACTCGCCAGCACACAACTCACCATCCTGATAATCATCAGCCACTCTGGCAAAAAGCCCAGCATCATTTGTTGCCGGCTCTTCTGCTCCAGCTGCCGGTGTACGAGGAGAGAAACCGGCTTCCACGCACATTGGCTCGCATCTGGGACTGTATCCCTGTGCAAATCCCGTCCCATCATTGGCCCATCTCCTTCCACCATCATCCCAGGCAAAGGCAGTTCTAGCCTGCGATCCGCGACTTCATGGCATGCTGAAAAGCAGATAGATGAGGAAACTAATTCCTCTATCTTCTGCTCGCTTCCGCATCAATGCCACTCTGCCATGACCCAGACCCTTCTCTTCCACCAGGTAAAACTTCGTCTTCCGCATCTCTCCCCACCGGCCATGCTTGAAACGGTTACACCATGGGCCACCAAATGGGTCTTCGTACCTCCTGGCCCGCCAAAATCTTAAACTCATTCCATCTCTCAACCAGTTTCGGCGTTGCTCTGTGCCATGACAAGTCGAGTGCCGACGCACCTCTCCCCACATGACTTGCACTTCATGCATAACATACTGAGATGCTGGTGAATGAACTTGAGTCTTCCTTCCGAAACCAGTATCTTCTTCGCCGGATTCGGGACATCGGAGAATTTCTCAACTTTGACCAGCGCAACCTTATGCACGCTCGGACCTCTTGGTCTTTTAGGTCAATATGACCTGTCACATTCTGCTTCCGCGGGAGCTGATGTTCTCAATACTCTCGTATCGAGGCTGCTGCTCGTGTAGGGGCGAGTTCACGAGTAATTCAAGTGCCAGGTCTTCACACCGCGTCGAATATGGAAGCGACCTTTTCCAGGGCTTGCACTTCCTCCGGGTCCACCCGCTTGCCAGACAATACTGTCGAATCTTCTCCCGAGGCTTCGCCATGGCGCTCAAGATGTGATCGCGTTCGCTGCTCGATATAACCTCTGCGCTCCTCTTTGAGTTCATCCTTGGCACTCGAGATGTTTTTGTCTGTATCTTTCAGCGAGGCCAGCTTGGGTCGCAATTCGGCGAGCAACGACTTGAGGGCGAGGAGCTGTGAAACGGCGAATTTCGTGTTGGTGGTTAAACGGCGATTGTCAGGGTGCTGGGTTACATTGAGAGTCTGACCAGATGCGCCGTTTATGAGGAACGACAGGCTGTTTGCGGAGTCCGGGGAATCGCCGATCAAACTTCTCAGTTGTTGCAGGATTGCCTCATTGCGCCTATACTCTCCTTTGAGGGCATGTGAGACAGTCCTCGAGGCGGCCAGCTTGCGCCGCAGTAGCTGCACATCATCAACCGTGGGCGCGTTCGCCGGAGGTGGGAATGATATGTTCTGCGCACCGTTAGCTGGAATTCCCGAGTCGCTCGCTCTTCTGCACGGTTACTCGCCCACCTCGTAATGACTCAACTGGACCCAGTTGACCAGTTCTGTAGGCACAGACAGGATATTCCTCAGCACATATATCTCAAACTTGTCAAAATTCTTATCGACTGTCGAGTTGAGCAGTGTCTCAAGTTTGTGGAGGCCTTCTTCGATCTCTTTCTTTGCCTCGGGGAACTCCAAGTCTTCCACGCCATCATCGCTGACAGTCTTGACGGCCTTGAAGCCCAACTTCTCGGGATGCGTCGACAGGAGTCCGGTTTCCAGGCTGCCGACTCCTTGGTAAACGAAGTTGTTGACCGAGTTGATTATGTCGTCAATCAGTGACTGCGGCTGGTTAGCATTCGAAAATGGCTATTATGTTATCGCAAGTGACTTTACCAAAGGCGTATACTGTAGATGCTCAGTCAAGAGCGACGTCGCCCCTTGCGAAGAATCGGCCATGACGCTGCCTTCAAAGGAGGGGAAGGGAAAAATGTATTAACTGTGGTAGAGGGTGATGATGTCGTGTTTACTGTATGACACGCGCCACGCCCAATGTTTTGGGTCTTGGGGCTCACGGGCTGCAACTCCGGGCACCCACGGCACCCCGGGGCCAGTCGGCGAGTCGGGAAACTACGGCCATCAAATGACAACTGAAATGACATTTCTCTTCGCGCTCACTTGACAACCACTTTCGCACCCACCCACCTCATCTCCCGCACATCAGCCCCGTCCATCTCTTTATCACCAGTCAGACCTCCAAAATTACGCAGCTGAGACGATCACGCCCAGTGTCATTCTCGAACCTCGACACTTCTGGCCCAAGTTCACCATGGGTGGTCCAGGCGTAAGTTGCTGCTTGACTTTCACCTTTCATCGACGCATGCTAATCAGCTCCCTTTAGTCAGGAGGGTACAAAAACAAACCAGGTGATACCGAAACTCATTCAGCATGGGATATTATTCCTCAAGATCCAGAGGGCACTCAGGTATGGCCTGGCGGCGCATCATCATCATAATCATGTTCTGCCCTAACACCTCTCACTAATGTCCACCCAGAAGCTGGCGCAGGTGCGATGCAAATACTGCAGCAGAGAAATGGCCCAGCATACCTCCCGACAGCGCGTCCACCTTCTCAGCTGCCGAAACTACCTTGACGCGATGAAAGAACAAGGCATCGAGAACAGTATTACTCGTCAAGCCGCCGATCCTCAAGCATTTTTTAGAAGCTCTGACTGGGCGCAAAGAACCACCGAGGCAAAGGCTCCAAAGGTCCTCAAAATGGGCGATCACACTACCGCTGTGCGCATTCAGGCATTGGCGCTGGCGGAAGCGAGCATTGCATACGATCGCATCCAGGAAATCACTGGAATGGACCCGAAAGTGATGGCTGGCCTGCGACGACTTGCGCGTGAACGTGGATACGACCCAAGTGTCTCGATGCAGCTGAAAGAAGAATACGTCCTTGATCCCCCAAACACCCCTCGCCCTCGGGGCCGACCACCTAAGAAGAGGAAAACTGAGGAAGAGGTCGATCCCGCCTTGACCAACATGCAGCAAGAAGGCTCGCGACCCCAGAGTCCCAGTTACAGTGGCACACCCACCAACCGCAGCAATCTGCCTCCCGGACAGTGGGATTTCATCGCCCCTACACCACCACCTAGTGGGTACACCATGACCTGAATGCTCAGTGGAAGGCCTTCGCTCGTTGGACGACTATGATAGTTCAGAGTGAGGCCATCCAAATTCAAGGCGCAAGGGCCGGAGGGCAAGGTACGGTTGTTGTTATTATTCGAGTTCAGATTCCCAACCCAGGCGCTCAAAATCAATGGTACCGAGGCACGGAGTTATCGTGGGAGTACTTCTATCGATAATGCTGGAAGATTAATGTATGATTATGAAGGGGGAAAAGTACTTGTGGGAAGTCTGGGTTTGCGACACTTGACGGACTGAATTCATTGTACGCTTCAACCAGGGAGGCGATCCAGAAAGGACTGCTGAGAAGACAAGGTAGCAGAGTGTAACGGACTAGCGAACAGCTAATCAAACCGAAGTTCAAGACTTCGTGTAGCGGAGCACCAAGTTATCGCCCATGCCTAGGACGAGCTCGTCTGTCCGCATTGAGTAAGAGACTCGCCCAGTTAAGCGTCTTCATCACACGGAGCATCAAGGTCACTCTCGGTAAGGGACATGCCGACTTATAGCAAGGTCCTAGCAATGACTCTGAAAGTGGCTGAGCGGTGCAGGATCTGATTATTTGTCTCTGTGAAACTCGGAAGGCTGGATCCCGAGGCTGCAACCCCGGAGAATAGAACAAGGGTAGAGCCGGAGACAAGCTTTTTGGGAGTCGAATTCAGGTCCAGATCGAGGTCCTAGGGCTGCAAGATCCACGTGAAGCGAGTAGGATGGCCGGTAAACGAGATAGAAGGGAGATGAATGGCGATGGAAAGGGGAGACGCTGAGTCCTCCAGGTGCCAAGAAGAGATATCACGCTATTCTACAAATAGAAAGGCCCGCTCCGCCAGTCAGAAACGTCTTGTGCCTCAGAATCGCACTCCTTCTCCTGCCCCAAACACGATTCAAAACCACCCAGCGCTTCGGATGGCCCTCTCTCCTCCTACTCTGCGACACTCGACTCCTCCTGTCGCGCGCCTCCGCTGTGACTCTATTCCTAGCTATCGACATTTTGGCGCCCACCCTCCTTACTTCTTTGCGCTCTCTCCGCAAGGATTTTTCTCGCCTGTCCCGTCTCAGATATCCTCCGTCCACCTGAGACGGATATGTGACGACTCGTCCACAATGCCTTGGAACCTCCTCCAGGGGCAAAAACGACCAGGTGACGAGACTCTGGGAGTCCCATAACCCTGGCCTATCGAGATCCATAATCTCAATTCCAAGATCCGGACTCTCTCCTGTTCCGTGCTTTGCACAGCCTCCTCGTTTTGTCGCTGGCCTACATATGTCTCCTGTGTTGCTGTTTCGAAATGTGTTTGTTTCCTCTCTCCATTCCATCTTTATTTCATACCAAAAGTGGTCTTTGTGTACTTCCACAGTACCGGTCCTGTTCATTCCTTTCTGCTGCTTGACGCACTGCAGTTTTCTGTTCTTGCGCCGGTCGCTCGTTGTCTCGCACCTATCTCAACTGTCCATCTCCAGTCTCAAGTATTATTCCAAAGTCACTTTCCCCTTGCAAGATCCCAGCAGACATGTCTCTCAAGACTCTCATCTCGACATTTTTCGCGGCATCTGCCCTCGCGCAGAGCTATGGCGGCGGTAGTTACGGTGGCGGCAGCTACGGTGGTGGCGGTGATTCAGGCAGCGGCGGCGGTTGGAGCAGCTGGGGCAGTGGCGGCGACAAGCAAGGACCTCCAGCATTCGCCGCAGCATCCTGCCCATCGGGTTGTCAGCCCATTCAGACCGGCGCTGCACCACCAATGGCGACTCAACCAGGCCAATTGATCGTCCAGGTTGTCTCTGTCTCAGACGCAAACGGATCTTTGAAATATTTCCCCGACAAGGTCACGGCACCAGTCGGGTCTGTGGTCCAGTTCCAGTTCCACCCAAAGGTTTGTCTTCTGCACCAACTTGGCCTGTCTCGAGTCTAATTGTTTGCGCAGAATCACACAGTGACAGAGTCATCGTTTGCTGAACCTTGCAAACCGATCGCCTCCAATCTCACCTCCGCTACTCGTCCTGGGCTGAAATCTGGATTTGTCCCCGTCACCGGTTCGGAGCCATTCACTCCAGTCTACAATGTCCTGGTCAACGACACCAAGCCCATCTGGATCTACTGCGGCCAGACCAACCACTGCGCGAAGGGTATGGCCATGGTCATCAACCAGAACGACTCCTCGCCCAATACTATTGACGCCTACATTGCCAACGCGGCCAAGCTACCACTCGTTAACGTTACTGCGCCTCCCGCGCCTCCAGCTGGCTCCCCACCACCACCCCCGGCTGCTCCCCCTGCTTCTCCCCCTCCGGCTGAATCGTCGTTTGCTTTTGGTGCGCCACCTCCGGAAAGCTCGCCTGTCGCACCACCAGCGCAGACCATTGCGCCGCCACCTTCATCGAGCGCAGTCGTGGCTCCCGCTGTATTCACCGGTGCCGCTGTTCCAGGTTTCGTGCCTCAGTCATCGACAGGTGTGGTCGGTATCGCTCTCGGCGCCCTGTTGGCGTTGTGGTAATTTACCTTTTCTTTCTTGGATTGACACGGGGCCCAATATCCCCGCTCATCCACACGAGCAAAACAAAAGCTCTCAAGAGTACGGCGCAAAAAAAAATATGAAAGAAGGGAGAGAGAATCGACTTTCAGAAGCCCGCCGCACATCCCGGCGTTGTTTGTGAGAGGAGGTTCCGACGAAGCCATTATTGTCCTCAGAATTCCCCCGGCAAGGTCCCGAGGTCGAGTCGAGTTCAATTATATAGAAACTGGCAGCCACAAATTTTTAGGAAAGGAAGGGGAGAGGGGAGGTTATTATTTTTTCAAGAGACTCAGCAAGGAGGACGGACGAACTTGGAAAGTTGGGAGGCCCCAGTTGCCCCAGCACCTAAAGGACGACTTTTTTTGTGCAAAGACTTTTTTTCATTATTGATCCGGATTTTTACCACCATTTGATACCAAAGCTAGCCTCTGCATATAGATGTACAATATGTAAGCTGCATGCGACGTGTGTAACAACTATTTACCTATTTGCCTATTTACCTATTTACCTTGGACACCTTAGAGATCCCTGGACATTTTCTGTGCCTCCGAGGTACAGACCGGAAGATAAAAGGAATATACTCCCTGCTTGGGGGAAAGATCTCAACAACACGTTTGACAAACACTCAGACAGCAGACAAAGACAATGTCGCCGACAGGCCTCGTCAAGTAAGGGTGTCCTCTACGGTGGTAAGAGTTGGAGGGTATTTACATACGAGGCACTACATGTATGTATGCCTTTGCTGTTCTTTTTTCAGAACCAACACCAGAAAAGACAGAGTGCTCCGTTCCGTTTCAATTTCCTCTCGTTGTCGTTATATAGGTGTCGTCATTAGGCTTTTATTTGATTCCCATTCCCCTGCCATAGAGGAAGGTATGTATGAACTCGGTACGATGTATGTGTTAGCGTTCAGAAATCCAAACACAGCTGCACCCCGATCCTCTCGAGGTCCTCGACTTCCAGCCAGCCCGTGTCTCCCACCAAGCCGTTGTCGCCACTCCCCCGGGCGGCGGCACGCTCCCGCTTGTCGTCCACGCACCGCCTGATGGCCTCCTTGACGAAGATGTCGGCGTACTTCCCAATGAGATGCCTCGCGTCTGCGGACAGGGAGGTGCGATCGGGCTTTAGGAAGTGGGCGTGCATGATCCGGTGGATGAGCGGGAGGGGTATTGACGGACTCGTCGAGGATGTTGGGTTTCCACCTGTCCCTCCTGTGGTGACCTCGGCGAGGATGAAGTCGGGTTCTGGGGATGATAGGTTGAGATCGCGGTCGTGGGACAGGGAGGCTTCTTCCTCCTCCTCCTCCTCTTCTTCTTCCCCGTCCTCTTCGCCTTGTACGTTGGTGTCGTCGTCATTGTCATCATCATCTTCATGGCCAAGGCTCTCATCCTCCTCGACCCCAGTGTCCACATTCTCGTCCGACCCAGCACCATCTCCGTCGTTGTCTTCTTCTTCCGGACTAGAATCCGAGTCTGCGTCCGACTCTCCCAGTATTGCTCTCATCGTCCCCGCCGCACCTCTCCGTTTCGTTTTCTGCGGTTTCGCCTTCTGTCCGGCTCTCTGGTTCCGTTGTTGGTGCTGTCTACGTACTTTCGAGTTCCCCGTTGCCCCCAGACTGCGTCTGGCTGCTGCGCTCTTTGTGGTCGCCGCACCCTTCTCTTTCGTCGATTTTGTAACCTTTGACTTCCCCGGCCGGGGCGGGGAGAATGCATTCTTCGGTTTTCTGATCGTTGTCGAGGGCGCCATTTTAGCCCGGTCCCTGCGGCTTCAGAGGGTGGAAAGAGGAGTATTGTGGATTTTCAAAGGGCAAGTGACTTGTAATCGTTTGGTGTGGGAACTGGGTGCAAGTTTGTTCTCTCTCTGTTTCTCTGTGCGTATGCGTTGGCCGAATGTGAGAGTCTGAAAGGGTCGTTTCTGTCTGTTGCGTGAGCGTGGCTGTCCGTGGACAACGTGATGCCTGTTACAAATATTCGACGCGCTCAGAAAATGACATCATAGGCTAGCGCGTCTTGCACGCGTCAAGGCACTTCCACCAACAGTGCACACGAGACAATTCAATGGAAAAGATACTAGGTACTACGGATTGAAACTGCAAAGTGATTGTATGATGATTTTATTAAGACCGTGTATGTCTACTACAGGTCTAAATGTATCATGACTCATGCTACATAAAGTGCCCATGAAGTATTCCCAACCGAACGCCGTTCGCTTTTTATGCAAAGTCATCACTCATTTCTCCTTCAACGCCTAGCCTTGCTGTGCGCGAGCCTTGACCATTTTACTCGTAAAGGTCCATGTTTCCATTGGCTCCATCCTCCAGCTCCAACATGGCATCCTCGTCATCAAGCATATCTTCATCCTCTTCCATCTCACTGTCGGTGTGGTTGGGCAATACCACGACGCGTCCATCCTCCAAGACGACATTGGCCGTCTCTCCATCCTTGATGGCGCCTCTC
This sequence comes from Fonsecaea pedrosoi CBS 271.37, assembly GCF_000835455.1. Taxonomy (NCBI): domain Eukaryota; kingdom Fungi; phylum Ascomycota; class Eurotiomycetes; order Chaetothyriales; family Herpotrichiellaceae; genus Fonsecaea; species Fonsecaea pedrosoi. The sequence goes on along the minus strand of NW_013550615.1, from coordinate 1,241,711 downwards.
AAGATCAACACAGCCAGGCGATTGAGAATCTCCTTCTCGATCAACCTCTGCAGAGGACGGGCGCCATACGCAGGTGAGTATCCAGCAGCGCCGAGGTAGTCTTTGACCTCTTCGCTTGCGTTGATGGTGATCTTCTTGTCGTTGCTTTCGAGTCTCTTTTGGATCTCGCTTAGTCTCAGATCGACAATCTTGCGGATTTCTCTCCTTGTGAGACGGTTGAAGATGACTATTGAGCTGATTCTGTTCAAGAATTCTGGCAGGAAGTAATTCCGCAGAGCGTTCATCACCAATTCCTTGGTGGTTGGATCGATCTTCCCATCTGGTGCAGTGTTGCGAGACAGATATTCGGCACCGAGATTGCTCGTCATGACGACGATGCAGTTCTTAGCGTCAACAACACGGCCTTGGCCATCAGTGATTCTGCCGTCGTCCATGAGCTGGAGCAGCACGGTGAGCACCTCTTTGGCAGCTTTCTCCACCTCATCGAACAACAAGATCGAGAAAGGCCGACGTCGCAACGCCTCGGTGAGCTGTCCACCAGCGTCGTGTCCAACATATCCCGGAGGTGCACCAATCATTCTCGACAGTGAATGTCGTTCCTGATATTCTGACATGTCAAATCTGATCATGGCCTTCGGATCGTCGAACAAGAACTCGGCAAGCGCTTTGGTCAACAGCGTCTTACCAGTACCTGAAGGACCGCAGAACAAAAAGCTTGGTGGCTGGTTGGGGTTGCCCAGGCCAGAACGTTGGAGTCGGATTGCATTTGAGACGGACTGGACAGCCTCTCTTTGGCCAACCACAATGCGCTGCAGATGCTGTTCCATGTGGAGAATCTTCTCCTTCTCGGAAGCACGCAGCCTCGTGATGGGGATACCGGTCATCTTGGCGACGATGGCGTTGATTTGTTCGGGTCCAACTGCGTCCGTAGGTGAAACCTCACCCATCGCACCCAGTCTGGCATGCTGCTCCGCATCCGCCTGAGCTCTGGCGTTCTCGAGGGCGCGGATCTTGGCAGCCACATCGGGGATGGCGTAGTATGTCAAGTCTGAAGCAGTCTGGAGGTCGTTGGAACGCTCTGCTTCGTCTCTCTTGTTCTTGAGCTGTTCCAATTTGATCTTGGCCTCCTGGATTTCTCGGGAGCGAGCCTTCTCACGTTCGTAGTGCTCCTTCAACGGTTCCAGCTCTTCCTTGACGTTTGCGGCTTCAAGCTTGGCCTCTTCCAAACGCTGAACCGACGATGGATCTGTCTCACGTTGCAGGGCGTGAATCTCGATCTCGAGTTGCCGGAGTCGTCGTTCAAGGTTATCGAGAACTTCGGGTTGAGATTCTCTAATGACACGGACGTCTGCTGCTGCTTCGTCGATAAGATCAACGGCCGAATCGGGTAGACGCCTCGATGTAATGTACCGAGCGGCAAGAGTAGCGGCCGCGACAATGGCGCCATCTAGAATGGTCACGCCGTGGTGGACCTCGTATCGCTCTTTCAAGCCACGAAGAATGGAGATTGTCTCTTGCACGGTAGGTTCCTTAACCAAAACCTGTTGGAATCTTCGTTCGAAGGCAGCATCTTTTTCAATGTATTTGCGGTACTCTGCGAGAGTGGTGGCACCGATACAGTGAAGCTGACCACGGGCTAGCATGGGTTTGAGCAGATTCGCGGCGTCCATTCCACCCTCGCCACTGGCACCAGCGCCCATAAGAAGATGGATTTCATCCACAAAGAGAACGATCATCTCGTTAGAAGCCTCGATCTCTTTGAGGACACCCTTCATTCTCTCCTCGAATTCACCACGGTACTTGCTGCCAGCAACAAGAGATCCCACGTCCAGCGAGAGAAGCTTGCAGGCGGCAAGATTGGCAGGCACATCGGCATTGATAATCCGCTGTGCCAGGCCTTCAATGACGGTGGTCTTGCCGACACCAGGCTCACCAATGAGGACGGGGTTGTTCTTCGTTCTTCTGGACAGAATTCGAATCACTCTGCGGATCTCTTCCTCTCGTCCAATCACGGGATCGAGTTTGCCTTCTCTTGCAAGTTGTGTCATGTCAATGGTGAATTTCTTGAGGTTTTCGTTCTCCTCCTCTGAATCGGCTTGTTTTGAGTCGACCCGCTTCGTGCCACGTATTTGTTGAATGGCCGAGTCGATGAGTTTGGTGTTGGGAACGTTTGCCTCCCGCAGGGCTTCTTGAATCTTCGGATCTTGCGCTAGGGCTGTGATCAAGTGGTCAATGGCCACATAGGTATCTTTTTGCGTCTTTTGCAGTTCCTGGGCGGATCTGATCACTTTCGAGAGGGACGGCGACATGGTGACATGTTCGGGCGGAGGATCTTGACTCGGAAGCCGCACCAGGGCTTTCTTGAGTGCTCTGTCGAGTAATTGGACATCGCCATGTGCTCTTTCGACCACTTGTCTGAAGAGTGGAGCCGAAGCGTGCGACTGTGAGGCATTGACTGTCGTCTGTTGGTCCTTTGATTCGTCCGGAGGAGGGTCAAACAGAGAAACTGCCAGGTGGAGTGGTAGAATCTGTGAATGTGCATATTGTTCAGCGAGGTTTGCGGCATCGCCGAGTGCCTTTGCGGCACGATCAGTGAACTGAGGCACACCCGCCATGGTTCAATGATGTGTATGTGTAGTTAGGATTATGTATTATCTCGTGTAGGAAGTTTGAGAGAAGTCTAAACAGTCACAAAATGGAGTGAGAAGCATGTTAATAAAGTGATTCTTGTACCCGGGAACTGTGCCCAAAGTGGAGCGAGACGTGTTGGTGGCTATGACATAGGTTGGCTGGCTGGCATCTTCCAGAATACCCTGGCACCGCTTGGCACCTGCGGGGAGGTTCACCGAGATTCCTGCGCACCAACCCTGGCGCCCGCCCTCAGGAACAAAGTTCTCTCGTACCTCCCGGTGACTTCCAGCAACCTCTCGCCATGGTCACCTCACGTTCCCTCCCGATCCGACCATTCATCAGACCACCACCGTCGAATTGACTTCAGGTGTCTCACCAACATGAACAATGCACACACGACACGAAAGCGGTCAGAGACTGCGACTGCAAGAGGAGGTATACTGTGAAAAGGTTGAGACAATGGCAGACTATGTAAAGAAAGACCTACGGAAAAAGAGGTCAGTCCTCAGCATAAAGGTAAACATGAATTTCAAAAGAGATATGGACAGAACGGGTAGCAAGAACCACTGGTACCGTATGGGCTCCTCCTTGATGCCTCCTGTCCTTCAGGTGATTGTTCTGGTATACATACCTATCCACTCTACATACTTTTACCCCTCAAGCGAACCCGCAAGGCCGGCTAGCTGCGTATTGACTGACCACTACCTCTTTCGACAAGACATCTTCACTGTATCCTAATCGGTAAATGTTGAGCCGGTTGCTGGTTTGTCACTTACTCCTCGGTAGTGCATCTGGGGATACCACTGACGTCGTTGTCTGCAGCCTGACGAGGAATTACTCGGCTAGTAGCTAGTCTCTTTAAGTGCTCAAGCAATGAAATTATTCAGTCTGTGGATTGGCTAATCGTAAACACATGAGAAAGAATCAGAGGCATTCTGGGGCTCATTAGAACAGCACCAACCGCGCTGATCGGATATCCGACGATGTCCTGCATCATGGCTTCAAGGCAAACTGTTTCAGATACAAGTAATCGGCCATATTGTCGTCGACAGTCTTCCGGATCACCCTGGCGGCCTTCTCTCCATATTTCTCCTTCCATTCGGCATCCCACTGTTCTTCGGTTTTTGGTGCTTTCTTCTGTCCACAGTCAGTTCTGCCACATTGGTGAAATGGATAACATGTCACTCACGTGAGTTCTCGGCTTGAGGTCTGTCGAGTCGATCGCATCCTCATGAAACCCCTTCCATTTCTCGAATGCAGCCTTTGCACGCTTCTGATCCTCTTCATTGTCCCAATTCAGCATGTCAGGGTGGAAATCAAGCCCCACGCTCTGACAGTAAGCTTGGAGAATACCCTCCGGATCATCCAACAAATCGTCCGCGTCAACCACACACACTTCAGGCACTTTGGCAGTGCCATTCGCAACATGACCATTCTCTACCCCGTTCTTGACTCCATCTTTTCTGTCTCTTATCAACCCAGCCTCTCGGGCATAATCAAAAAAGCGTCGAAGCTCATCATACCCTGCCTCATTGGGATAGAACTCGTGGAATCCCGTAATGTCATCCAATGGTGGGATGGTGCAGCGATAATAAGACGGGATGCTGGAATGGGGGTCCCGGATGAGGAATGTGAAATGGAACTTGTCGAGCAAGGCTTTTGGGACAACTGTAGGATTACCTGGCTCGCCTTCTGTCGGGAATGGAAACGGTGCTTTCTTGTGAATGCCATTGGTGCCATTGACGCCGTTACCATTGACATGATAGGTTCCATTCACGCCGTTGGTTCCATTGACACCATTGACGCTGTTGACATGATAGGCCCCGTTCACGCCATTGGTACCGTTGACCCCATTCATCCCATGGCTCGGCTTCTCGGTTCCGATGCCGCGCTTGACTGGCTGCAACGAAGGTGCCAATTTTGGTGGCTGCTGGTCGGGAGGAACTAGATAATGAAGGATGTCCTTGATAAAGACGCGTTTGCCCTATTTCAGAGGTAAGCTCCAGCTTTGAAATGGCTGCCGAGAGCCACACGAGAGGATAGGCTCGAGGGCAATATCACACCTTGGCTCGTTCGTGTTCTAGTCGATCAAATATTGTCTTGTAGGTCGAGTCCCTATACCCCGATGCATTTCTCGCATCTTCGTCGTTTTCATAGCGAACGCTCATCCTCTCCGGACTGGAGACGGAATTAGATATAATGGCGCGTCGTCCTGTCCTGTACCGACTTACCCATAATAAAAAGCGTCGCCAAATGGTTCATGGACACAGGTCAAGTCTTTCCTGGTCATGAATACCTTGCCAGATGGTCAGCATTGACATCAATTACCCAGAACAGGGCCAGGCTGGAGCGAACACGTTCAAAGGCTGTGCTGCATGCACGTGGGTGCGTGGCACAGAATATTGGTTTGGCCATGATGGCAACACCCTCTCGATGACAATGCTACAAGTCAATCGAGAGGACCAAAGTCGATAGAGTCGGCCGACTCCCGGTAAAGTGAATGTCAAGGTTCTGTGAACCTAGCAAAAATAGCCCCTTTCGGTCAGCTAGAATAGGATTTCAGCTACACAAAGCAGCTTGGAAATCGAGACAGAAGATTCTTCTGATGGCTCCCTACAAAGTCAGGGCAGATCATCAAGTCTGTATTTATAGCAAGACCAGATAACGGTAATCGGTCGCGGCTCTCGGACGGAGATGGCCAAAAGTCACTCAGGACAAGAAGTCTCTTCCTTGCTCACATTGACCTGGCATCCTTTTCCGAGGCGAATCAACGGGCCTTACAAGGTGGTGAAAAATTCGTCATTGCTCCATGTGCCAGTGATGTTGAGGATCTCGAACGACGCCAAGGGGCATGCGATTCGCTTGCCGCCGTCGGAAGGCCCCGCAGTACCAGAGAAAACCCCCAAATGATAATCCACTTTTCCAGGAACATGTGGGAGATGGAGATGATGATTGGCATCTTGATGGGTAAACGGGCCACCCGTGAGACCGAGGAGGCGAACGCCACGCATGGGCTCGATGGCTCAGCTGCGGCAAACGTTGAGGAAAGGAAAGACCATAGCCGTCTGGATGGCAAATTGAAAGACATGGATCTTTGCGAGACTGGGTGGGTGAAGAGATGGACCGAATCTGGGGCGATCTCGAGCCACCTATGTCAGTGATGGTGGTGATACATCTTGACATGAATAATGTGATCCGCCGAGCATCTCCAAAGAGGCAGAATCGACGGGTGATCACAGAATTTTCTGGCTTTGGCGGGGGACTAAGAACTGCGAAATACGAACGAACTGTGTGTGACGTGGGGAACAAGTAAGAAAGAGGAAGAAATTGTTGTTGAAGTTCGAGAGACCTCCAATTAGGGTTGGAAAGGCGTCGAGGGCTAGCGGCACCTGGTGCGGCCACTTGAACTGAAGCAGCTGAGGTGTGTATAAAGTGCATAACCAGTCGTGCCAGAGACTCTGGGGGGCCTGTCGTTAGGTCATTAGGGCCACCGCCTGCCCAGGTGGTTAAAGCCAGCTAGGCACCCAGTGACACCCTAGCACCCACTCACCTGGGGACGGAATAGGCACTTCCCGAGAGCGGAATAGTCCCCGGCAGTCCTGAAGTGCCCAGTGGTGCCTTAACACGTGCACATGCGTACCCAACGTGCCAACGCAGGCAGTCGAAGATCCCAGTGGCATCGCGCGACTGAAGATCCTATTGACGCAGGCTGTCAACACCATTGTTCTGGACTGCTAAGTCAAAGCCTTATCACGCATCTATCTTCAACCTCTTTGCTGCGGTTGGGGAGTTTGGCACTTGGAAAGTGTCAAGTTTGATTGATCTTCGTCGCGCGTCCCTCCTTTTTTTTTTTTTTTTCCTTGTGAGAGCTTCCCTCCTCAACCTTTTCCTGCGCCTGAAGCTGCTGTTGTCCCTCACGTTCGTCAACCGCCAGCATGGATTTCATAAGGAACCTGATGGCATCTCCTCTGCCTGCCTCTACTCCAGAACCACCAATCGTCGTGGCCAAACCGATCCATCCCTACTATCCCACAGAGATCGAAATTGTCAACTACGCCGCAAACGAAATGACAGTCCCGGAGTTACTAGCCAGCTTTGCGGTTGGCTGTACCGTCATCCTCTCGCTCACCTGGTTCCTTGCATCTAGTCTTGCACCACGTCTCAAAACTGGAGATAAAATAACGGCGCTTTGGTTTTGCCTGTGTATGAGAAGAGCCACATACTCGTGATTGGGCGAGGCGGACACTGACATTGAAAAGGCGGCTTCATTCACTTGTTTTTCGAAGGCTACTTTGCCTACAACCATACCCGCATGGGCGGTCTCCAAGATCTCTTCGGTCAATTGTGGAAAGAATACTCGTTATCAGATTCGCGATATTTGACCTCAGATCCGTTTGTCTTGTGTATGGAGACGATCACGGCGGTATGGACTTGTCTACGCGCCTCCAAGAAGCGCATGTCGCACTGACATGGCTTAGGTATTCTGGGGTCCCCTTTCATTCTTGATGGTGTATTTCATCATCGTCTCCCATCCTCTGCGTTACCCACTGCAGGCAATCGTTTCACTTGGACAGATCTATGGCGACATACTCTACTACGCGACCTCGATGTTTGATCATTACTACAAGAACTTGACATATTGCCGACCTGAGCCATACTACTTCTGGTTTTACTATTTCCTCATGAATATCTTCTGGATTGTCATTCCAGCAAGTAAGTCATTCCTGGCCCCGATCGAGCAATCCAGAGCTTACTTGTACATCCAGTCCTGCTCGCTAGTAGCCTGCGAATCACAGCCAGAGCTTTCAAGGCGCTTGACCGGATGTCGCACTCGCTGCAAGAGAATGGCAAAGTAACCAGACCGAAAGCCAACGGCCACATCAAGCATGCATGATAGGGGCCATCAAATAGAGTGGTGGCGTCCACTAGAATAGTTCATGGATCAGGATGGGTTCATCTGATTTCTGCCAGAACTGCATCTTGCTTCAGGAACTAGTTCAAATCGCAAATGCTGGTCCAGACTACAATGGGCCTCAATTGTAAGCGAGGCATATCTCAGAGTTGAAGCATAGCAGCTGAAGTACTGAGCGATCTACACACCAGAGAAAAGATTAATCCTTCTGTTTTGAGTATGGGATCTACTATTTGTTTCTATTTGTATTATTCCGGGTCGTGTTCGGTTATCGATCTTGGTGGTTGCCCTGGGAACCGTTGCGACTTATCCGGCCCGGCAAGCTGGGATCTTTGACGCAACCTGCATGCCTGCATATTGACCTGCGCTACCACCACCCTTTGAAACTACACCTTGCATGAAACCCAGTGACGGTTCCGGTATCATTACCGCTGGTATCTGCAGTTATTTTTGTCCAAGAGAGGGCGTCCGTACCACAACTCCCTTGACCTTACACCACTACCAATAACTTCCTCGTACACCAAACCGAACACCAATATGCCCACGGAATGGTCTTCACCGCTCACGAGAACAACTGTATATGGATCGAGCAATAGTCACCACACATTGATGATATAGAAGGCGACCATAACATAGCGCTTGGACGCATATCTGTCAATGCGAGCCGAATCAACTCCAACCGCCGACCGCCGAACTTCCAAGCACAATCGCTCCAACACACGTCCTTCCTCAAAACCGCAAAATGTAGACTCACCTCGTCCTCCCAGTGGGCTGTACGAATCGCCTTCTGTCCAGGATCGTATTCGACAATGGCAGGCTCAAGGCGCAGCAAATGCCTTGGCCCCAGACGCAGTGAGCGTTCGATCGATTCCCATCTCTGAATGCCCCTCCACCGTGTCGAGACCCGAGTCGGAATGCGGAAATGAGACGAGAAGTCGGATCGGCGGAAGAGCCAGGGCCAAAGCTGAGGAGCAGCAGGAGAGGGAAAGGAGCTCTAGTGCCCCGCGAAAGCGCATTATCAGCGATGGTCACTGGAAGACACAAAAGCAAACCAGAGAGAACCAGGATGGAAAAGTTGGAACCAGCCGACGGCCCGAATCACGATTGTATGACCTCTCCTATACCTCGAATCAAGAAAAGACCAAAGGGCGACGACGCTCAAAAACAAAGCAATATTCGAATGCCGAACAAGGAGCGGAACAAGCAATGCCGCATGACGACGGCATTAGAGTGGCACCAATTCCAGACGACGACCAAGCACACGAGGCAATATCGCCGCCAGCTTACGACTTAGAGAGCCAAGCGGACGAAGATCTTGCTCGACACTTGACTACCGAGTCTGTCTTGTCCGGAGATTTTGGGAGACATGCCCACGACCCAACAGGGCTGGACGAGGACGAGGACGTCCCTGGCAATTGGAGACCAAGCAAATATGCCGAGTTGTTGGGAAAGCCTCCGGAAGCCTCTTTGGGTGGACAAGCGCCCAAATCCAAGAAGGGTGGATTGTTAGGCAAGACCAGAGGCATGTTCGTCAAGTCCGAGACGCTCTCTTCCCCGGGCAACAGACTACCCAGCATTGAAGCATGGCTTGACGAGCAACCCGATCCCTTTGTCGAAAAGGACGGCTTAGAAGAGCAGCCACCAGTCGAAGTGCCCCAGCCGTTGAAGAAACGTACGCACCGGAAGAGATCCTCTACCGAGAAGTCTATCACCCCCGATCCCAATCAGATATGGAATTCCATTTCACCTCAGCAGGCTGAATCAAGCCCCAATCATACCCCAAGGCCTGGTTATTCCGTACCCTCGCCCGGCGCAAACCAGAAGTCCTCGGCAGACTTTAGCAATCGTGCAAATGAGGCCCAGGATGGAAACGATGGCTCGCCCTCAACCCTGCGAAGGCGAGGTGCGAAAGTTCGCCGCCAGCGAGGCTCGAGCAGGAAAGAGACGCCATCGGTTGAAGCCTCCCCAGAACCCGCAGTGTCACAGGCAGACATTTCTCTAGCTGAGAACGCGGATATCAGAGCTCCTAGCCTACCTCAACGACCGTGTCCCCCAACAGGCCCGCACCTCCTTTCAACGATTCAGTCTGTGGAGACTCTCAAAGAAATCGATTCAAAGCCTCAGGCTGATGAAGGGATCCCTGGACAAGTTTGCGACCTCAAACGCAGGCTGACCACCCACGAAGATTTGATGTCAGTTCTGTCTTTGCCGAGAGGAAGCCGACCCCGTCGATCGAGACGCAGAGCGAGACCTACCCAGGTGAAACCTCAGTCAAGCTCAGCGCAAGAAATACTCGCCGCGGTGGTTGCCGACGAAGAAAATTATTCACGGGAATTGCGAACCTTGGTCGACGGTGTCATTCCAGTCTTGCTCCAGTGTCTTCTGTCTAAAACAGACGCGGCGGCTGCGGCTGGACTGTTCACTTCGGCATCGCCCCAAGATGGCCAGAGCATCACCAGGCCCATCATTGATATGGGGATCGCCCTGGAAAGATTGAAGGCCCTGCATAATCGACTGCCTTCCCAGGATCTGGACAGTCTCCTCAACTGGGCTCAAACAACGGAGAAAGCATACAAAGACTACCTGCAAGCGTGGAGACTCGGCTTCCAAGACGTGGTTGTCAACCTCGCACCACTGGAAAATTCATCAGCCATAGAGCAAGGCATGGCCAGAGACGAGGCTGGCGATATAGTAGACGCTGCAGGCAAGAAGGTCGACGTTGCCTATCTCCTGAAGAGACCGCTTGTGAGAGTCAAGGCTCTAAGCAAGACTTTTGCCCGAATCAAGGATGAATACGACGTGCCTCTTGCCGTACAGATGGCAAACACTTATGCTGAGCTGACAGCATTTGCTAAGAGACGGAACCAAGAAGAACAAGCTAGACTGGAAGATGAGGCTGCTGCCAACATTGATGCGACAAGAGCGCGCGATATTAGGACCATGGCAGCATCAGCTCACATCACTGTCGACAAAACTCGCCGCGTCAGGGCAAGAGACGTTTTCAACCTTACAATCTATCACTCTAGTGGACAAAGGATGGATTGTAGCGTCGAACTGGTCTTTCGAGACAACGCCCGTGGTGATCCAACTGGTGGAGATGTCCTGGTCTGTGAAATCGACGACACAGGGAAGTGGCTTCTCTTTGCTCCCTTGGAGCTGAGCTCGGTATCAGCAAGACGTGGCGAGGACGGATTCGATCTTGTCATCATGATTCGGGGTCGGGCAGGTTTTGGACAGGAATGGCACGAATTGTTGGCCTTGAAGACGGACGATAAAGAGGCCGTGGCAGAATGGATGGATATGCTTGGTTCAAAGCCGCTGCCCCCAAGGTTGAACCGTACACCAAGTTTTGTGAGACGACCTTCACCTCTGGCCACTGCAACTACCGCTGAGGCCGAGTCTTCCTCGTCCAAACCCACGAGTCAGTCAGTCGATGAAAGCCCTGCAACTGCAACCGAATATCTGGACATACCTATCGGCGAGCCTTCTGTCCTAGGGGCAAGGAATGACTCGAGTCGGCCCAAGCCTCCGAATGATCGACCATCACCGCGATTGAACCTTGGGGGTGGACTCGCGTCGAAACCTCTTCCCACTCCCCAGTTTCAGCAATCCTCGACTGTTCCGCGACGACGCCCAGTGTCGGTCCCATCAGTCGTGTCTTCCGATCGATCGACCATTTCAGACCGTTCCATACGGGATTATGCCACCATATTCACCTCGTCATCATTGTCGTCGTCATCTAAGACTACGGTGACTAACCCTAGTGACGTGTCTCAGGGCAAAAATCCTGAAGCATTGCGATCCCGTCTACCCCCAACCTACAAGGCTTCCGACGAAGCGAAAATCCAGGTTGAGAGCCACAAAGATGCTGTCTTAACAAAGCCCAGCCAACCAGTCAATGTCAGGAATGATTACATTAGTCCTCCGATATTAGACCAGACACAGAAATCAAGAGCAAGCGCAACAGAGCCTCCCATACTGGAGTCACAGACGACTAACATTAATTTCAACTCATCCAAACCTTCCCCCAAACCATCACCGCAGAGACCAGAATATCATCGAGCTATTTCCTCTACCCCATCAAAAGACCTACCAACTGTCAACAAGCTTCGGACCCTTCAAGCCCACGAGACTCCGTCGTTGTCTCAGCCAGAGAGACAAGCTTCAGGAACACAGCAAACAACTCCTGTGCTTGAGCAGTTGCAGCAACGGTCAAAACGGGAACAAAGGAGTTCAGCCAAGAGCCAACTATACACCGAAGATATACCAAGTCCGCCAGAGCACAAAACGCGTCAAGATCGCCCCTCTGTCCCCGGCTTGGGATCTTCATCCCCGCCAGCCACACCGCCTCACAATCCCAGGATCCTGCAGCCGATATCTAGCAATAGACCCAGCCCTGTGTTGAAAGCCACCCCGAGTCCAGCAGGTAAGGCGGTAAGGCGGCGGACATCCTCGCCCTTGAAGCATGAATATGAACCTTCCACGGACTCCGACAGTTCAGGTTACGATTCGGATAGCGACAGCAGTTCGTCTTCTGACACTTCAGACGACTTCGTGTCGGAGCATGGGGACAGACCAACACCACTTGTGGCCATCAAGCCAGCGGAGGGTCGAATATCAAAACAATATATACCCCCACCTTCAATCAAATCTACCGGGACCCGAACACTGGCTCCTTCAGACTCTGCCTCCCAGGGACCTTACCGCAAGGTTCCCGCATCGACCACAATCTCAGCGAACAAGAAAGCGAGGACAATTGCTTTGATTTGCTCGTGGTCGGACAAAGGCATGTGGGAGCAGATTTATCCCGACGAGTGCTCCATTGTAATCTCACCCGGTTTGATTGAAGCCTTTGAGATGTCAGCGGCCCATTCTGATCCTCAGAACTCCTCAACCAGTCGCTCATTTGACGACCATGGGCCAGGAAAGGACTCCATCTCTCAGCAGCCCCTGGTAGCTTTCGAATTAACGCCCATCGTTCCGCTGCGCAGGGGCACTGCACTGGACATCTCCATACGGTCTCCCCCTACAGCAAACTCCAAGATCAGAACAACCAATAATGTTATGTTCCGTTCGCGGAACCCCGAAGAATGTGAAGCATTGTATGGAATGATCAACTGGGCTCGGTGCAATAACCCAACGTATATCCAACTGCAAAATGCACGGCCTCGTCGCCAACCTTCAGTGACTTTCAATGTCGGACAAGCTCAACATAGTCGGTCAAGGGCGAGTTCATGGTTTAGTTTTGGGAGTCAGAAGAAATCGAGTTACCGGGCTTCATCTGCTCCAACACCTGCCTCAATCGACATGTCAGTGGAGAGCTCGGGGACGATGACAAGCGCCTTCTCAGCGCTGAAGAGACTCGGCGTTAGTTCCGCCTTCAATCTCAATCGATCTTCGGTTATTCGCAGACATGGTGGAGGTGGCACAGGCGAGTCTCTGTATTCCTCCAGCAGTGGGACTGGAACAAATTCGGGTTCAGGTACACCCCCGCCCAGTCAGCTTGGTTTCATACCAGGGAAAGATGGACCGAACGTCCCATTGACCAGTGCAGCTGCCGCAGAAGGGGGAGGCATGGTCAACAATATGAAAATCCGACTCTATGTCAGAAAGGGACAGCATTGGGAAAACCTGGGGGCCGCTCGTCTCACTGTTCTTCCAGCACCATCATCCGCCGCAGCAGAAAGTGGCCAATCGACTCCAAATCGAACCGTAACTCCAGGGGCATCTCCCCAAGCAATAGCCGGTCCTCCTCGATCTCCGTCAAACATTGCAGGCGCAGGCCAAGCAGGACAAAGCCGTGGACCTCGCCTCCCGAGCTCGAGCCATACTCCCCATCGCGTCCACGGCAATGGTCGCGAGAAGCGTATTCTCATCACTCAGAACAAGAACCGCGACGTTGTGCTGTTAGACAGTGTGTTGGGTGAAAGCTGCTTCGAACGCGTCATGCAGACAGGCATTGCGATGAAGACTTGGAGCGAGGACGAGGTCATTGCTGAGACGGGCGGCGTGACCATGGGTAAGGAACGGGTGTACATGATGCAATTCCCGGGTACAAGGGAGGCAGGCTGGGTCTTTGGTCTGTGTGGCACGTATCGGTACGGCGCTGGAGGGATGGAATAAAGCCGGCCAGCCAGCCCACACCAGAGCGCTCCTGAAAAGGACTGGGGGCGAAACATGAATGGGATTCAATAGATTACGAGCAAACTGTGGATTGGCGATTTGACTTATTAGAGCGTTGGAGTTTCGGGAAGACTTTTTATTTCTTTCTCTTTTGTTGTGATGTCTGTTGTTTTTGGCGCCAGCCAGTCAACCGGTTGTCTTTCCATAGACGAGAGATAGACGGCATGGCATGGCGAGACGATTCATCAAGGCACGGTATGGTGATGAGACGAGGATTGAGGATCTGGGGACGGCTGAACGGCGGACAGCAAGGATAAGGAGGACAAGGGTTGGCGCATTGAATGAATGTATGTATGTACGTGATTGATTTCTCTGATTCAAATTCGAGATGAGTGGACAACAGCAACAGATGAGCAGATGATTTCGCGGGATAGAGTCAGAAGAGATAGAGAGAAGGGCGGAAATGGTTTCTTTCATCTGTGATTCTTGATTCGGGGAATAGTTGTATAGCAACTTGAGAAACTTGAGCCAAGCATGCAAATTGAACAAGCAAGCAAAGCAGTTCTGATAGAGTATCGAGTCCCACGCACCGAGTATCGAGTATCGAGAACCAAGTCTGACAGATCAAGGGCTTATGGGTCCTGACTATCCATTCTACCTTATCTACATCTGTATACCTAGAGTAGAATATCTGGAGCATCTAAAGTACCTATGACCATCCCTATCTGTCTGCCCGTGAACCCTCCTTCCCTCGATCTACCGGGTTCGGGTCAGGGTTGAGAAAGCACCTTGTGCATCTTGTCCTTCAATCTAGAGCGCGGCGACGACGGGCATGACGACGATGAATGGGAAAGACACGCCATAAGTTGATGGAGGGCAGGATGTCAGATTCCATCTCTTGTCACCTTTCTCTCTCAAGGACGGAGGAGGGCAGGAGAGGGTGGAATAACAGAGACAGACATACTAGTGGGTGTGGAAAATGCAAAATGATGAGTAATCGTTCTTTGAGCCGCTTTACATAAGCAGCCAACAGCCTCACCAGCTGGGTGCCAGCTGGGTGCCAGCCTCGCCTTGTTATCAACAACATGATGTCAGGGGAAAAAACCAGTTGCAGTGTCCCTTTTGGCTGTTGAAGAACTGCGGCCGTAATAGAAGGTGAAAGACATGGCCAACCCTTCAACTCAAGGTCCAACTAAAGGTAAAAGGTCAGGCACGGCAATACTAGATCTCGCCCCGACAGAGGTGCAAAGCTATACTCACAGCGGCAGGAGTACGAAGTGATCCTCGTCGTCGAGATTAGAAACCGTCCAGCGAAGCGCGATCGGGACTTCTGTCAATCGATACAATCTGCAAAGCCGCTCGACAATATGACACCAACACAAAATTCGAGGTCAAACCCCGAAGTATCACATCCTGAAGCCGGCGAGATATCAAACACGCCTCAGCAAGAGACGGACAATGCGCCCTCAGAAGGCGGCTTCTTGTTCATTGCATCCACGGGCCAAAACTTGCAGAAAGACCGCAAGCAGCTGAGAACGATGCGCGCACATGTGATGCGCAATTATCTAGAACGAAGCCATGCGGAGCAACAAGATACAGAACCCAAGAATTTCTCTGTCCTGTCGTTTCCAGGTACTAGAATACAGACAGAGAGATATGCGGCGGGTGCAACTGGCGGGCAGAAAATGAGGTTCAGGATCCGGTCTGGGGAGTTGGAGCTCAGAAACTCCCACCGAGAGCGAAAAGGGAAGAGGAGGGCCGACCGGACGCAGGAGAAGGCTAGTAACCAGGCCGGATCTGAGCTTTCAAGGGACCGGACAACAGCCGTTCTCAACGCGCAGCAAACGGCGGCGGCCGAGTCAGGATTTGTACCTGGAATGCCTGTGACGTGGCTTGGATCGCGACAAATCGATGTTTTCGGTGTCCTACCCGTCCACTTGGACGAAGGGGATGAGGCAAGGCTGTATCTATTCCGCCACTATGAGAGGTACCCGTGGTGCCCAATCAACGGACAGAGCAACTGGTCGCAATTCGCCATCAGCGACCAGCTGGTTTTCCATGCCACAATGTACAGCTGGGGAGTGCACTTTCGTCACCGCCGACCAGTCCCAGATGCGCAGGAGGAAATGAGAACACTGCAACACAAACTGGCGGCTATCTCATTGATCAATGACCGTCTATCAGATTCGCAACGGGCAGCCAGCGATGAAACGATCGCGGCAATAGCGGCCCTGACCAACATCGCCCTCGTAATGGAATCATATCCGGAGGCAAGCAAACACATGGACGGCATGCGGGCCGTCGTCGAGTTGAGGGGCGGTATGTCGTCCCTGCGGTCGGGTGTTCAGCAACATCTGCAACGCTTGATTAGTTGGAACGATCTCATATACTCGGAAGTCTTTGATGAGAAATTGCGCTTCCCTCCCATTGAGGTGTGGGATGAATCGTGGGCGGGCTTTCAACATCACAACTTATCCGGACCACTGCCGGGCTTAAGCCGAGATGAGCTGAGGGCGGCTGGTGCTCCTCGTCATCAAGTCCTGGATTTGCTCAACGACATCCGGGAACTTTGTAACGCAGAGCAACTCGAACCGCTGCGCCGCACTAGTGAAGAGGGGAGGATGCGACGTGGTGATATGTTCCATCGGATCGAGAGGAAGTTGAGACTTATTGTCCAAGGAGACACGGCTTCAGGGAACAACCGTTGGGAGGCCACCGTTTGGCGGGCAGTGTCGTTGGCAGCGTTGCTCTTCACCCATCACCACCTGCGTGGAAACCCCTTGAAATACCGACATTTCAACGTCTTGACAACACAACTTTACGATACGCTCATGACCATGGACGAGGACCTCAGAGAACTTGACTTCGCTCCGACAATGTTGATATGGATGCTCTCGACAGGAGCCGTGACCAGTACGTTAGCAGCCGTCCATGCTTCATTTGTGTTTATGCTGGCGAAGGCTTGCCGCAGATACGGGCTGTTAGACTATGATGGGTACCGATGGACGCTGGGTCAGTTTCTGTGGACGGGACAGGCGGATCACTTGAGATATCATGCACTGTGGCTGGAGCTGGGGCCCAGTATACGGGGGACAACGGGTCCATGGCAACAGCAGGATGTGTTTGAGATATAATCGTGGGTAGGTTTACCTGAGGTAGATGAGGCAGATGTCAACGATGTATGTACTCAGCACAAGTGTCAGTGAATGTAGAACAAACTGTGGCCCGGTTTGGCTGCGCACAATGGCGCGATTCCTTATCTCCGAGAGTCACGGGAAGAAACCGGACGAACTGCACTTCATCCCATCATCACTTCAGCTTCACCTCGATTACCTTCACTCTCGGATCCATCTTGTCTAGTCCATCATAAACATGACCCAAGGTTGACTTCCCTGTCAATATCCTTGCGCAATCAAGGAGACAGAGAGAGCACAATACCACCTACAAACCTGACCTGGATGTCAACCCCTCCCCGCAATCTTATCCCCGGCCCATCCTCACCGCGTGCTTTGTATCCCTGACCATGGCACGCTACCAGCTCCTTGATCTGGCTCCTGAAGTCCTGCACAATATCTTCCAGAATGTGGAACCAACAGACCTAGCATCTCTCGCGAGGACATGTCATCACCTGAACAACTGCATCAGTAGCGATGAATTCCTTTGGAGACTTCACTATCTGTCCCGCTTTGTAAGAGCCGAGGCCGGCTTCCGCCATGGTTTGATATCAAAGAGGCTGCTTGCTAACCACAATGTATTATCAGGATCCTCCTCTAGACAAGGATACCAAGTCCTGGCGAGAAAGACTGACCCGTCTAGTGAACCTTCAGAAGATCCTGGAATCAGACCATGACGAGATAAAGGCATGAACTATACCTTTGCTACGTCGAGCCCGCCCCATCCCGCTAACCGCTAACCGTGTTCTTCAGACCGAGTCACTAGAAGATGTGCTTACACAGACATTGCAACTGGCTCAACAAGCCGACGCCTCGTCCACCAAGATCACCGACTTCCTATCGAACCTCTACAGCAAGGGGCCCAACATCAATACCATACTCTGTCGATCGAGCCTCTTCGCCCGTGCCCGACCTCAGCAATGGCCCGCGGCGCCCACAGAAGATCTGCGTCAACTCTCTGCTCAACTTCACGTTCTGGCAGGCATGAATCTAGACTCTCCTTGGCCGATCCCACATGAACCATCTTGTCCACACCTGGCAGTGGCTGGGCACCGCGGCCCATTCGACGATAGCTATGACTCCGACGAATATGATGTCCCGGACATCAACGAGAATTCCCAGAGCGAGGAATCACGCCATCTGCTTCGAAATGCTCCGCGACCGATCCGAGACGCGCATCCGTGGGCCCGCTCCCGAGTCTACGACTTGCGCCGATACAACGCGTCGAACATGTGGGGTCCCTTTACCGACGATGGCTCACAACGCATCGATTGGGAGAAGGTCCAGGCCATCATGGTGATCCTTGGTTTCAATCACCGAATGTACACTGAACGACGCGGACTGAGCGACACAGACTTCTTGGGACTCACCAGTTCTTCTCCACGGTCTTCTAGCGAGGGAAGTGCGTCAGTCTCGTCCACCAAATCCAACCTCCTGAAACCCTGGGCAAACCTCTTCTGCGGCATCGCCCCCAACAGCTACGTCTCATCCTCGCTCACTGGAAAAGTCAAGCCCGCTCCCAACCCCAGCCTCGATGCTCTGGATCCCTATGGTGTCACAGGTACCTGGATGCGGATCGTCTGTTTCCTGGACTATAACGACCTCTACCGTTTCAATTTCGAGAGAAACGCGGACATTCCCATGACGCAGGAACGAGACCCCATCACGACGAGGGAGGCCTTTCGATTGATCAGACTGCAATTGCATGTCACGAGGATCGAGGAACAAGAGGAGAAAGGAGAGGACGGAGAGGATCTGTTGCCAGTGGTTTATTTTGAAGGCACCAGTCGGAGTACCTTTATGGCGTGGGATCCTAACGCGAATTCCAGGATAAGAGGTGAGTGAACCCGTCCCCATAAACTCCGTCAAATACAAAACCAACCCGCCGTTTCCACCGCTTGCCTTGTAACCTAGCACTTCTGAATCTGGCTGACTCAAAACACCACAACCAGGAACCGTCCGCCAAACCCCGACCAAGGCGATCCGCTGGACCTCATTTTCCATTTTCCACGGCGAAGAACGCTGGCGTTCCGAAGGTGTACAGATCGGTGGCATCCGCAGCGCCCGAGGCGTCCTGGGCAACTGGTTCGACAAGGATTACGACGTGCATGGTCCCGCGGGCCCAACGGCATTTTGGAAGGTGTCGGACGAAATGGTCGAGGAGAAGAGACACAATCTGCCGCAGATGCTGCAGATTTTCATGGCCGAGTAAGAAGCGAGCTGGCATGGAGCGAGTGTGTTGCGCATTCCGGAGAACGACAACGAGAGAACAAGGGGAGAAATGCGAGAGGAAGGGGAGGCCGGAGAGTGGTGACCTCGGAGGGAACGACGTAAGTGCTGGAAATTACGACAAACGATCCTCCGAGCGAGCGAGCGCTGCAGAGACTTTAGTGGAGGAATCAATCTTCTGTTTTTGCTTTGTCTGCCTAACACGAGCCGATGCGGGCGAGCTGTGAGACGAGGGAATTCGAGGCTCAGAGCTGGATGATGAACACTGTTGACTTGGACACAGAAACGTCAGGGCCGAATCCGTTGGTGGTTGGTGATTGGTGATCGGTTCACCACTGACAGATGAATACGTTCACATTCGGGTCTCTCTACCTGTGTGTGTAGGTGTTCGACATGTATGTACTCTGCACATTGGCAATTAGATAGGCAGGCACATAGTCGTGGCTAGGTACATGGTACATAGCAAACACTGATTTTCATTTTCATTTCCAATGCCTACATACATACCTAGGGACACTAGTAGTACGGTCCCTCTAGTACCTACCAACCTACCTACCTACCTACAAACATACATACATACATACACACACCTCCTATCCGTAGGTATGAATACTAGGCATATGACAGTATACATGTATGAATGTACTGTATTGTATACTCGGTACATGTATATGGCCCCTCTGCCCCTGAAGTAGGAACCGGGTTACATGTACTCTGCAACTCTGCAACTCTGCGAGTCTGTACCTCATACTTGTACTCACTGTAGAGCACCTAACTGACTGAGACCGCCTCCTACTGCCCTCAATCACCCCAAACCCCAACCCAATCCCAACCCCCCTTTTTTCACCAGCCCTCGTTTCCCTCTGGCATATACAGTTACATTCACATACACATGGCGGATTCGTGCCTGGGTTTCCAAGGTATAGAAAATCTTTCATTCAGCCAATACCAGGCCGTGACTCCCTCATCAGATAGGAAAAGGGGGACAGTGAAACCCCTCCCGAGCACATTGTTGAAAAAGTAGTAACGAGTCATCCATTCAAAAACGCCCGCTACATGGTATCCACTAAGGAAAAGCACACACACACACACACACAGCTTTTGGCATCTCGTTTAGTCAATTTCCATCCGACTGGCAACGGGTCTTGGTGCGGGTAGTTTTCCACTGCCAGATGGTGCCATCTCCGTTGCGAATGGAGCATAAGCACTTCCGCTCATAGGCTTCTCGTCATCCTCGACCGTCTGCGGCTTGTTGACGTAGGGCTTCAGTCCCTTGTTATAGTTGTGTGCACAGATGCAGGCGTACGTGATTGTGACAAGAATCAGAATGATGGTCAGCACAGCGAAGGTGGTGAGTTCCTTTCGAGCTGGGAGATAGGGACCCTCCCATCCAGGCGAGTACATGCGGACCATCTTGAAAATAAAATAGGCCAGACCGCCAAAGTAAAGTATCTGCATACAAGGTTAGGGAGGAGCCCAAAGCGGCGGGATTGGATGTGTACACTTACAATGACAACAATGGTGCCGAATAGGGACTCTTTGCGGACGAACCACGCAGCTGCTAGAAGAATGAAAATGGTGATAGGCATAGCGGCAATGGTGAGGGCGAACTCGACTTGTCGTTGGGTGACAATGACCACAAACTGGACAGTAAACCCGAGGAAGAAGAAGAAATCAAACTTCAACAGGGCGATGTAGACCTGGTATTGGAGGTAGCGTCGTTTCATCCTTAGGTCGGCCGAAATCCTTTTGTAGATTGTCCATGCAAATTCGTCGTACAGTTTCCAGGCACAGCCGGCCATGAGCACTGTCCCCACCGCTAGAATACAGGGAATGGCGATCAAAAATGGTTCGGTATCTGACCAAATGTTCTTGCGGATGTAGTCATCTTCAGCCAGTGTCAAAATCGCATCCCTGATCTGATCCATCTGGACGGAACCGTAGATGAGTAGGCCGACGTTGTACATCACCAGGCCAATGACCTGGATGGTATTCTTCATTCGCAGAGCGTCCCAAACAAGGACTAGCTGGTACAAAAACCCGAAAATATACAAGGTTAAAAAGGTTGGAATCGTACGAGACGAGGTCAGGGTGCCAGGTATGCCTTCGAGATGAATTTGGAAATGGGCAAAGACATAGCTGGAAAACCATTAGCACTGATCCGACGTTCAACAGACAATCATCAGCCTACCTCTCAAATGCGAGAATAATCATTGCCTGGACTAGGGCAATAATGGAGAAAGTCCATGTCCACTTTGAATTTGGCCGATACATGACTGATATGGATTTTCTCTTATCAAAATCATTCATCGCATAACCCTCGCGATGGTGATAGCCTCCGGGCAATGGGTGATAATTGTCAGCCTGACCTCCGAGGAGGGAAGCGCGAGACTCGTGAGCGCGAATTTTGACGGCTTGAAGCGCAGCGGAGGTGAAATCCCTTTTGACTGATCTGGGCTACCACAACTCTTGGGGGTTGTGGTCCGGCTCAGCGACGTTTCGACGTCGACCGTCGAAGACTGTCTCGGTGATACAGGTATGGGACTTGAAGAGACTTGAAGGCGGCAGGAGGGTCAGTCAAGAGTAATGGCTTGGGTCAAAGAGCGAAAAGAGTTCTCTCGGTTGGGCTTGCGGCTGAAACTCAGGAGGGGGGCAGTGGAAGGTGAGGATTGGTCCAGGGCGCGTCTGGAGCGGGCGAAGCTGGCGAGCCAAGGCAGTAGTAGGCAGTGTCAGGTGGTATAGGCCTGTGTGATGGATGCAACCTGGTTTGGACGATTGAATTTGATGGGGTGATATGAATTCAACGGAGCGAGAGAAGGAAAAGCGAATGTATACAAACGATAGAATCAAGGAGACGATGAGTTTCGATGATCAGGAGTGTGATAATTGAGACAGCTGGGTTACAGGACTCGGGGATCTCGTCAGCTCTAACTACTGTAGGTCATGTCGAGAGAGATCCAGGCACGCGGGCACTGGAACGGGCAGGACGGTTAGGGCATCAGGGCTCTGGCACATTGTTGGAGGGGCGCTGGGGAGGCTTGTTAGTGGGCTGAGCGAATGGTCGCCCAACAAGCCTTGAGGCACTGAGGCACTGGGTGTAAAGTGGGGGCCGGAGGTGGCTCGACTTCGCCCCCAAAAAGGAATCTGAAGTCGCTCAACTCTGATGACTGGGCAAGCAAGAAAGGGTAACCAACTCTCTGGCAGATGTTGCTGCATTGACGATAAAGTTTTCTCTTATTCAGTCAATCCCAAATACCGATATTCAGTATGCGAACTTGATGCATGCTGGGGGACTGATTGTAGCTAGGTCATGCTCCCTGCAATAGAGTCCAGCCGTTTGAACCCTGGGAGTGTGACCTCTATTTTTGGGGAAGGGAGGGGGGCCAAGGCCTATGTGCAGACGGGCGCGCCTTCCTTCTCTGCAGGCCGTGCTTGCCGTCGCAGAACGCCCAACAAGGAGACCGGATTAAATATCGGAACAACTCCCTCACGAGGTTCTTCCTGTTTCTCTAAATGCGGCTAGCGTGCCATGCCATGCTGTGACACCGTGACAAACTTGCCAACGCGTTCCAACATCCACAACCTCACAGACTCGAGCTCTCCCCCTTCCCCCTTTTGTTGTGGTTGAAAGCTGTGTGACCTTGTCTGCCCCCACCAGCACCAAAGACATCCTACTCTCTGTTCTTCCATCTCGATCCATCTCTCAAGCACGCCAATCCCAGGTGGACAACGCAGAGGCCTTTATGTCGATTACAAAGATTCCAATGCAGCACCTGACCGCTCGACTTGTCATCTCCCCAGCTCCAGGCACACTGGGTGAATCAACTGCTGTATTAAAGAAGCTTCAATCCCTCGGCCCTGTACTCTCATTCAGGACGCGTAACACCACTGTCTCCAGCAATGCAGAGCAGCTGGAGGTCGATGTTGTCTTCTCGTCCCATGCCACTCTCGAGAAAGCCCAACACGCAAGCCCCTTTGATGTGAAGGTGAACTATCAGCTTCCCGATCCAAAGCTCCAAGATCCCTACAATGTTCGCAATCTCCAGTCGAGACGACGACCTCAGCCCAAGACTATGACCTGTCGCGTCCAACGCAACGACGGGTTTCAGCCTCCCAGTCAGAACGGTCTTTCTACTGGCTTCTCACCGAGCCTGAAGACCAGGTTATATCAAAGCCTCACCGACTTGAATCCCCCACCTGGTATTGCGGCTGGGCTGGGCGTCTTCGATGTTGACAGGGAGCACCTTTGTTCAACCGCTCAGTTTGTCGACAAGCCTCCGGGACTCGCACAACTGTATCGGTCCTCGATTGCCGACCACCCCACAACCCATCAAGCTTCATCTGCGGCCTCAGTCGTCCAAGATGATCTATCAGAAATCCAACGGTGACCAAGCCTTAGCTAGCTTGGGGAAGCGGCCTCCGTGCTTCTCACAAAGCCTTTCCGGCTTCGCGAGACCTGCTGTGATTGTTCCTGAACCCTATTTGACCCCACAAAGCCTTGTATAGATGACCCCTACTGTTCGACAGACATCTGACCCTTTCATCGTATATATCTTCCCACTGTGAAGAGCATGGCATGCGTCCACAGTATCTGAGGGGTGCGACCGGACGATCTCCTCGAGGATAACATTCTTTGGTGCGCGCCACCATGCAAAGCATTACTCGGGGTTTCTCTTGACCGGAAGCTCATCGGTTTCATCGCGAGGGAGAAATGCGGCATTAATCCATCCGCTGAGTACAGGATGGGCAGGAATAAGAAGATCGCCCCTCTTCAAAACCACTGTCTCGCGCGTCTTGGGTCTCATGACCCATATCCAGATATATGTGTTTTCTGCTCTGCGATGGACGGGTACCTTCCAGCGGTGCAGGGTGTAAGTATCCTGATTCCACATCAGGCGAAACCAAATCCCGTTCTATAATATGTTTACACAATCCGCCGGCAGCCTTCGGCTATCGTCTGAGATCTGATATTACTTTCGTCAAGTCTTGCAAGGGTGGTTGGTTCCTCAGTCTGTCCACACAATTTCACCACTTACATACGACTCAAGGAAACATTGCAAGACAGACCTCTGACGACCATCGCATTCAAGGCAGTTCTAGCCGCGTCGAAGCGCGATGACGATCCCATGATTAGGCTGGATCATCACCGTCCATTCTTATCTTTACACCAACCATTTCGCTTCTGGCACACCACTGTTTCGCTGTCTTGCACTCTTGATCACAGTCGTAAGCCGACTGGGATCGAGTACACTTGATGACTGTGCTTTTCCCTGCAAATATCAGGGCTCAAATGTCGTCCTTGCAACTACACCAAAGAGTATGAGAGTCTGTGCGGAGAAGCTCATCCGCGGGCAAGAGAAAGCGCCACTGATACGCAAAAACCAAAAACCCCGGAGACTATCAATAAAACAATAATCTCATCCACGATATCAGGATAACTCAGACGAAATTTCCTTATACAGCCGATCATGGCATTGCATCCTGTTCTTTCCCCGTTGGCCACCAGGGAAAGCATGTGGATAATCCATATCGATCCCGAGCGGCTCCCGTTCTAACAATCGACGAGCGAACGATGAACACTGAGGAGACAGCAAGACTACCAAAAAGCTGGATTTAGGAAACACTCAACTTGCAGAACACTAGTGAACACGCGGCTCGCTTGACAATTGGTTCTGTTCCTGTGTGCGACATACACACAACCTCAGCATATGTCCATGCCAGTACATGGTTGTCAGTACGCTTACCCATATCACCAAATTACAACTGTCGTATTATATGGATACGCCTGCGTAGCAGCGTGATCCTTATCCAGAGTCCATGAATATTTTATCCCTTTCAGGCCAGGTACGGCCAGTCACCTCCAGTGGTTGCGAATGCCGCCCGCGATACTGTAGCGATGCTGAGGCTTGGAAACCCAGGACCGAAAAGAAATCGGTTTGCCACCAGTTTCCACCATCTATCCTCCTCAACACAACGAACTGGATCGCACGAAAGCAGCTCTCGCCGAGGTTGAATTAGCTGAACAGTTTGATAAGAATCTCAAGCCTCCGGATTGGA
This sequence comes from Fonsecaea pedrosoi CBS 271.37, assembly GCF_000835455.1. Lineage (NCBI taxonomy): Eukaryota > Fungi > Ascomycota > Eurotiomycetes > Chaetothyriales > Herpotrichiellaceae > Fonsecaea > Fonsecaea pedrosoi. The sequence continues at coordinate 1,216,586 of NW_013550615.1, read as the reverse complement.
CCAACAATGAGACGAAACCAGCCAACTACGACAAGATAGAAGAAACCCACTGGTACAAGTATGAAAATGCTACATCTCGCCCAGGAACGCCTTCGAATATCGATCCAAGACAATATCTAGTTGTCACTTGGCTCATATCAGTGATCATTTGACCTACTTTGAAGGGATTACAACAGGACAGGGATCTACATTCATCGATACCGATTCCCTCGTCATGAAAATATCTCCAGGAATCTCTCTGGAAGAAAACAAGGATCAAAACTGTCAGATGGTTACTGATACCTGCATTCCCGGGAATTAGACGGCAAGACTCGATCCTAGCCGGACGGATACAGTCCAGTTGCAGAGGTTGAACAATGCGGTCGCACTAGACCAGCGGGCTGACAATCTCAAGAGTCTCTTGTCGAAGAAATTCTGCCTCTCGTGTCCCCCCAACGTCAAGGTTGATTGACGCTGGATTTGACTTTGCATGGCCACACGATCTTTTTGGCTTTGTTAGTAGCGTTGCTAGAAACGAAAGGGTATACTCTTTGTTCTAGAAGTCAAGACCTTATGGGCTTCGACGAATTGCTTGTTCCCCGCTTGTGCGAAAAATGAAGAAAATGAAGAGAAAAAAAAAGGGAAACGGAAGGAAGAAGCGAGAAAAAAGAGAGGGGAGAGCAAAGAGGAGATAAGAAAGAGGAAGAGATATCTCTCCCGAGAAGGCCGCACAAAGGTCCATTCGAGGCGGAATCGACGACCTACTCGACTTGGAGTCCTGGGTCGTCGCCCAACTTGTTGCCGCTCTCGTTCTCAGTTGAGAAAGTGCCTAAGAGCGAAAGGGAAAGGAAGAGCTCCAGGATCGAGAAGAGACGACTATGGAAGTCGACCCACTGGTTTGGCTAAGACCAAAAGAAAATAACAATTAGATGTAAGAAAAGAAGTGAAGAGAAGGGTTGTGTCATCCATTGTATGACCCAAGGATCAGCTTTGGAAGTCGAAAGGTTCCTGAAGAGGGAACAAAAGCGAAACGGAAGAGTCGAGCAGGAAAATGCCCAAGGGTGGGTATTTCAATGACATTGTGGGCCGGCATACACGGCTGAAGATCCCTGTTTCCGACACACGGTTGCAACTTTGGGGGCGGGCGAGGCCGGTCAGTCTGAGCCAAACATTGGCTCAGAAAACCGACGATTGTCATAACAAGCTCGCTGAGCTCGAAGATCTCTACCAGACAGAGAAGAGAGAACGTGAGCGGCGCGATCGCATGCTCGTGACCCTCCATGCTCTCCTCACTGGGAATGTCGGAGAATACCTCGCAACTCTACCGGGAAGCCCGACAGAAGATGAGGAGCGTGCATACGCCGGGGTCTCCAAGCTCTGGCTAGGCTACATGGCGGGGAATGAACTGGACACGATGGGCGATGATCTGCGCCAGGCATTCGATGAACTGGACAGCGTCAGCATATCCACTACGAGCCTTACCGAGCAGCCGCAGCCGCCGCAGGCCAACACCGAGGGCGCAGGCGAGGACGAGGACACGCACACAGACTCCGACGAGCCAACTTTGGGTATTGAAACTATAAGAGACTGGCGGGACCCTGTCACTGGGGTATCAGGCCGGAAATTGACAAGGCGGTGGAAGACTTCTTCGATGTGCTCAACGCCCGAGATAGGGCGAAAGCTACCCGGGTCGTTGCCCGGCTCGAAAAGGAGGCCGAGGGCGTAGGTGCCGGTGATGGCATATACATCGACTCTGCCGAACCAGCATGCTGCGCTGGCAGAAGAAGAATGGCATGGTAGAGCCGTGAAACACCGCGCCGCTGTGGAGGAGGGATCCGGTGCTGTCGCAGACATCAGCGAAGAAGACCTCGACGACATAAGACGCGAGAGATCAGAACTCTACCGACTGATTCGGACATGAAGTTGTGGGAAGACCTGTACCAGCAAGCTGTGGTCATCTCTGGCTGTGCCAAATGAAACTGTCTGCTGAGGGTTGGGGGGACCGAGGCTGAGTCGGACTCACCGCCGCATAGACCAGTAGGGGGATTGTAAGACTTCCAAAGACGACTCCGAAGGCATACAGATCTGTCGCCAAAAGGCCTGTGAAGATTGAGGTCGGTCCACTCGTGAACACAAGCAGAATTCGTGGTGTTTGTATCTGTCTATCTGTCTCTCTGTCTGTATGGCTTGACGGATGGCTGGATGAAGGATCTATCGATTGAAGAGAGCGAAGTTAGGAGATTGACCCCAACAAGAGACGGAACGCGATGAGCCCCAAATAGAGGCCCTGACCGAGGTGCTGGAGGATTTTGGGGATCAAGGTCGAGGCTAAGCACACACCTCGCCAACAGCCAAGGCGATGAATGATGCATACAGCTGGCTAGACCTTAGCCCTGACGTGGGCGATGGGCTGACCCAGGAAGAACCTAGCACAATCTTCGGGACCGGAGAACAGAAGAAGGATGATATCCTCGTTGGGTCCAACACCACGCCTCTGGCCACATTCGTGGTCCACAGGTCGTTACCTTCCCAAGAGAATGCCCTATCACCCTGGCGACGTTTCGCCAAATGGTGCCGGACCCACATGTGTCGCTATCACCATCCCGAGGATATAAAGCCGGGTGTGATCAAGATGGAGGTTTCGGAGACCACGAGAGTGGACATCGTTGAGATGCCGTTTGGCTGTCGAGGTCAAGGTCGAGGTCGCGGTCGAGCAGGAAGGGCCATGCACAACAACGCACATCACCAAGCAGCACAATACGATACCTGGCACGGCTAAGGCACACAACAACAACCCCTCATGGAAGATCCCATATCCGACATGGAACATGACACCACACAACACCATTCCTCGGGTACATCTAAGTACAATAACCTCGACTACGACCAGACCGTTCAAGACCCTTCCAGTAGAAGCACCACGGCTAACCCCGTACAAGGCCTAGCCACACGACCTTCCTCCATACGAAGTCCTTTCTAGGAAGGTATAGACACCATATCCGATGCTGAATATAGCTAGGCTACAGAAGGCCTACCTGCCCAGCGGTCCCGACAAAAACGGTGGGACAGACACAAAATAGGTGCTAATACAGAGACTTTACGGCAATACTCCTATAATTCACGTTGTATTCTTCAAGTCTAAGATTTATACAGGTATAACAGATGGAGACAATCTATCGATCCCCAGAGTTTTATAAAATTATCCCCATAGTTAAAGGTGTACCTCGTAGAAGTAGTGTTGACGAGGGCGTGTTTTGCCCTAATAGTTTTGTGGTCTGTCCCACCTTTTTTTTTTTGTCGGGAACCCCTGCCTGCCTACCTAGACTAGAAGTACCTTAAGAGGTGGTATTATTATTCGCGTTCGGACAAGGTAATTCTCCCACGGGAGACGAAATAACCGCACGTTGACCGTCGCAGGGATCACGACTTACTACTTCCTAGGTAGGTGGACGGGCATCCCTCACTCGGCGCACAGAATAACCCACAGCTAGTTACCCGAAACGACGACGCCCAAAACTAATAGCGACATACATAGATGCGACTCCTCCCAGTTCTCCAATATAGAACGGGGGGAAAGCCGTGCCGGTCCATCCTCGGCCCACACGAGGCGAGGCGAGGGACACGAGATGAACGGGGAACAACCACCAAGACACCAGTCTTATAGTAAGAGAAGGAGAAAGAACGCTGAAGGGCGACGCGCGAAGAAGGTCAGTATAGCTAGCTGGCGCTAGCTTTACAGTAGGGCGCTGGTTTCCTAATACGATTCAATAGCAGCCTGCACAATCCGAGAGACACAAGACCAAAGCCCTTCCACCAGATCAGAGGCCACGTCCGAAGTCGCTGCTGGCGAGCGGCCGCAGCAGCACAGGGAGACCGACAAAGGACGAGACAGAAGGACGAGACGGATCAGAGACAAATACAAAAGATCCAATAGATGATCATTTCAATTCCAGGTATAGAAAGAAAGCGACACACATACGAACTATGAAAAAAAAAAAATTTCAAATCAAATCAAACCAATCTCAAGGGTATCTCTTTTGCGCAAAAATTCAATCAGCTTTGGTGCTTCCCGGTGCCGTTCCCACTACCTCCCCCTCCTCCTCAGAGGTCTTATAATAATCCCAGAAAAACCAAAGCACCCCCTTTGTTCTGTGAAGGGGCTCGGGGAGTTGATCCCTTCTCTTACTCGTTCATTCAGTCATTTGTTCTTCTTTCCAGATTGCAAATGTCATCCAACCTCAAGTCCAAAAACGCCAATACCATGCTCAGATACCCGGGAAAGATTCGATCGGCTTCTTAACCCAGATTCCAAACAAACATAGATCAAAATCCAGAACAGAATAAATAACTCGGCTCGGTCGAGGCACCAGATCATTCCGCTGGAGTAGTAGTAACTTTTGTGCGTAAATGAAAGACGGTCGGTCAACCTCAATAACGTTGCAAGGTACCGCTCTCACAGTGCGAGAATGACCATGGCCGACAGCGATAGCGGAGGTCTTGAATATCTCGAGCCTGGCCGTCTTTGCCACGCCCAGGTATATTCCTGCAGCGACTTATGTGAGTCATCTGAAAGAGGCAATCAAGCAAGCAAGGAGGAAGAAGCTCGATGCTTAGTGAAGAGAGAGAGAGGGAGGGAGGGAGGACTCCAGCGTCTCAGGCCAAGCTCCCGTTCTCTGGTGCGTAATGCTCTTCTGTCCATGTCTCCCTGGTGCGATGTTGGGCCCGTCTCGATGGCGGCTTCTCATCTTCCTTTTCGGTGTCATCATCCCCTTCTTCGTCCAACTGCAACTCCACGTATCTCTCAGCTTCTGTTCACTCTCTTCCACCCCTCTTCGTTACACAAAGAAGGGCATAATGGGGGCGATCTTCGGGAGAAGAAATAGTGAGACTGGGAAAAGCAAGGGATCTATGCTTTGGAAGCAGTGAGACTCACAGCTTGGGTTCTAGGTCCTCCCGGCCTGTCCCTCGCGCTGTATGTGTTGAAAGCAGATCCAGCGCGGTATTCGGGTGGTGCGCCGGCATCGACGCCCGAGTGAAGTACTGGTGCTGTGAACGAAGGGGGTGGGATTGCGGCATGGTCCGCAAGACTCAGATGTCGGGTGCCGGGGATAAGCATCGCTGGAGAAGGCTCTTCGTACATTGGACTTTCGAGGCCCAAGCCAGCTTCTTCCAGTTGGCGAGCTTCGTACAGTCCGAATTGCTGTTCGATCTCCGCCGCGATCGCAGCGTCCGTTTCCTGAACTTGAACGGGCGGGGCTCCTCCTTCCGCCGACACCTGTATAGGTGTCTTGAGAGTAATATGGCTGCTTGAGACATTGGCACCTGGAGTACGAAAGGAAATGTTCAGCTCAACAGAGTAAGTCCTTGAAACAATACAAGAATGGAATGTCGGCACAAAAACTCTGGGTCGGCCGCTGCTCGATGGCGTTGGAAGTGCGATCGGAACCGGCAGAGTGGCGGTGTAGAAAGGCGAGCCCATTTCATACGTGCACGTCGGTTCCGGGATCGATGATGTCGACGTCGTAGAATAGCCCGATGGTCGTCTAGAAAGATCCGACGAAGAGAAGCTTCCGCGGTCTGAAGGATCGTGGCGGACCCAAGAGACAGTCGATAGACAACGGGACGATAGGGCGACGGTTTCTGGATAGATACCATGCAAAACGGACCAATTGTCATGTTTTCGAACCTCTGGAATGATTCTATACGGGGCAGCGCCGAAAAATGTGTAGGCCTTCAATTTGCTGGCGATAGAGTCCAGCTGAGGAGGAACGTCGTCTGGAGAGGTAGGATCGAAGCGCAAATGGATGGTCGCCATTGAAGAAACAGGTTCTGTCTGCCGCTTCTGTGGGTGCGGAAGGCGGAGACTTCTGGGTTGAGTCGTCTCGGCCGTCAAACTGCCCACCTTGCCGATCTTGAAGAGGCCCTTTCTGACACTCTTCTCCTTGCGCATGACATGGTCCGACAGGTTGTCGTCAGTGTTCAGCGGGGGCGCTTCTTCTCTCGCAGGAATGATCCTGACGCGCTCCTCCTTGTCGGCCAGCTCCAACAGCCTGCCGACGGCGTTCCACCTGGTGATTCTGGCGCGGACGCTGTAGGTGATCTTGGACATGTCTGGTGCAAGGTCGTCCATCAGCGTACGACCGTCTCCGGAGACGCTGGGATCGCCCAGGCTTGGGGGCAGCTGCAAATGTTGTTTCCTGATTTCTTCATTGTCGGCTTTGTGCGAGCAGATGAAGGGGAGTAATCTGTCGGGGACGACAAATGTGAAGGGGATCGAGTAAGTGACACCGGCCTCGAAGGTGCTGCCTTCCGGCAAGAGGCTTTCGGGGATCGGCTGTTGCACTTTTAGGAACGTATGTCTCCCTGTCGTGCGACCCGTTGTGGGGGCAGTGGTTGCAATCTTCTCGACGTACGTACAACTCCGGCCCTCGAATGTGATACTGACGTCGTCGAAAGAAGTGTCCTTCTCGAATCTGATGTCCACGCGGCCCTTGATCTCGTCATATGTGGCGTACGAGTGAACGAATTCCGCGTCGCCTTCTAGGACGATGTCGATTTCGCTCTTCTTACGTAGTCCGATCGCCGTAGCAATTGCTGAGCCTCGCCTCGAGGAGGACGGGAGGGCCAACGATCGAGACCGAGCCGAGTAAGAAGGGACTGCGGAGGAGAGAAAGGAAGGCATCTCGCCGGAGACGATTTGTCGAGGCGTGCTCATAGTGAAGAAGGAAGAAGAGAAGGAATCAGGAAATGCAAGGATGAATCACTGGGCGGTGATAACAACCGGTGACTTGCTAGCGATTGGGATTTCGGCCAACGGCCAAGCCGTCAATCCTCTGGGAACGAGGGGTTGTCGTCGACGCGATTACCAGATTCGGGCAGTCCAAGACACTTGGATAGGCTCTCGTGTCTCTCGTGGTTGTGTAGAATGCGGGGGTGGGTTGATCAGGTGGAAGGCTGTTCGGCGCAGGGTGATTGGAGAGTGATAAGGAGTAGAACTGGAAACAGGATGGGTTCAGGTACACAGCAAACGATGCCCTTCTCTCATTTATATGTCATGCCATGTTCACCGTATATAGTCAGTCCCATCTACGACCACCACCACCACTACACAAACCACGGACTCAGCTGACAATTGTCAATTGGGAACCAAGCCTCGGATCGTATGATTCGTAAGCTCCACCGCCCAATAATTAATTGTGGGAAGTATCGAAAGGCGTAAACAAGTACAAGAAGTGGGAAAAAAAGGGAAAAACCCCCAAGGGATTCCCAGGCCCCGTGAAAAGTGAGTCATGGCGGGTGGAAAAAGGGCAATTGACATGGTCAATTATGTTTTTTTTCCTCTTGTATAGTTTTGCATGCGAATGATGCGATGCGAAGGGCGGACCATAGACGGTAACAATCATTTGGGCAAATAATGGGTCCCCAAACTCCACCCCGCGTATACTTTGGGCCCTTAGCTATACCTTAGGCCTCAAGTAAACCAATTGCAAGGGAGCACGGGGAGACAGCCGCCTATTGACCCGTGCCCTGGGGACAAGTTCCATGTGGGTTTTGGCGACGTCCCTCTCCCCCAAGCGTGGGCCTATGAGTCGGTAACCAGCCTCGGTGAGCGCCCCTTAGTTATCATTCCGCCCTCTTCTAGTACCCCTTGTAGGCCTGGAGGTAGTTGCTAAGTAAGCAAAGTGGATGCCTGGCCTTTGGTGCCTTGTCCTCTCAACTCCACCCTTTACGCCCTCCGATGACTTTGTCGCTCAACATCCCTCCTATTTTCAGTTTCTCTTTGTCACCGTAATCCACCCTTCCTGGCGTATTCTCAAGTCAAATTGAACGACAACCTTTAGGCCAAGTTCAAAACCAAAAAAAAAAAAATCTTCATGTCATCTCACTTTATGGTACTGACATTTCCTCATGGAGTTTCTGGGCAATATCCACCCACGTGCGCACTACTCCCCATCACATTCCAGCTCCAATTCGCACTCATGTCAGCCTGGGGCCTAACATGGAACAGCAGATTTTCCCGTGACACATATACCGCATCTGATCCTGCAGGGTCTTTCCTGTCGTCCTTGCCAATACTTGACGCACGCCGTGCACGCCCTTCTCTGACGATGGGGTGAGACGGTGCAAAAGCTTCTCAACTCATGGTTCTCGTATTAGTCGAATATGGTCGGGATAATTGCTATACAATCTAGACCCTTCCTTATTGCCCGTCTATCATAAGATATCACTCTCCCCCTGGCGAGCCCTTGTGGGGAGAGAAAAAGTCGGAAGAAATCATGAGGACTGAATGATGTTCAGTCCACCTTAACGCCCCCGTATATCCGTCGAACAAAAATGTACGCTGTCAGGAACCCAATGGTGCCCGTTGCCAACGAATACACTGCACAAGCAAGGCCGCTGTAGCTGAAAAACAAGAGACTGCTCACAAATCCGTCAATGTGTAGGCGTGTGGCATAGTACCACACCGAGTACACAAAGATCCAAAACCCCGAAGCTCCCCCCACGAAAAACGACTGCCACCACCAGTGGTAATTTTCAGCACAAAGTTGTATGTAAGTTGCGATGATGACCGTCTCGGCGATGGTGATGGACAGGAGAGCCGAGATGATGCTCAAGAACCCGAAGACGTAGTAGTAGGATGACTTGTCCAGATACAGTGATTTGAAGACAAACATCAATTCGATAAAGAGCACAGCAAAGGCCACCAGCCCAGCGCCCAGAGCGAGTGTGATTTGCTGTTTCATGTACCATGCCTGTGGCGGGATCTGACGAGGAATCGCATTGGTCTTGGTCGGGTGTTCCCAGCCAGGTGATCGGTAGAAGCCCCAATAGGACCCCAGGTGAACAAGAGGAAGCTGGATCAGCAGCCACAAAGACGCCAGCCCCAAGAGAGTGGAAAATGGTAGTGCGGTCGAGGATGCTTGTGCCCAGCAGAAGAGGTTGAGGACAAAGACAAGGGTAAACAAGAGACCCGGGAAGAGGAGTGCAGTCTGGTTCGTTCAGTCAGCACAGGAGAACCAGCAGTCTCAGCTAAATAACAACTCACCATCATTGTGTTCTTGCGCCAGTTCTGACCGCCGAAGGTCTTGTAGACCCGCGCAGAGAAATACCCCGAGAACCCACCGGCGAACACGAAGAGTCCGGCGCCGACGCTCAAGAACCCTCCGCGCCAGCTCGGATTCAGGATGCCAGCGCAGCTGAGACCCAGCAGTCCTACGATGACAAAGACCAGCTGGATTCCAGATCCAACCAAGGGAGCTAGGAGCCCACCGTACGGCGGAGGCCTGAAGACGTCGCCATGCAGAAGTTTCCAGCCGGTGATTTCTTCAAGTAGTTCCTCGTCCGAAGACAGCTCATCATCGGGCCCGTTGTCTGAGATCTTCTCCAGCAGCCCGCTGCTTGACTTTTTCTTCTCGCGCTTGCCGATCTTCAATCGGGCTTCTTCCAAGAGTCCGTCACCTCGACCTTTGACATCTCCTTGCATTGTCCGTCCCCAGATGACGATGCAAATTGCGCCCAGAATGCCTGATATGATTAGGGAGTTGACAATGGCCAGCCAGTGGGTGAAGGAACTCTCGGCTTGGTCATTGAAATAGAGGTCCCACCGGTTCGACCATTCCACTCCATTTTCCTCGAAGAAGTAGACCGAATACGTGTATGGGATTGTCATGGTAGCGCCGTCCTCCATGTCAATGGGGCTTTCAGGGATGTAGGATGAATCCGCATACTGTTCCATCGAATTGGTAGTGTTGCCAGGAATATAGAGGGTCAACGGCTCCTGTTCACCCGACACATCGAGCGGGCAGCCTGTCTCATTGCGCTGTCCCGCGTGAATGCTTTTGGGATAGACCTCAAACCCAACAATGACTTTGCCGCCATTATCCCCAGCTTTTCCCGGAGCCCGCCGCCATCGGACCACGAGCGTATGGTGATTGTAGACATAGTACATCTCTTTACCAGTGACGATATCAAAGTCCTTGTAACCCATTTTGAACCCTGATGCGTAGTACTTCCGAGTCCGATCGACGGTGACAAACGAGGTAGCTCCGGGGAGATTGTCGAGAATCCATTCGGTGATGTATTCATCCTCAATCAGCTGTTGAGCCCATTTCAACTCTTTCCGGCCCACCACGCGATCGCACAGATACTGACAATCTATGTCCTGACCCATGATGATCTCCAGGTCCGAAGTCTTGATCCTGTCGCCCCGGAGAACCTCGCCCAGATTGAGGGGGACACTATGGCCGCTGGCAAAGGAGGAGCCATGGTGTTTGTTACCGGTGGGAGGGCAGACGAACGGCAAGTCGAAATACGCATACTGAAGCTGACTTTTATCCGAGTAGACCTTGTTCACAAGCAGCGGTACGTTCTCTTCGTCCCGATAGCTCCGTATTGACACGCCTGTACATTTGGTCAGTGCCTGGTATCTAATCGTTGGCGGAGCCGAGGGCGGACAGATCAATACCTGGGATATAGAAGGCGTGTGACAGGCAGGAGAACAAAATGACCACGCGGCTCAGCCAGGAGACGTGGAGCCGGACGTCTGGGGACATTGTGAAGATGACAGAATTAAATATTTAGCGAGTGAAATCGGCACCGATGGCCGGCTGGTAGGAAGAGAGAGTGAGAACAAAAGAAGACGAGGAGCAGGAAGAAGAGATAAGGTCGTGTGGTGTGAGAGAGCAACTACTCGTACAGTAGGTACGTGCCCATCTAACCTGGGGCTCCGTCGAAGCTTCGGGAGAGCAGAAGATGGGGATTCGCGAGCGCACCACAATGGGCCTGCAAGACGCCAAATCTGGTGTGTAATATTAAAATCGCAGATGCAGAATGCGAAAGACCAGGATACCTAGTAGAGGTGTGTTGTTCGTCCGCGCCTGGATCTTGATCTGTCTGTCTCTTCTCTCTCTCTTTCTCCTCACTATTCTTTCAACTTCGCCTGCTTCTCTGTTACAGTCCCCTTCTGGGCAGGAGAAAACGTTGGGTGGAACTCCCGGACCACCAGGACCAGCTGGGCCCTTGACAAAATGGTGATTAGTGGATCACGTCAACGCGTGTCCGGATGGCGGATCGCCAGGGTGGGATTGACAAGCTGGTGGGCCTAGTGGCTTCCAGTGCCTCCAAGGGCCTCAAGTGCTAGCGACTCAGAATGGGCGGTACAGGCGGCACCTGGCGGCCATCAGGCAAGCGTCTGGGCTAAATGTTTAAGGGGCAGGTGTGCCAAATGCTCCCTTTGGTGCCCTTGAGATCAGCCCGCAATTGAAGCATTGGGGGCATCGAAGATCCAATGCCCTTCCCCCCAGACTCACTCCCAGTGAGTTCCAGCTCGCCCCCTCTGACTCAGCCAGACACCCAGGCAGGCCAGGACACCTTACGGACAAACCCTCACGGTTTCTATTCTTTGCATCTCGTTTGGATTCCTGACTACTCATGCCTCCAACAAAGGTGTGGAGCATTACCTACCCTGTCGTGCCTGTTTGCCTGTCAGAGACAATGGAAGATTCGCCTCTTTTGCCATGACCGCCATCGCCGAGAGGACCGAGAATCCCAACATGCCAAGACTTACCTCTCAATCTAGTCTGAAACATGCCCTGCAAAGCGCAGTTGGACCAGCACGACCAGTCACCACAGTCGCCTTCTGGACTGGACAACGTACGGAGCATGCGATGCGGCCTACGCCTTTACGAGTAAACCGAGTACAACGGTACCTCGTACATTCTCGTTTCACAAGGGGCTTGATTGGTTGGTCCGGCCAAGTGCATCTGATCCGATACGAACAAGTATATAGGGAGCGAGTGCCTCGTACAAAACATTGAGGACAAAGGGCTTGATACGCTCTGTGAGGCGAGTAGAATATGCTATCCGACGTGATATATCAAAGTTGTGTCAGATGTGTGGAAACGTCTTCGGGCCGGACCCTCCAGATATTCCAAGTTCGTCGGTTGCATCTTCCGAACTTGACGACATCGACGTCCCCTCCCAACACAAGCAGGTGAAAAGTTGAGAACTAACAGAACAGAAGTGCCCATATATTCAACGATACCAGGCGAAGGAAAAGGGCCGTGTCTCAATCTCTTGTGGTCCCAGTAAATATCAAAAAGGTTGCCATTGCGAGGAGAAAACCAAAAGAGTCAACACCACAATCACGAATCAGCGCAAACATCATGCCTTTCGCGACCATCAATAGCCACTCGCTACACTACACAGACATAGCCCCAGCATCGTCGTCGTCGTCGTCGCAGTCATCGTCACCACCCACCCTCATCTTCGTGCACGGACTCGGTTCGACGCAGAACTACTACTTCCCCATCTTCCCCTTCTTGACCTCGTACCGATGTATCATCTTCGACAACTACGGCGCCGGACGCTCGACCTTTGAGCCCGGGACGGAGACCTCGATTCCCTCCATCGCCAGCGACGTGCTCGGCCTCCTCACCCGCCTCGGCGTCGACCGAGCCATCGTCCTGGGCTACTCCATGGGCGGCATGGTCCCGACGTATTTGGCATCCACGTCGCCCGACCGCGTCGTGGCCGGAATCTGCATCGGGCCCGTCCACCCGAGCGAGGCTGTGGCCAACGTCTTCAAACAGCGCATCCCCACCGTCCAGTCCCAGGGCATGGAGTCCATGGCCAACACCATCCCCAACGCCGCCACGGGACCCGGAGCCACGGCTCTCCAGAAAGCCCTCATCCGGGAAATGCTCCTCTCCCAATCTCCAGAGGGATACTGCGCAAACTGCCGCGCCATCGAACTCGCCACTCCCCCCGAGTACGCCAAGGTAAAGTGCCCGACGCTGATTATCGCAGGTGACCAGGACAAGTCCGCCCCACTGGCTGGCTGTGAGATGATTCTCAAGGAACTGGGCACGACCGCGGAGAAGAAGAAGTTGGTCGTGCTAAAAGGGATCGGGCACTGGCACTGCGTCGAGGCACCGGACGAGGTTGGCCGGTACGTGAGGCAGTTTGTCGAGCAACTACAAGTATAGATATAAAACCACTTTCAACGATCCTAGCTGGTTCCTGCTGCAGCATCTGACCAGTGTGCCATGACCGGCCGAAAATATTTGGATTCTCGACATAAACTAATATGTTTTCGAATGGAGAATTCGGTCACCTGTCCGTTGTACTTATAAGTGTCCCACGACGCCGACCCGCGTGTTCCCCTTTCACCAGGATAGAGAGAGAGCATTTGTTAGACATGAACATCAAACACTCTTAAGTGCCGCAACGACTCCCTCGCAGTGCTTGTAATCTGGCGTAATTCTTCAAAGGACCCTTCAATGCACCACTGTCTTCGAAAGACGAGCGATTTCCACCTTTCTCCCATCTACCGAAGCTCTTCTGAACACCTCTTCAAGTACAAGCCGTCTTGGACTGTACAAGCAATATGTCCTCAGAAACACCAAACACGTCCCCATGACATTCGGGACGCTCACTCGCCGCAATCAACATATCTCTGTCCCACCTGGGCAGAATCACATGCCTGCCTGCCGATATGCAATTCAATCTCAAAGACACAACAAAGGAAAAAAAAAGCCTGTGCCCTACCAAACTGGTATCTCAAATGGCCATTGCTCACTGGCTTCCAGACCAGGCTGTCAGAATCTCGGACTGCTGAAGAGACGCAAAGACCTTCCCAAAGCGATTAAGAGTCGATATTTTTTCTTGACGGGTTATATTTTTTTGGAACCCTGTTTTCCCCAGGCCTGGCTCCCATATCCACAAGATGTCCATCCGTACTCGGTGATGTCTACCCAGCATCGAGAGCATTAAGTCAATAGACGCCGCGCTAGAAATGCCAAACAGACTTTTTGTCAATCATATACCGTTCTAATACGAACAAACGAAGTGAAGACGGCCGTACTGAACGCTTGATAACAGACTTTTGGAGCTCACAGAGCCACGTCCAGGACCAAGCTTACGTCCTGTACTTGCGGTCCCGCCAGATCTTCAAGAACTGGTATTAGATCCAGCAGCTCGTTGTCGTGCGCATCCGAGAACCAAGAGCTAATTGGAACGGCGTGTTGGGGATGGAAAATATAGGAGGTGGGAGAGTTGTCGATGATGATAGTTTCCTTCAAATCTCGACCGACTTGTGACAGGTCCTGGGAAAGTGTTAGCTCTGAATATTGGCGTGGGATGAGGCTTGTAAGCAAAACTTACCTTGACATAATTTCCTTGGTGATTGTAACAGCTCTCCCTGAAGAGCCTGTGATGAACAACGTGGTGGATGTCCAATTGATCCAGCAGAGGGTCTCCATATTTCGAAACAGAAGCAGTAAAGACGACCACCTCGTAAAGTTCGCCAACCCTCTTCATAAAGGTGTCCACACCCGGTCGCTTGATCACGTAGACATTGTGGTACTGACCCTCAATTTCGACGGGAATGGTGAAGTCGGCTTGATTGAGGATCTTGAAGCTGCTGTGCACCAAGGTCTCGTCCAAGTCGAGAATCAAACATTTGCGTCCCTTCAGATGAGGCTGCACAGGAGGCAGCAGCCATGATTGTTTCTCTGGTGAGGCTTCTGGAATGGGGGCAGCCTCTTGGGGAGCAAACTGTTCTTGTCGTTTGGACAACGGCGGCGGTGGAGGTAAAGGCACTTGTGGTTGCAGTTCAGCAGGCTGTGGTGGCTCATCCAAGGGTTCTTCATCAACAACTGGAACAGCAGGAGGGGCATCTGCCATTTCCACGTCAGCAGCTGTCTTCTCGTTGTCCTCGAATCGTTGGGGCTCGGAAGGGTGTTCCGCTTCAGTGGGTGTGGCTGCTATCACGTTGACATCTGGTTTTGCCGAAGGCTCAGGCACAGTAACGGTGGTCGACCGGATCGGGTCTTCATCGCCATGAGATGCCATGTTTTGGTCAGTGATGTTTGTGGATGGTGTTGTGCCGCTCATGCCAGGAACTGTGACCTTTTCATGATAGATTTCCTCACGCGATATCCTCGGTCGTGACTCGTCAGGCTCCTTCTTATCCACGACTTCTACGTTACCTTCCTCCCCAGCCTTTCCCTGCGCAGTCGTGTCGCCAACGGGTGTTTTGCCTTCCAAAACCTTCTCGTTCTCCACGACCTCGTTTTGTTCTTGTGGTTTAGCCGTTCTTTGAAGCTGCGGTTGAATCTTGATTTTCTTGGCTGCAACATCGGGATCGTCTGATTTGGTGTCATCAGGGTAATCGGATGGACTGCAGCAGTTCAGGAAGGCGAGCAACCCGCTACGTGCTTTCTTCTCGATCTTGGGAGCGGCCGTCTGTGGGAGAGGAGGAACAGGTTCTTTCGTGGTCTCGGCCGCCCGAGCTGCTCTAAGCGACCTTCGACTACCTCTGCTATTGTTCCTGCTTCTACTGAGAAGACTTCGCTTCGAACCTCGCCTGGGCGATGGAGGTGGCTCATCAGGGACGGCTGGGGTCGGGACGGTAGTTTGGTCAGAAGACTTCTGGTTCGAGGATGTACGAGAGGGGATTTTGACAAGCGATGGCTGCTGTTTAGGCTTTTCTGTCATGGTCTCTGCAGGTTGGGAAGCTTCAGGAGCAGCTTGAGGTGAGGTGTTGGCAGCAGTGAAAGCGGCGTCATTGGCGGTGGTTTCTTGTCCTTGCAGGGAGGCGCCTAGATGTAGACATGTTAGAAACAAGAGTGCGCCATCGCGGCCCAACAGGTCGCAGGATCAGAGACCCGATTGAGATACTGAAAGTGAAAGGTCGGACCATACCTGGCGAGGGCCGAGTGGCAGCGCTGCCACTCATGTGGGGCGACGGACTGGCCTGCAGAGGCCTGCTCTTCGGTGTGCGCGCAGATGGGGGGAGCCGATAAGTTTAAAATCATGCGAAGAGATGGCGAGCAGCGGTCAAGATGATTCTCGAGATGGAATGGGCGAGCAGTCGCGCGCAAAAGAGCAGCGGGTTGGACAAGCGTGCGAGCGACAAGATTGAAGCGGCTGAACGGGGGCAATGGATGACGGTCGACAAGATACGGAGAATTGAAAGCCGGGAGGCTGGTTTCAAACGATCGATAGCAGGCTGTAGGCAACTGGATTCATCTAAAGATGGAGATAGGGAGAGGCGCGTCGAGGTCGCAAGATACAGCACATGCGATACAGTAGCTGGTATGTGAAGAGGCACACAGGTTTTTGGATGGGATGGTCGGTAGATTATTGAAGATCGAAAGGAAGTTCTGAGTAGTAGCGGGATTAGCAGTGGTAATGGGGGCAATTGGGTGGTACGTACAGGGCAGGCGGGAGGGAAGTTGGTCGTGCTTGGAGGCTCGGAGGGTCAAGAGGGTTGAAATGGCTGGGGTTTTTCGATCAAGATCATTTCTCCAAGGCACCCTGGCACCCCCAAAGGCAAGCAAGGCAAGTTCCTCCATCGTTGTCCTCTTTCCGTCCACTGTCTAGCCCTCTAGCCATCTAGCCACTACTCGTAGTGCCCATCCATGCCTCCTCCATCCTCCGAACAAGAAGCTCCGGCGGCTTTGCGCTTGCTGGCTTGGTCGCCTGTTGGAGAGACAAGCTGCGCATGCTGGCGCCCATTTCCTTTCCAGACCTCACTCATCTTCGGTCACTTACTCCGTACATACATTACGGCTTTCAATCCCTGAGGGTGTCCATGTTTCTAACCTCAGCTCCAATGGGATCCTTCGCTGGCCAAGTGTCAGGTCGATCATGTCGCCAGCTGCTGAACTCTTCCCAGGATCCCTTCCCCTTTCAGCCTCGACCGGTACGCCTCCTTTGCCTCCTGCGCCTCTTTGGCCCTCATTTTGCCCTCCTACGGTACGAGTACCCCGTACAAGCACAAGTCTCGTCGATTTTGCGCCCGGCTGTCACATCCCTGTTCGTCCCGTCGACCTTGTTTTGCCGCCTCGGCACCCCACCGATCGTGGCTGGACTCGAATAACCTTGCACACTCTACTCAGACGCTTTGTGCAAGGTACAACCGTCGCCATGATTGCAATTCCCACAGTCTTGATACTTGCTGCACAACTTCAGGTCTACCGAGTACTCCTCGATACTGCCGGACTAGTGCTGGGCATCAATCGCCATCGACCAGGGACTACTGCTCGTTATCCACAGGTCTGCACTCACACGGAAATTGGGCAACAGCAAGGGATTGTCCGCCTCGGTAACCCCACGAATCGCAGCCGCTGGATCGTACGGACGGCTCGGACTCGCTAGCACTCTCTGAGTGTGAAAGTGCTGGGTTGTCAACCGCTAGCCTCCACTCCTGGACAGCTGTTGGGCGGTTGGCCAGCTCTTTCAGCACCTTGGACCTTGGAGCCGCTCCCCACGCTAGCCGAGCAGGCTAGTTTGTGATGGACGAGATCCCCTGTGCTTGTTACCTTGTAGCCGCCAGTCCCTTTTTCCTGCTGTGCTCCCTTCCATTGTGAAGCGTTTCTGAATGGCTTTTTCCAGAAACATTACTGCCAATAGGGAAACGAAACAGGGTTGGAAATACCACATTGGGCACTCGATCTGAATGGTTTGTACGGCGCAATCGGAATTGCCGTTGAGTTCACTAGACGACAGAATACGGGGTACAGTTTTGACAGGCATCTGACACGAGTTCATCATGGCGTTTCTGCTCCTGTCAACCACATGAGCGCCTCAGGAGTCTCGGGGTCTCCATGTTTCTCTTTGTCAGGATCTGTCACCTGAGTGTCGACCACTAGCTTCGTTCGGACGGTGCCTTGCGCGTGTGAATGCTCTGGTATTCAAAGACAACTACATCAGTGGCGTTCAATGTGGTTTGACCAATCTGTTGCGCTGCGCTATGACAGGATGAAGGCGTTCGAGTAGACCGGCATGAGCGTACTCATACAATGTTCTTTAACTCGTCGCCTCCGTAGCATCACGACATTACTCTTCTCGAAGCATGACCTTGACCCGGAAATCTACTGGCTTCACGAACCAATAGTTCACAGTGTCCCACTCTCGCTCAGGATGCTCGAGTTCGAAGTTGAACCTCCTGACGAGTTGGGGGATCAACTTGGACATCTCCAAGAAGGAAATGTGTCGTCCTATGCACGTTCTCGCCCCTAGACCGAACTGATCTGTGTTTAGCACAAGTCTGAAGATGTTCGATGGCACAACTCACCGGTAGGTAATAAGCATCCATCCTCCTCAACTTTTCTCCACCTTCTTTTTCGGCTTCGATCCATCTTTCTGGCCTGAACTGTTTTGCATCTGGACCCCAGATATCTTCGTTATAGTGCGCACACCAGCTATTGAGTCCAATAGTGGTGCCTTCAGGAAAGAATTGACCACAAATCTCGACGCCGCCTTCAGGGACGACTCTCCACAATGGCAAGCCCGTGGCCGGGTGCATTCTCAGAGCCTCTTTCATGACTGCTTGCAGGTAGGGCATCTCCTGGCTCTCTTTGAACGAGACCGCCGGGTTACCACATCGGCCTTGCTTTTCGAATTCCTGAATCTCCTCTCGCAGCTTTCGCATGGTGTCGGGATACCTGAGCAGGTTATACAGAATGGATGACAAGCTCACGGCAGTCTGGGATCGTCGACAACTTCATGTTAGTCTCACCTCCAATCAGGCGGAACTTGGGCAGTCTTACCGTGTCGGAGCCCGCTATGATGTTGGACAGGCCCATCATGAATACATGATATGGGGTCACTTTTTCTGGGTCATGCTGGTTCGCCACGAGCAACTTTTCCAAAAAGTCCATTGGTGCATTCTCGTCCCTTGCCCCAACCTTCTCGACGTCGACGCCAGATTTTTTCTCGTCCTCGCGCTGTTTGATTTTTTCAGTGACATACTTCATGAGCCACACCCGACCCTCTCCACCACCAACACCGAGACGACTTGAAAGATTGAAGATCAAGGGGTGCCATTTGGCATAGACCCCGACGAGGGCACCGTACTGCAGCACCCCGTGCAGAGCCTTCAATAGTCCCGAAATATCCTCTCCCTTGTCCAAGAATCCAAACCTTTGAGAGTAGGTGATGTCGCCAATGACGTCGAATGCATAGCACTGGAACCAGTGGGCCATGTCAATGGTCTGGCCTTTGGCGGCGAATTCAGACAAGCGCCGGCCAAAGATTTCGGCACACGAGTCTACATAGGCTTCGTAGTTGACCAAGCTCGACATTGAGTACATTGCCTGAAACCTCTTGCGGGTTTCTGCGTGCCGCTTCATATCCCGGTCCGGGAACAAGGTCCAGCGATTCGGGTCGGGATGCTGCCAGGCATAGTACCAGTCGCTTTTGGCGAATTTGGAGTTGATGCTGTACACCTTCTTGACCACTTCAGGGGAGTCGATGCTGTACATGTCCTGGGCTACGCGGACAACGGGGCCGTATTTGCGGTGGAGGGCGAGATCATCGCGTTCCCAATGGCCCTGGGCGACCCGCCAAAAGTAATAGAAGCGGCCGAACCGGGCGGCCAAGGGGCCTGGGACGCTGCGCAGCGGGGACGTCAGAGTCTGGTAGAAGAAGATGGCGATTCGTGTGGCGAGAAGGATTGGGATCGCCCACAGAGCGTAGCGGAGGAGGATGCTCGAGCTGGCAGAGCCCTCGTTGGCCGCCGCCGCCAGAACAGACATGATGCCCGGCGGTGAGGATCACTTAGGAGGATCGATGACGATGGTCGTCGATATTAGCAAGACTTTCGAGGGCTACGTGGTTTTGCAGTCTCGTGTCTCTTGCATTCGTGTGGATGTTGGTTTTGAGTTCGAGTCCACCGGGTTAGTCGTCGCCGACAGACACCAGTCCTTGGGGTATCAGTGAATGGATATAGAAGAAAAGTTCCCGAGGGGCAAAGCTGTCCAGCAGTGCAAGGGCGAGTGTGCGGGAGAGGGGGGGAGGGTACGAGGTATATATGTATGTATCTGTGCGTGCAGGTGTGGAGGTGTGGAGGTATTTGTATATGTACGTCGTAATATATGTACACTCGTTTCGTCTCGTCTCGTCTCGCTTGTTCGTTCGTTATTTAGTCAGTCAAATCAGACAAAACCAGTCAATCAAGTCAGCTCGTCAATCACTTCTGAGGAGAAAGAAAATGAGGAGTTGCGGGCGGAGGTGGCCCGCTAGGAGTTTATTGAATTTTCATCATAATGGTTCTACCGAAAGAAGAGGGTAATGAGAGTAAGATGGGAAATTCCTGGGATCGGGATTGGGCGAGGGTTCTGCGTGCTCTGCCCTCTGTTGTTCAAATGCCGATGGTTTGGACACTTTTTCAGTGACGACGGTTTTGGGTTTTTACTCTACCAAGTAAGAACCTCCAGGTACCTCCACGGTCCGGCATCCGCGGGGGAATTTGGGGGGGGGGGGGGGAATTGGAGCATCTAACGTATAACATATAACATGATACTACGGTAGCTATGTATCTATATACTACGAATTTGTACGGATACATTACATTTAGATAGCAGCATCTATTCATAACATATCGTAGATGTCTCTTCCCGAACCTGGGATGTGCTAGATACATGATACATCCATACACATGTACATACTTGGATATATATCTACTCGGTACCTGCGAGGTACCTATTGAAGTCGTAGCAAGAGCAAGATTCATGGAACCATGGCTGGGCTCATTCCCCTTTGGAGGTTGTGCTGTGGACTTCTGTAAATGCAGAAACATACCAAGTAATCGGTACTGACTGACTGACTACTGGATAGATGGAAGGGCGGGTTAGTTTGGTGGCCAGCTGACGCGGATACGTTACCGTGACGAGGCACGAGGGCAGGAGCGAGGGGAAAACCAGCAAGCTCTCTCGATCTGCCGAAGAACATCTCAGCTGGAGACGAACTCGGTAAATGACAGAAATAATAATTATAATAGTAAGATCTCAGCCTCGCACGCGGCGTCGGGCCTGGAACAACCCACCCCAAACCCAAAATTCGGATGTGAGCTCGGCAGTTAGGATTTCTTGCCCTCGTCACCATCCTCACCACACGTATACACAGAGAGAGAGATAGACATAACACATCAAAAATGAATTACCGACATGGTTGTACAAGTTGCCACAGGTACGATGACAGTAGTTCCAAGACCGAGACCGAGACCGAGTCCGAGTACGAGTACTAGTGAGTCGTCGACGACAGGAAAATACTCGGTACTTGAACTGTCTTGACTGTTCCTCTCTGCATCAATTGCCAAAGGAAGAAAAGGTCGGAGTTTGTCGTCCCCTTCCAACGCCGAGCACGGAGCCACGTGATCTGAATCATGGCAACGTGTCACGTGAATGGGCCCGGCTAAAGCTTGGCATACGTCGTATGTACAAGCACCTCGCCTCGTACAGGGTATTATTCAAGGGGGTCAAATTAAGGATGATGGTCAACTCCTCTTCATACCTCGAACAGTCCTCCTTTCCCTTGTCAGGACGAGATATTGAGTACTGTACTCGGTTCTTGTACATTATTTTATACATGAATACATACGTACATATGTACGTGATCAAGGTCAAGATCATGCAAACACTCCATATCTCGCCCTGGTATCCTGGCTATATCCGCCGCGAGGTCCTTGTTTATTCATACCGCCGAAACGCCGAACCAAAGAAATCTCCCAGAATCTCCCATCCATTGACATCAAGTAGTCATTTCATGGCTCCAAAAAAGAAAGAAAAAACAACAACAACAACAACCAATACATGAGAGATAGCTAGGTAGGTAAGGAGGTAGGTAGGGTCAATCATCACCCCCCCTCTCTCCCATCTCAATCTCATACTCAATCTCAACCCTCCGGACCTCATCCTGCATCCTCTCCAGCCGATATCGAAAGTCGGGCGATAACTGTCTCCACCGAGAGTGGTCGCGCTTGAAGCACGTCGTGTAGTCGCGGGGCCAGTCCATGAAGAGCCACTCGGGCTGCGTGGCCAAGATCTTCTGTTCCACTTCCTCCTGTCGTTTCTTGGCTGCGTCGTCGTCACCCTCATCATTGTTATCATTCCCAGTGCTGTCCCCAGAGCCGTCAGATTTCGGGTCGGGATATGCCTCGAGCACCGCGTGCACCCGGTCCCCCAGGTACCAGTGTGTCCAGTTGCCAAGGCCGTGGTCTTTGTTTCCCTTGTCATACCACAGCGCTCCGTTGGCCCACAGCGGTTCAATGCCCCAAGCATCCGAATGGGCCATGTGGAGTGTACAAGAGCTGTGTTCTGGCGGAGGCGTTTCACTCTGTTGCTGCAGATCAGATCCGCCGTCATCCCACGCTGTTTCTCCCGAAAGGCCCGGGTGCTGCTTCTTCCATTCATGCTCGTCGTCCATGAGCAGTTGGATCCCCGTCTCCTGCGACTGCGACAGGCGGGCCGCGTACCACGGTTCGAACGCGTACGGCACGCCCATCAACTCGGTCGCCACCCAGTACGACTCCTTGTCGCCGTGCCACACCCGGAACGTCGACAAGTCCCGTACCTCCTTGGTGTTCATCCAGCACGTAAACAACACCGCCATGTACAGTCCCACGCGCGACTTGTCGACGCAAACCACGGCCGCGTCGGCCTCTTCGCTCGAGTACCGTCGGTAAAAGAGCGAGCTCTCGTTCAGGTAGGCCGATGGGGGCCGCCCGGCGGCTTCCAGCTGGCGCTCGAGCCAGTCGTGCCGGTCGCTGCCGGAATTGATGTTGCGGTCGTGGAAGAAAAGCGCCCCCGTGTCCCGTAGCCCGGGGTACTCGTCGAACAAGTTGTCCGGATTGGCGAAGAATACGGCATCGGCGTCCATCAGAATCGTCCGCGGGTAAGGGCTGGCCAGCAGCGCGAAAGGTTTGATGGCGTATCCCTCCAGGTGGACGAGGTCCTGGTCAAACACCGCCGTCAGGTCGATGAAGCTGATATCCGCGGCCCGTCTGCGCAGAAACTCGCGCGTGCGAGGCCCGAGGTCGTCGTCGCCCATGTACGCAATCGCGATTGGGAGGCGACACCCATGGACATTGCGCAGGGACCCGATCAAATGCGCGGCCTCCTTTGCAAACGAGTCCATGACGCTCATGACAATCCCCGTGTGTGGCCCCGTCCCCGTCTTTGAGGATGACTCGATGACGCTGGACACGATCCTCTCCTTCCACGACTGCAGCCTCTTCCAGGGGTAATACTCCATCATCGCGGGATCCCACCAGGGAAACAGCTGCGCCACGACGTCGTTGACCTCGCGCGTGTCCAGCGACGGGTTCTCGAGGTAATGGCCCGCCAGGTCCGCCAGCGCGGCGACCTTGACGCCCATGAGCCCGTGGTCCTCGGCGCCCGAGCTGTGCGCCAGCGTCTCCCCCAGCGAGTAGTGCTTGGTCAGCGTCGTGCGCTGGATCTGCGCCTGGCTTTTGGCGCTGTGCTGGAACGAGAGGATGTAGACGCTCTGCAGGATAAAGGCCGCCAGGAGGTACTTGGCCGGGTTCCGCGGCAGGAGGCCTCCGAGGAAACCCATCTCGACCACAGCAAAGGGCACGCAGGGAGGGAGGGAAGAGGTAAGTAGGAGGAAGGGCGGGCCAAAGAGGGAGAGAGGAAAAGAATCCTACTGGACTCCAACACCTGAGAGACTGGCTGTAGAGAAAAAGGAAGGGCAACTGATATCACTTTGTCATTCAATCGTATATAGTATAAAATATACAACAATAACGAGGTACAGCAGGGCAGGAAGATGGAAAGACTGTGAACATACAGTAGGTCTGGCTGGGCACGGGCAAATGCTAGGTAGGTAGGCATTTACTGCCTTTCTATTTGGCAGAAAAACCCTTGCACATGCGATTCGTATCAACACCATGACCGAGTCCAGCTTCATCAAACATCCCTGCCTCACCCACTCCCAAGTGCAGAAGCCACTTCAACCTTGGCCCCCGTACCCTCTTTTCCAAGCCTTGTCGCGCCGTCACAAGGATTGGAGCATTCGACGGCAGGGGAACTCTCCTTTCCCACACCTCGCCCACCGATCAGCTCCCTCTACTGCCTCCACATCGTATCCCGCAAATGAAAAGGGGTGTGTTATGGCAGACTAAAGATTTGAGCAAAAAGTCAAAAATGGCTATCGACGAACCTGAATTGGGGGGAGATCTTCGCAGCTGCATATGTACAAACGAGGGAAGACCCACATCTGCTCGTGTGGTGATAAGGCACGAACCGACTCTCGCAAGGCTGAGAAAGCAAATTCACCCTCGTATGGACTAGAAGTCATTGTCAAGCACTGAGGGGAGGAGAGAATTGATAGCAAGAGAGTCGAGTGTAAACACCCGAGGAGTGCCTCTATCCGCCACGGATGGTGTGTGGCTATCGTCACATAATCGTGGAACTGATAAGGCGCTTAGGATCCGATCCACGATGGACACGCGGTAAGCTGACCGTTAAATGAGCCAAATTCCACAAACATTTCGTATACCCCTTTCTCAACCTCTCATTCGATTGTGTTGATATGAATACGACATCAAAAGCGACAGCCAAGCCTTTATTCAGGCTTATCATTCGTTGTCGTGTGAAGTTCCTCTCCAGGAGCCGAAGAAGGAGCGCACCTTGGAGCCTCTTGTTGGGGAAACCGAGAAGGATTCTACTATCGGTCCTCCTTGTTTGGGGCTCTCTATCACCCTCGCAGTCGATCTTGGCTGTCCACGCGTTCCAAGGACGTTCTCAATGCGGGTTTCCAACTCCGCAAACTTCTTAGACACCCCTTGGTTCCTGTTGCCACGTCGGATGCCGCGTATGCCGTGAAGCTTGGCCGGAACGAAAGGGGAAATGCTGATCCCTCGAGGTTGAGTCGGGAAGTTTTGGTCGGTTGAACCTTATAAGGGACGCCGTGCAGGTCCGCTCCAGCGTCTGTCTGTGCCGCTCTGCGGGGTGGTGGAAGGAACCATATCCTCAGTGGACACGCAAGAAATCAGTATCGAGAATTATGGTCCCTGCCATGTTTCAAGGTGCGTCTACTGTTCACCATTGTGCACACAATGCACGAGACGAAGAACAATTCACCGTGCCGAACTTCTTGCTCGGTAATCTTTTGTGGCGCTCTTCGCCTAGGCAAAGTTGACATCCCATTCATTCCCCTGTTCGTTGGTCGCCTCTCCACTTTTCCGTCTCCCCCTCTTTCTACCGAGTACTAGGTCGGGAGCCAACCTCTAGTGTTCCAGTCTCGTCGTCCTGCAAATGCCGGTCTTTTCGGCTTCTTGGTTGTGTGGAACTTCGATGGCGGCATGGAAATGTAGCTTTGGCTCTCTGACTTTTCTTCAAAGTGATATCAGTCAATCGCATCTGCTGAGAGGATGAATAATGAACAAGGGTGACCACTGTCTTGTGCCCTGAGACAAACCCAAAGCCTACGCTGCTGGACGTGGCCCGTGAGTCGCGTACGCGCCGTTACCCCTGGCAAAGCAGAATGAACCTGGGATGAATGTCGAGGCGCCCCTCCGCCGCATCGAGATAAGCGTGCGCTGAGCTAGATTCAGGTGTTCGTATTGTGGAAGCAACGCAGTCGAGGTTGGAGAGACCACACAGCGCCGGGCAGAAATACGAAAAGGAGATGGGAATGTTGCTGTTGAGAGAGCCTTGTCAGCATTGGCCAGCGAGGATTGTTACTTCGACCATTAAGTTTTGTCCGTCATTACTAGTCCACTTGCACTAAGCACATGTCTTTCTATGGTGTTTTGACTGATCATACATAAGGGCAGGCGCCCTCCTTGTGACTTTGCTCTAGGTTGTATCTGTGCAAGCCGTGGCTG
Organism: Fonsecaea pedrosoi CBS 271.37; assembly: GCF_000835455.1. Lineage (NCBI taxonomy): Eukaryota > Fungi > Ascomycota > Eurotiomycetes > Chaetothyriales > Herpotrichiellaceae > Fonsecaea > Fonsecaea pedrosoi. The sequence goes on along the minus strand of NW_013550615.1, from coordinate 1,190,971 downwards.
CAGTTGCCTCCAGATGGTCGTCGCCGCCGGTCAAGTTCAGACTGCTGGTGGCTTGTTAAAACATGTCGCAATTATCCATACATGAGAATGCACCTCGATGTCAGGATGTCCTTCGGCCAGATTTCGCAACGGGGCGGTGTCGACTCTTGCAACACGATGTCTTGGAATTTCTGCTCTATTGCAGGCATCGTCGGGGCGAGCATGCCTGTCCTCCGCCGACATCTCGACCGAGTCGTTTCGACACCCGCGAGACGTTGTGTTTTGACCTAATCCCAGTTGTGCAATCCGATTTTGTTTGACGATGAGCAATGCCACATTCAGGAATACAGCCGGGTTCTTATACTCGTTCCGCAGGATATGGCAGAAACGGCAAGAGAGGGAGGAAGACGTGACGGGCATCCCTATGTGTGTATGGGGTTTAAAAGAAAAACAAGCTATCCATCTTCTTAGGTAGTACAGGGTTCGATGGTTTGCGGCATTCCAGAAGGGCACAGGACAGCACGGCCAAAGTGCAATATTTTATGTTCCGACATTGAATGGTGTTAACAGCTGGCGAGGTCGACTACACCTTTCAAGGACGGGTTTTGGTGTTCAATATGGCGTGTAAAAAAAGAAGCGTCTTGCTATAGTGGCCTGGCGACAGCGTCACCCTTTTTTTCTTTTCGAGGAGCTGTATACCAGCTGTACTAAGTAATAGCGTCCAGGGACCGAGTGTCTCTGCCTGTCGAGTCTGCGCCACGGCGATCGTGTGCCTCATGTGGCTTTCTTTACTGGTGGTTCCGACGTCATCGGACTGAAGGGAAAGCATCAGCATGTTCGACAAAAATGTGGAGGCTCTGCGGTCGCGTCGGCTGCATGATCGGAGTTGAGACTTGGATTGTGCTGTGTCCCTGGCACCAACTGGTCCTTGTAGATCGCGTTACGTAGTTGGTGGAAGGTTCTGTGGGAACAAGTGCGTTCAATGCGATGGGGGCTGCTTGGTGCACAGATCACGCTACCTCCAGTCCAAGGCAATTTTTCTGCCCCTGACGATTGTCGTGACCCGCACTTGGTCATCCATTCTTGCCATTTGTGCTACCCAAGCATGTTGACGTCATAGCCACAATTGCCTCTGGTGCCTCTGCTTCCATCTCGTGCCTCTCTCTTATTTCACTCGCAGCCTCATACGATCTCACTCTCTGCGGTTAAATTGTACTCTGCTCACTACATACAAGTAGATGAACTTCACTCTCACAATCACTTTGACTTGAACCAAAACTTCAACTCCACCTCAAGGTCAGTTCTCCCAGACATAGTCTCCCCGCATCAAGCAAACCAGTCTGACTGTCGACAGCATTCCTCCACCCTACCAATAGCTATCCTCTCAACAAGCCTAGCTACAGACCAGTCGTGTGATCACGCACTCCCAAATCAAACAATATCTCTCGTTGTAAAAGCAACTTCACTTAACCACCAGACAGCAACATGCCTCGCGGAGTTGGCGAAGTCACCAAAGTCTTTTACAAGGGCAGCACCGATGACTTCATCGTATTTGTCGAATCCCCTCAAGACCTCAAAGCATGGCAAGCCGACCAGTCAATTCCTCTTGCACAAGTGGTGAATAGCTTCAAGATCATGGTCACCCACAAACATGGCGCACAGGGTCAGTTGGATGGGGCAAGCAAGGCCAGTCTGGAGAATGAGTTTGGTACCAGCAATGAAGATGAAGTCATCAAGAAGATTCTCCTAGAGGGACAACCACAAACTGTGACGGTATGTTTGATCAAGTTCTCGGCTTCTGCGTCGCCAACAAGTATATGCTGACTATGTATTCTTCTTAGACCGGTGAAAGGGGAGGTGACCGCAACGAGACCAAGGGTCCCAGACAAGGACATCCCACCGCATAGACCTCAAGTCCAGCCCTGATGTGAAGGTGCTCTGCTGGATATGACTTTTGTCATAGCGTGAACAAGCAAGGGAGCAGTGGAAGTTGGTGATGATTGTATCAGGCTCCATTGCGGGGCAACAACGAAATCTCCGGAGAGGAAATGACAATGCATGGATCATGTCAATATGGCCATGATCATTGACACCGCAGCATGTGCGGTTAAGAGAGCTGCTCAAACATCAAAGACCAGCAACCCATGACTGGCATTTGTATTAGCTAGCCACTCAAATTTTTTTCAAAAAAAAGTCGTGAACTTGGAAAGAAATTCTCAAGGGCACTCCAAGCTTCGAGATCCTTTTCCTGTTTTTCTCACCATGTCCTTTTAACTCTATCGATGGGTCCTCCATCTCTCCTGAGCAATTAATTAATCCACAGACCGTACTCATACATGCTATGAAGCTGAAGGGACGGGCTGTAAAGCACCTACTTACTTACTCGAGCGAAGCGAGCATGAAAGCAAGAGATGAAGGGCTGGCAAACGGGAAAGATCAAAAAGGGGGGCAAAGAAGAGAAGTTAGAAGGGTTGGGGGGGGTTGTTCAAAAAGGGGAAGAAGAACCCGGTAGTGGCCATGGTCATGCTGGAACAGAAATCTTGGAGGGATCCCTCTTTGGTAGATCTGGAACTCGCTATGCAGCTGTCTCCTCATTCCAGGCTGGTATATGCGTGTATCTTTCCTCCCCAATGATCACCTGTGAGCTTTCTCTCTCTCGCGTGCTCTTTCTGTCTCCCTCTTTCGTACGAAAGCAGGGATCTGACGGACGGCTGTAAACCTGATAGTATACATAGATGCAGACATGGATGGGGAAACCCTGTCAAACTGTCTGCTTTCACCTGATAGTGACGCCGCCGGTGACCAGGCAAATTCCCCATCCTGCCTGGTTGTTTCTCGCTCTCTCGCACAACTCATTGCATGCTTTGTGGTATCTCTGGCGTTATCTTGAATCGCTTAAAAAAACAACAAACTCTTCGAATAAGAAAATCTGTACATGACATCCCGAAATCCAAGGACGCAGGAGAATAGATGAGGGAAGTGAACTTGTCCCTCTTGGTGCCGTCTTGACGTGACTGCCGTCGAGACTTTCTGGTTTTCCTCTTGCTGGCTGAAAACAAGTCACACCGTCTCAAGGTCCCGCGCAGTAGATGATACCGAAAGCCAGAGCCAGTCTGACCTTTCCACACACGGGCGACAAGACTCTAGAAATGTTCCTTCCAAAACCTGAATTTGACGAGGTCGTTGCTCGTCGCTTTACAGGCGGTCTTGATTTCTCTCGCCGCGGCGCTGGGTCCACAAAAGTATACACCCACTGTGGCCTTCATTTGTGCCGTGATGGAAGACTCCTTGCCCACGTCCAGATACGTCTGGTCCATGAGGCCATCTCTCATGGCGCCAAAGAGACGCTTGAAGTCGGGCCGGCCAAACTGGGTCTTGGTGCGTAATGCAGTCAGAGGATCAACTGCATTGCCCACAGTGTTGAGGTAGATATTTGCTGCCGTGTTGGCGTCGACACGTTGGGTGAGGTAAGTGTGGATACGAAGGAACTCAGGGCCGCCTACACTTTCGGCAGCTTCGGCGGATTGTCGCTCGAGAGAAGTGAGGAGGGTCTGGAACCACTCGAAGGACTCCACAGAGCGGGTGACCCAGAGGAATTCAACACGCTTGAGACGTCTAGGTGGATTGGGTCCAGCGCGGATATTGTAGATGTGCTTGAGCACTGAGGCCCATGGAGTAACACCGATGCCTGTGCCGATGAGAACAGCAATTTCGTTGTCAAAGACGTCTTCGGCGGGGGCACCGTAAGGTCCATCGATCCGAATGGCAGGCATCTCTTGACCCTGTTGCAGCGCAATTTCATAGATGCCCTCTTTGTCCAGGTCATCGAACTCCTTTGCCTGGGCAGGACCGCAACCCAATGCATCACCCACAGCCTTCGTCCAGTCACCCACTTGACGCACATGCACCGAAATATAGGGGTCGAATGGGCACGAAGTGATTGTGAAAGGGTGCCACTGTTGGCTCGACACAGCGGGAATATTGATGAATAGCCACTGACCAGCCTTGTACTTCATGCTGGGTTTCTGGAACTGGATTTCCATGGCATCGTAAGGATGGCGCACCACTTTGGTGATCTTGGTCTCTCGTCTTGCACGGACTTCGCGCCAGAGCCGTTCAAAAAGGTAGAGACCGCCTGACCAAAGCTCCCACCGCCAGCCCTGGTAACCTATGCAGTGCTTCCAAAACAACTTGCCAGCAAATGGGGAGAATGGGTCGGCTGTGTCTCGAACGAAACAGCCCACAGCGTGTGTATACATGGCGAGGAGGAAAGGGATGAAGAGATGGTGGGTGTACCAAAACGTCTCAAAGGACTGTTGGCGAATCTTCTGGTGGGCGGTAGTGTACATGAATAACATGCACAGCAGCATAATGTGACCGGTAATACCACCGGCCTGGGTGTAATGGATTTGAATAGCTGTCTGGGGTCGGATCTGGGTTCTTTCGACGTTGAAAAAGTTGACATAGTGAGCGGTGACATGGACGGTGGTGAACAAGAGCATGGCATAGGCACACTGTCTGTGGAACCAATGTGTCTCGTCAAGCGGTAGCCACCTAAATTTTGGTCTCAAAAACCGCATGAGGTTGCGGCACATGGGCAGCAGGATGAGCAAGACGTCCACGGAGAGGACAAGACCAGCTCCTCGCGATATCCATACCGAGAAAGTCAGAGTATTGAGACCAGCCAAACGGGGATCCGCTGCTTGCTTGTACCTGGAAAGAATATTAGATATTGAAAATGTCCCTCGAGCTGTTGGCACACGTACCATCCATAGGCGAATATCCCCCAGTGAAACCCCCACCACAGAATGTAAAAGATAATCTTGCTCGGAGCAAAATGAGACTTGAGGGTCGCCATGGTGTTTGAGCTTCCGTGTTGACGATGATATGAAAAAAGTGTATATGATCAATTGACCAGGCCGTTGACGGGATTGTTCCTCTGTTCTTCCCAGGCTATCTGGTCTGCATGTCGAAGAAAGAGCCAAGAAAAATGTAGGTCGTGGCAACGCTATCGATATGCGGTGGATATGATGAGCACAAGAAAAAGAGCGTCGAATGAATTTTGCTGGTTGACAGAAGAATAAGCTCACACCAGAGCTGCGAGCAGAGGCTTATGAGAAGACCGATCAGATGGAGCTATAGAACAAAGATGCCGGCCGGAGACTGGCAATCCGAGATTTTGTGGTGGTTGAACGGGAGATCACACGATAGATCACACGAGGGAGTGGTACTGATGGTAAATTGATCGATGAGATTCGCGGTGGCACAGTGGCCAAGGATCCGCAGTGTCGCAGTGAGGGATGATGGTGAAGCAGGAGTTCAAACACGACAGTCTGGGGAGCAGTGGTGAGGATCGGAGAGGGGGAATACGACTTTGATTTAGTATGGAAGATGGGTTGAAGCACTGAGGGTTGAGGTCGAAACAGGCTGGGAAGTGGAACCCACGAGATCTGGTACAGGAGATGTAACAGGAGTAGGAGGAGGTTTAGGAGGTGAGATATACCCGACCCGTTGCTGGGGATCAGTTCGTAAAGGGTCCTGGCGCGGGGATTTTTAGTAGAAGAGAAGCAGAGATAAACAAAGTGTGAAAGGATACTGATTGCACAGGAACTAACGAAGTGGTTTACCGTCCTCGTGGGATAGAGACATACGAGTTGCACCCAAGATTGATGATAGAAAAGTGACTTTTTGCGGGAGGTCGGTGAATTAGTGGAGCACAAGGCACCAGATGGACATCCACCTGCATGAAACCCTGGTCCTGGGTCTCATAGAGTCTTACCTGATTGAGGACCATGGGCGGTTATTGGGTGGCGTGGGTGGGTGAGGAACGAAGAAGGTCAGGGAAACGGCCGCCGGAAACAAGATGAAGCACGAGAGCCAGTCGATGGTGGATGGGGGAGGAGTTGATCTGACAGGATGGGGGAAGAAAGAAACAGGAAACGTGGGCAAAAAGAGCAGCTCCAAGAGGCGTGGCATGACGAATTGCTCAGTGAAGAGGTGACGAGAGGATATAGTCACGCATAAAGACTCAAGACTATTGCATCTGCAAAGAGAAGTGAATGAATTACTCGTAAATTCTGGCCGGAAAGAGTAACCCAAGCACAGCAATTGCTGCAGTTGCTCAAGAAAAAAGATGAAGCGGACCAGCGTATCAGGAACCGTTTCGAAGCGCCCTGGAAACTGCCCGAGCATGCCTAGAGAAGTTTAGTGACCCGCTAAAGATCCCGTGGGCGGTGGCAACCGTGGATGCGTCCCTGGGCGTCCCTGGGCTAAGGGTTCAAGTCACCCCGGGCACCCATTCCATTGGCTGTTGGGGCCTTCGCCTATCCTTACCTTAGCGTCCCACGCTCCTTAGCGCCCGCAGCTTCTTCCGCAATCACATCCATGTCGGTGCTTAATTCTGCCCCTCGATTCGCTGCCATCAACTGCGCTTCTCAACCACTCACCACTCATCACCTCACATCGACAAAACTACTACGAATAGTAATGGATTCCAGATCTCGAACTATACCTCGCACCTTGCAGATGGCCCTGTTGTCATTTCTATTTTCGGGCTCTTATACCCACCCGCCCACCACCGCCATCACCAAGTCACCAAAGTCACCTCGTTCCCCTTCACACCAAGCCACTTCTCCACGAATCATACAACCTCATGACGAACAATATCACCAGATCTGGCGGTTACTGGTCTGCTCTATTATTGATTGATTTTTGTTTCCAATGGCTGCACTGCATCTCACACTAAAGCGATGGCTCCATTGATGAGCAACGGTCTTGGTAGGTTGGGCTTGTTCTCGGGTGCTCGGTAGATCATGGGGAGCTCGAGGTCTGTTGACCAGAAGACAAGCACATCTTCCCACGAGTATATCGTTATTACTTCTTCATCTTTCAACCTCTTGTCAAGTAAGTACCATCGAAACAGTGTACAAGTAAAGAAATCATCCCAAATCCCACCCACAGTCCCTGTTGGTGGTTGTGGTCCAAGCTGTCGCAAACTCCACATCTGTAACACTTTCTGTCTCCGAACCGCCTCAACCACCTCAACCACTCGGCGGCGAGACACCACCTGCGACCAATCTCTTACGCGCCAACCCACAGACTTCAAGTACTCGAGCCTTCAGACACTGCCGGACCACCACTTTTCAAACTCCTGATACTGCCCCCTCTGACTGCTGATCCCTCACCAGCGACGACCAGGTCAGACACTGCCAAACACTTGCTGATACCGGCTTAACCCTCACCGAAATCACCTATTCCTCCCTTTCCAAAAGGGAGGAAAGCATTGACCAAGCTTTGCCCGTCCAAGTCTCCTCATATACCTCGCCAAACCCTGATGCTTCTGCGGTGATCTCTAGGCGCAGGTCGTCCTTTTCTGTGTGCTCGTATTCTTTTCGATCATTTTGGCTTAGACAACGACTTCCATTCTTTTGGTCATTCGACTCTTTCTTTCCAACCAAACAACGTCACCAAAATTTCCTTGAGCACACACTTCACTTCTCGGCGACATCATGGGGAAACTCATCAAGAACCATTGGGCCCGCCTTATCGTCCTCACTGCCGCCACATACCAAGTCCTGGCCAGCCTCGAAGGCTTCTTCTGGCCCAAGATCTTCTGGGACTTCCTCACCAAGAACCTCGACGGAGCCGTCAAACCCTTTCCCGTCTTACAAATCATCAATCTCATCATGGCCTTCATGAGCCTCGCGTGGGAATGGCCGCTCGCTCCGGTCGTCAAGTTGTTGCCGGGTCTCCATAGGAGCATGGAAGCCAGATTGGTGGTGTATCCTTTGGCAGCTTTGGCCGCAGCCATCATGTATCAATCGACCAATGCGGCATTATACTACATTGTTGGCGTGGTTGTATACTTTTGGGCCTACTCAGAAGGCGAGGTAAGTTGATACTCAGTCCCGTTCACTCGAGGAGCATCTCGCTGACATAATCCCAATTCAGACCGTCTGTCCAGAACCTTGGACTGTACCGAAGAAAGGAGGTGCAAAGCCTGGCCGGGTATGAGGAGAATAAACAGCTGTGCTGGTTTTTTTTTATATAAATAAGAGTTGTTCCGCACCCATACGGAACAATGGCGTTGGTTATGGTCAACAGATCCCTCTGGATGTCAAAGTGGCTATTATGCCAGCAAATGTAGATATTATGCCCGATACGGGAAATGAGAAGTCACGTTAACACAGTTTTGTGTTTGAATTCAAGGACTACTCTGAAAAATATCAAGTATCTTATCAGTTCTCGTTTTGAGAGACTAAAGGGTCAGGCTAGCTATCTATACCGGAAGTGGCGTTGCTACCCAGACCAGTACAGCCAGCCTCGTTCAGGCCTCCCAAGTTGTGTTGAGAGTTCATTTCGCACCCAGATACGCCACCTATTGGGGGGGAATATGTCGTGCATTAATGATTGTAGATAGCTTAGTTAGCCTGTGCTTCGGGGTTGCTTGGCTTTTTCGCTTCATGAGGGAGGCCTTGAGGGATCTTGAGGATCTCGGATCTTGATGCATTCAAATCGATCCTGTACAGGCTTGGTGTGGACGAACAATCAGGGGGGCAAGGAAGGATCTCGCTTGCTTCTCTCTCTCTCTCTGTGCATCTTCGTATTCGGAGCCACGATTGACTACTAACTCACTCTGAGAACACGCCGCCAGCCGACTTACCAGACAGCAGGAGTGATCTTCTCCTTTTTCAAGAACGCTGTGTTTTACCCAAACTCTCATAATAGATACTGGATCTCAGTCATGTTCATTTTTTTGTCTCTTTTCGATTCTTCTGATACCCCGTACACGTGTCACATGTCCTGGGAGATATTGGTCCCTTCTAATCACACACTGATTTGGATGTTGACGACTTGCAGAGGAAGGAAGAGGAACCGTTCGATGGCTCGAGGAGGACTTCAAGCTCAGCGGCGCTGAGGACTAGGTAAACTTTCGTTCGGTGCACGGAGGTTCGGGGCATAGCACGGGGTGGTAGATCAAAGGGGTCAGGGCACAGGAAGAAGTAGGGGAAGGCATCAGGAGGACGTGACCGCAGCAAGTGTAGGTTTGAATTGACCTCAGCGAGCCAGTGGCTGTGTCGGGTGCTGGAGCAACCGTAAAGTACTCATAGGGAATCGATCATTACATCGTGAGAGTTGGGAGAAGTCGAGTTGTGGACATGTCGATCAATGTCGCCATGGTACCGAGTATTGTTGGAGTGACTGCGCCCACATGGCAAAATAATGACAAGGATGTTTTCGTCAGCTGCCGCCGTTCATTTCTGCACGTCATTGTCAGGTATGTCAGACATCAACCTTCTCTTTCTAAACACGACCGCAGCCTCGCGTGCTTCTGTCGAGGAGTCGGGGGACAGCAGACTACACAATTCAAAGACAGTCTAAGCGTGCAACAAGCGTGTCAAGCTCTCCTATCCGCAGATCCAAGACGCGCCTATCACCTCGATGGCTTTCCTCCTTGGTGGCTGAAACCTCTTGGCGAGGGTTGCGACAGATCCGCGCCAGATTCAACCCTGATGATCAACCTTGATCAATGGGACGCCACCAAGCAGTAAAGAGCAAGCACGAAATGATGCCCAGACGACGAAAAGACCTTCCCACTACTACTGTGTTGTTGTCCAACGCCATCCCATGGAATTCGCGCTTGCTGCGCAGCCGGTGCCAGACAACTTGCGCACGGCAAATCCAGGCCGTGCAAAAACTCGTCTTCCTTGAAATTGCGCGCTGGTCTGGTCGACGGTTCGACGGGTTTGCAACACCAATTTCCTGAGACCCCTGTCGAGGACCACTTTTTGGGGGGGTGGAACAAACACCACACCACCAACTCTCGCGATGAGAGATGGGTGAGTGGTGCGAGGCTCTGTAGCTTAGCTCTCGCCTCGCCGATCCCAAAGGTTTGTGGCTTCTCCTTTATATCAGGTTTTTGTCGCCCGGTTATAGTTTCATGCTTCGCCCTCCCTTTTGTTTGTTTGTCTGTCAACCACTATTACACCATTTACACCAGTCACTCGTTTGTTCTCCGTGTAAAAAGCTCGCCGTCTTCCGGTACACTCGTCTACTCGTGCCTATCTTTTGCTTGCAACCGAATCGAATCAATCGCCATTCTCTCGAATTTCAGCTGTTCGCTACCATGAAGTCCTTCGTCGCCGTTCCTGCCCTCTTCGCCCTCGGCGCCCTGGCCGACGGATGGGCCTTTACCTGGACGTTCTCCAATGGACACAGCACCTGGACCTCGTGCACCTCTGCCGCTGCGAATGCAACTGTTGCCCCCGTCGAGGTCTCTACTTCCAACGCTCCCTGGTCCGAATGGACATCCACAACCTCTTATACGGCGACTTATAGCTCCGGTGCCTCGACATGGGGTATCCCGACAGCCGTGAGCTACAGCGTGGCGTCCAACTTCACGAGCATGATCCCTGCACCGACGACAAGCACTCAAGCGACCGCGACCGCAGTGGCGCCCACGACTTCTGCGCCAGCTACTTCAGTCGAGGCATCCAAGACTTCCGCCGCCCCATCTGCATTCACAGGCGCCGCCGCTCCTAACGTCAACGGGAAGATTGCCGGTATTGGTGCTGTCGCCATGGCTGGGTTGGCATTGGTTCTGTAAATGAAGCTGGCCGAAGGAAGGGAATCTGGACGGCAAAGACACGAGGCCAAACACCCGTGAGGCAGGGCACGACCTTGGAAACGCTTCCTCATGTGTGCGTCATCTCGACCGCCAGCGTCGATTTCGTCAGCGAACATTGAGAGTCTAGGGTGGGGGAGGCTATCGTGAGGAACGAGGTTTTTGGTTCCTCATTCGACTACCTCGTCTTCGAGATGAACCTACAGAATACGAATATAGGTCGTCTTGGCCTCGTTTCCCCCATTCAAGATGTATTAGCAAAAACGAACTGATTTGTTCTACATACGTACATACGTACTCGGTACCAAGTACTTGTTGCAGGCCCAATGTAATCAATCAGCAATCTCAGAAAAATCAATCGAATTAATCTCAAGTTATCCAATACTCTCCCTACTACCGAGTAATTCATTAGTTTTCAATCCTCCTGCTCCAAGTAGGTATTTTGCAGAATCATTCGAGAACCCGCCCGCCCAACCGCACGCCACTCTGGTTCTCAACTTGGCGAGGTACAAGTACTCCGTAGAAGGAGAGATTATATTCGTCCTTTGAAGGAATCGCTCTCAACTCGTGGGAGGAACGGCATGGTGAGACACTCACTTACTCACTGCTCACTACCACGTCTCTTATCCAGAAAAAAACAAAAGAAAAGAAAAGAAACCAACAACAACAACAACAGGATCTCGCTCGCGTGGTTTGTTAATACAAGCACAAGTACATAATTTCAGGACGATTATGATTGTCTGTTGCACCTAGGTACCGAGTATGGGGGATCCATATTCCCGCCGTGGACGCGTGGGACTCGTGTGGACTCGTGGACTCGTGACTCGTCTCGTGGCGCAGTATAGTTGTCCCCACTGGGTTCTCAACCAAGGTGTGGGTTGTGGAGCGCGTAAATTAATAAGCATCAACATCTCCGTAAACAAGCAATACTGGATGTCTTGTGTACTTGTTCATACAAACCTTGAAACCCTTGAAACAGATTTGATTCGATCTGATCCATTGTGCGTGTCATTTCACCGACGAGCCGTACTTGCTGACCGGCCGTCGCTGTAGCCTGATACTCCTCGTACTGGTGGTACTCGGTCCTCCTACACTCTGGTCCACTCACTCCCTCGAGAACGGCAGACAAGCCAAGACAGGCCAAGAGACGAGAATTGTACCCCGAGCTGACATGCACGTGGCTGTTTTGTTCCAGTTGTAAGTCAGTTTATCAAGTCAGTCTATCAATCAGGCCAGCACCGCAGCCTTGGCCCTTTGTCCTTGGCCTTCTTCCTGTGGTATGTTTCTATGTACGTGCTCGCGTATGATGACTCTCACACATGCACCTGGCACATGCCTTCTTAGTTTCTAGATGGCCTTGACGGCCTTGTTCAGAGATGACTCCAAGGAATTCCCTTCCTCTCACACGCTTCATACAGAGTAAGTGAAAATAACACTAAGGAAGGAAAAAGTCGATCCCTGTCGAACAGCAGCGCACTGCCATCAAGAGTTCCCCTATTCCCCGTTGAATGTCACTTGGAATAGATACATACCGCGCGCGATCTGTCGGTGCGAGTGTCAGCGTCAGCGTCCACGAGGAACAAGAAAAGCAGAGACCAAAAAGGAATGGAGGACAACTCGAGTGAACGTCAGGCGAAGGAGCTATCTGTGCTGGTCGTTGGCGCGGGAATCGCAGGTCTCTGCGCGGCGATCGCCCTCCGTCGAGCCGGGCATAGAGTAAAGGTATGTAAGGAATTGCCCGCCTTTTTCTTTGGCTAGTCACCGGTATGAGAGGAAGAAGATACAAAGCGGAGTGTAAGAGGGAGAGGAGGAGAAGAAGACCGAGACGCGAGTCTGCTGAAACGGAACAAAGCTGCTCAACCCATTTACTGTTGTCGCTTTCTAGATCCTGGAGCGCTCGCCACTGCTCGACGAAATCGGCGCCGCCATCACGCTCGCACCGCACGCCGTCAAGATCTTCCGGTCATGGGGGCTGGACGACGCCAAAATAGCCCAGGCCAGGCTCATCCCCCGACTGGGCCAGACGTTCATCGACGCCACGACGCTCGAGGAGCTGGCGCCCACGGACCGCACCGACTTCGCTGGCGTGTACGGGGCGCCGTACCTGTTCGCGCACCGCGTCGACCTGCACGCCATGCTGCGGACGATGGCGACGGGTCCCGACGGTCCCGGTCGGCCGGCGGAGGTGCACACGTCGCGCACCGTTGTCGAGTACGACGCGGGAAGGGGTAGCGTCAAGGTCACTGGAGAAACAGACAGTTGGGAACCCCCGGCTGACTTGGTCGTGGCGGCCGATGGGGTGCACTCGCGGGCGGCGTCGCACGTTCTAGGCCACGACGTCGACTGTGCCGCGCACGCGACCAACAGCACGGTGATCCGCTTCCTGATCCCGACGCGCGAGATTCTCCAAGACCCGCACACGGCGCCGTTGCTACGACGGTATGGCGACGGCCACTGCTCGTTCTACCTGCACTCGGACCGCCGACGGTGGCTGGTGCGGTACCCGTGTCGGGACAACACGCTGCAGAACTTTGGCATGTACATGTACGTCGACGAGGAGGAGGAGGAGGAGGAGGAGCAGCAGAATCACCGAGGGTGGACCCAGCAATGCGGCCCTGACGACCTGCGCGCCGCCATGACGGGATTCCACCCGACGCTCCTCCGCCTCTGCGACAAGACTGACAACACCATCCTGCCCCTGTGGCGGTGTGCAGAACGCGACCCCCTACCCAGGTGCCAGCGCGACAGGCTCGTCTTGATCGGCGACGCGTGCCACCCCATGCTCCCACACCGGGGCTTCGGGGCCATCAACGCGATCGAGGACGCCGCCGCGCTGGGCGTTCTCTTTGAAGACTTTGGTCTCTTCCGCGCGGGTCGAGACCGTGAGTCAACCCCAACCCCAACCTCATCTGCGTCATCAGTGCCGAAGTCGATGTCTGCACCAGTATCTGGGTCTATCTCCACCCTCCTCGAAACCTTTGAGCACATCCGCCTCCCCCGCGCCTCAATCGCCCAGCTGTACTCGCAGGTCGCGACGAACAAGGACCCCACCGTTGAAAGACGGCGCGAGGCCGCGAAGCTGCTCCCGGAGGACGAGTTGCCTGGTAAGTAAGCACATGCACAAAAGACAAGCACACCATCACATCATGAGGCATGAGAAATGAGAAGTGAGATACAAGCACACACGCGCGCGCGCACGAACTCAAAAGGAAGTAAAGGAGGGGGGGGGGGAGAGAGAGAGATCTCTGCCATACCATACCATACCCACACTTCTACCTATACCCACAGCTGTATATCGACGATACATACCCCGATCCGTCCGTCCCTTGTATCTGTCGTCCATGACCCCCCTTCCCTCCCTCCCTTCCCTCGTTCTCTCCCATCTTCCTATCCTCATATTCACATCCTCATATCTCTTCCTACCACCGAGGCCTCCCCCATCTCCTTTCCTTTCCCTATTCCCTCCGCTTTCCATGGATCCCAATCACATCCATATCCCTCACGTATCCTTCGCCGATCTGAACCGTCACAGGTCACTGACGGGACAACAGAAAACACAGACCAAGTCATTCCCTGGGTCTTCGGCTACGATGTCGTCGAAGCAACTCGCCGAGCCAAACAAAAACTCTTCGAGACACCAGCGACGACGTCTCTCCACGCCTAAACGACTTTCACCCCGACTCTTCTCGCTCTTTGTGAGAACCAAACAGGCACGATAGCCAGAAACCATACATCTCTTGAACTAGTTGGCGTTACTTTTGGCCCGAATAGTAAACTCAGACGTCTTGAGATAGTGCTGTGATTGAATAAAAGTTAATGATGCCATACATGCCATCAATGGTTAATCGTGTGTACACTATTTACTTGAATACAACATGTGGCGAAACCCATCGGCCGACAGAACTTTCAATATCCCAAGTGGATTACTCCATCGCTTCTTCCTGCCAGTCAGCCCTTCCTCCACAAACTCTGGCTTTTCTTCAATCTCCTTGACCTCAGCATAATATATCTCCGCTGGATCCTCTGGCCCTACCTCCGGCCCTCCCGGGTCCTGGACAACCTTTTGTCTCCTTGTTCCCTTTGCCGGGCCATGTTGTCCTGGGGATATAGACAGCTTTCTGGTGACACTGCTCCCTATCATTCGACTGACTACATTCTCCATCGTGTCAACCTCTGGTATCTCACGCGCCTTCGTTCTCGCTGGTGTCACCTCGTCAAAACTTTCTTTGCGAACTTCGAAGACATGTGTCGGATACTTCATTCTGCTCCGTCGGCTCTCGTTTGACAGGTCGAACGACTTGCGGCTGGTAAGTGACAAGCTTCCAGGCCGCCTCGAAAACGGAGCATGGATGGAAGCCAGACTCAACTTTCGAACCAACGAACCAGCCGACGCTCTGATGATTTGACCACCCCGAGAGCCAATCATACCTGGGTACGGCAATTTCTCCTTTGTCCAAACATCACTCAGGGTTGATTCGAGCCTTGCCCGCTCCGACCGTTTTGGTGCTAGGACAACCACCCTGTTGGACGTCATATGTGACTGAGATCTGTTGATGGCTGAAGACGACGGTTGACGAAATTCGTGCAAGTCTTGTGGATTGTTTGTGTTTCGAATGATAACTTGGCAAACATTGGCCCGGTTTCCTACTGTGGCCGCTCTTTGTACTGAAGGGTTCCTGGACAAGGTCGAACTCTGCTGGATGTAGACCTGCCCGAGAGATCTGAGGCTGAGACTGATGCTCGAGGGAATCTGGTTCAACACTTCATCCGTCCCCCTTCCTGGAGCAACCTTGTTTTGTAGGCCCCCTCTCCAAACACCTTCCTCGATGGAAGAGCAGGCACTCAGTATGAATTCGTGTAGGTGACCGCCAATCTCGAAACATAGTTTCCACGTGTAAAGAGTCGAGTGGCATTGAAGACCTCGACCGTCACTGGCCGATTCAATTCTCGTGTCTCGCAGATGCAAGAAAGCGATCGCTTCAAATTTCGTCGTGGCTCCTGCAGGCAACGCGATGATGAGACTGGTGTCAAACAACAAGCAGAGCGCGTAACGACCGTCGACTCTATTATTCCTAGCCTGCCAGACCACATGCAGAACACCACTCAATTGGATATTCCCCAGCATCCGAATTTGCTCGGCCCCTAGAGATACGTGATCGCAGATCAGCCTTGTCTGAAGTGACCATCGTCGTTGAATCTGAGTTCGAGTTTCGTGGTTATCCGTGGCTCTATTGACAGTTTGAACAACTTCTCTCAAGCATGTCAAGACTGCTTCAACCTCGGAATGTGCACTTGGGCAGTCCGCCACGGGTGTTTGCTTCAAAAGATCGCCAAATAGGAGAGGGTATTTTGTCATGCGCTGTATCGGTTTGATCAGAAGATCACTAACCGTGAGGCCTTTTCTTTCGCTTTGGTATTTTTGATTGAGCGCAGTAATGGACCTTGCTAGTGATTCGATTCCTGACTCATAAGTTGACCAAAGTGTGGGAGAATGCCGTTGCAACTCGTGGGCGATGAGGCTGTGATTGGCACAATATTCCTCGTATACCAGAAAGTCACCCAAGAAATCCCGAAAAATCGCTGCTACGTCAGCAACATCCTTGGGTTCTGTTCCATCCGAGGGAGCCCGACCGCGTGACAGTTCGGCCGAATCCATCGAGCTGCGCGTTCGACGATGGCTGCGCCCGAGCTTGGCTGCAACACTGGACTCCAGGCTCCTCCAGCGCTTGTGATAAGGTGGTGACCCGAGACGTCGAGGGGAGGTCGTATCTTCCCACTTTCGTGCTGCCGCCTCGTAGGTAGCCTGGTGCAACCGCTCCAGGAGTCTCTCGTGCACGGAGAGAAGATCATGGACATTTCTTAGGATGGATGATCTGACCCGGTCTGTAACCGTCATGCTAGTTGCCAGAAGAGTCGAATATAGGTACATTAAAGCCTTTAGATCGGCAACATAGCTCTCTTCAGTGGTGACCAGCTCAACAAGAATTTGTCTTCTTTTAATGGCTCTTCGAAAGGCAGCCTCGTCCACAGATGTTGACGTCTGCGGTCGTTCGCTTTCCACTGAAGGTCTCGCACTTGAGCCAAAGACATAATAACTGTCTGTTGAACGACCGATACGAAGTGACCGAGGAACAAGGCTGAAACTTGCGTTGCTGAGACTCGCTGTTTTCATGGTGTGGACGAAGCCCGACGAAGCAGTTGAATTTCTCTTTCGGTGCAGGCTCGAGTGCTGCCCTAGATTCGGCGTGTCTTCCGAGGTATCTGCCAGGAGTGATGTCTCGAGGACGGATTGGAGAGGCTCGTCCACAGCACTGAACCAGTCTCGAGTGTCTTCGATTGGGAGTGTAGTCTGATCCTCACATTTTTCCTGTTCAGCCCAACATACTTCCGTAGACAGTGACGTGCGAAGTCTGTGATGTCCTCGACCCTTTGAGCCGGGAGCATGCTGCAAGTTTCGTGGGCGCTTCTCCTCATTGCATACCTCTGCCAGCGGTTCGCGAGCCTGACTTGGACTAGCAAGATACCTATGGGCAGAGCCGGTGCTGACGCACACGTCTGGAGTGGTTCGCTGAAATAAGGGCGATCTTAGGTCTTTGGCCAGTGACAGTGATTCATGGTATTCGGAGCATATTCTGAGGCTGTTACTCGACGAAGGTCCCTGGATTCGATCAGATAATGTCGGAACGAGATTTTCGCAGCACGGCAGATTGCGATCTGGTTTTGTTACTTGCGCAGGAGCTGATGAAACAGATTGAACCGGCGCTGAGGAACTTTCCAAATTCTGCTTGACGCAAAACGGTTTCAATGAAGTTGAGGAGATCCGTGGGTGGGCAGAATATGCTGTCCGCGAGCCACAAAAGATGTTCGCTCTGTTATCGAGATGTCTGCTGAAAGGACTCGTTATGACGGACGGCAAGAGCTGAGCCGTCATGGTTTTATCAATAGCACATAAATTAAGCTCGTAAAAAGATAGGATCTCAACAATGGAAGACAAAATGAGAGCCAACGGTCAAAATTCCCATTTGAGGGACCAAACGACCAACGTTGAGAGGGTGCCCAAAAGTTGAGTGATACGACATGACAACAGTGACAGTTGGAAGACGGCCGAGAGCGAAGAGGCTTTCAATCGACCAGTTTCCAATCTGGCGGACAAGGGAAGGTGAGGTCTGGTGATACTTATAGAGAAGGAGCAAGGCTGTAGTGATAGAACGAGTCTCACACATTTTGTCCAGGCTATTGCTGGAAAAGATGAATACATTTCCTACCTAGACACCCGTCACCTAGATTTGACCAGAGGAGACAGCCTCAGAAAGAAATTGTCTGTGAAACATGGGCGCCAAAGCCACCGAATACATGACAGGTAATCAAAACAAGCTGCCGTTTGAGGTATCAGAGGGGGAAATCTGCGCTCGGGAGACTAGTCGCTATGATAAGTAGATAGCACACTCATCAAAAGCCGTTGAATTGAATGATCGAGCCACGGCATGACGATGCCGTACAGAGAACAAAGACTGAAGTCCAACCTACAAGGCAATCAATCGATCAAGCTGGATCTGAAGCAAGGCGGCGCATGCGGCGGCGGCTGCGGTGGTGGTTGTGGCAACGGAACCGGATAAACATCGGAAAAACCGCCTTCCCCGCTCACATTTGTCCCTTTTGCACCCACGCATTCAGAGGTTGCCTGCGCTGAACATGTTTGTTACTCAAACATCTTCCTCTGGCTCGCATCTCTTGATCTGCCTGTACACTTGATGAATGACCATGGGACTTCCGATGGACGCTAACCTCGCCGAGATACATGTCCCAAGTGGACCTACCTCGATCCACCAGGCGGAGTCGTTTGACGGTCTCTCTTTACAGCAACTCATTGCACGCAAGGACAATCTTGAGGCAGAACTCAAAGCCTTGGGCGCAGTCCTAGATAGCCATGGAGTCACCATGCAAACAAGCCTGACCACATTCGATGGGTTTCCAAGATCAGATATTGATGTGGCGCAAGTACGAGTTACAAGAGCTCGGATTGTTGTGCTCCGCAACGACTGGAAAGCTCTGATGGACAAAATCGAGAAGGGCCTTCACGAACATCATGCCAAATACCAAGCCTCGGACGAATACAAGAACTCACTGAATCAACCTCAATCCCGACCAGCGCCCTCTCCTGCATCCGAACAGACACCTTCCCCCCCCGAGACCCCATTTGCAAAGGTGAACAGCATTGAGCCTGGGAGTCCTGCACATGAAGCTGGTCTAAAGTCTGGCGATTTGATAAGAAGATTTGGGACCGCAATATGGTCAAACCATGAAAGATTACGCAAAGTTGGGGAAGTTGTGAGTCAAAACTTGGGTCGACCGATTCTGGTGCGGGTGTCCCGTGGTATTGGACAAGACGCACAAGAACTGGACCTGAGGTTGACTCCCAGACAGAATTGGGGTGGAAGAGGGACGCTGGGATGTCACATTGTTCCCATATGAAGTCCAAGCTCATGACACGATGAGACACCCATGAGAGGATCCATTCAGGATTGTGGTGCTAAATGGACGCTGCAGCTGCTATGGTCATTGCTTGTGCCATTTTCGGCACAACAGACACAGACTACACGAAGGATTCTGATCAAAGACTACTTGTGCTTGGGCATGCTCCGTTCGTTTTTGTAACAAAAATAATGATAGGTCTGACGAATAAAATGGATTTGATAGCATCGTAAGCGCCCAAGAGTGCGCACCCAACCTAATGCCGCCACTACTGCTGAAATATGCAAGTATCCTTGTTGTAGTCACGTGCTTTGCCATGATGCAAAATCCCCAGTGACGCCGCTGGGATATGCCAAGCGCTAGTCTTGAAAACAAACCACCGCCTTTGACTTGCGCCTGCTTTCACTTTCTTCAAGATACCATCAAACCGCCTTCTCGTCATCTTTCTTACCACCTCTCTTTGACACACCACCGCTATCAAGGCTGCGGTACTCTCGCAATCGCAACATTTCTTGTTGACCTCCGCTTCCTGAATTGATATCAGAGATCTCAACAAAACCACAATCACAATGGCGGAAGCTGCTACGGCCGTGCCAACCTTCAAGCTCGTCTTGGTGGGCGATGGCGGTACTGGAAAGGTGAGCTCAACTGCAATCAGAGTCTTCTTCTGCTCGTTGGCGCAGCTAGACAAGGCAGTGTTTGAAATCAACAATGCTAATGGTTATCATAGACTACATTCGTCAAGCGCCATCTGACGGGAGAGTTCGAAAAGAAATACATCGCCACGCTTGGTGTCGAAGTCCATCCTCTGGGATTCTCAACCGTACGTCAACCAGACGCTCAAAGCGCAGATAATTCTAACCGCGAATCAGAACCTCGGGCCGATCCAATTCGATGTGTGGGACACCGCAGGTCAAGAGAAGTTTGGCGGTCTTCGTGACGGTTACTACATCAACGGACAATGCGGCATCATCATGTTCGATGTCACTTCCCGGATCACATACAAGAACGTCCCCAACTGGCACCGTACGTTAATAGCACCTTGGGCAATATGATTAAAAGAGGATTTGATCTGACCAAATATCGCAGGTGATCTCGTGCGCGTCTGCGAAAATATTCCCATCGTTCTCTGCGGTAACAAAGTCGATGTGAAGGAACGCAAAGTCAAGGCCAAGACTATCACATTCCACCGTAAGAAAAACCTCCAATATTACGACATTTCGGCCAAATCCAATTACAACTTCGAAAAACCCTTCCTCTGGCTCGCACGAAAACTGGTCGGCAACCCTCAACTCGAGTTCGTGGCTGCTCCGGCTCTTGCGCCTCCTGAAGTCCAGATCGACCAGGCACAGCTCGACCAGTATCACAAGGAGATGACTGAGGCTGCGGCAATGCCTCTTCCAGATGAGGAGGACCCTGACTTGTAAATGATGACAGCCAATGCTCTGCGCCTGGGCTGTTATGTTCTCACTCGAAGGGTATCAATGGTCAAGGAATGGTCTAGCGAGACGACAGAAAGAAGGTCGTGCTGTTGCCATTATATGATTAGAATGACAGGGGACGGGTTAGTGGCGGCGTGTCAGGCATCTCTGGTGGAGCTTCAGACGTGATGGACGTGGCTCCGGATGAGAACAAGTGTGGGAGTGTTGAGGGATTTGATTTCAACACGCTTGGCATGTGGTAAAGGGCCTCAAGAGCGAAAGAGTACCCGACCTTTACCCTCCCCCATGCGAAACGAATGACCCTTGCAATAAATCATCTTGGGTGACTGCTCTTAGCTTTTTTAGACTAGCTTTAGCATAGCGAGATGAGAAAGATCATTGCTTCAACCGAGACTAACTCCTAACTTTACTTGAACGACGTTTGGGGACGAGGATGGACGAGTTTTGAGTTATATGCCGACTGGAATTGATATATAACAGGAACCGTACCCCGATGTTTTCTAGAAGGAAGATAATAATCTGATTTTCCCTCAGGGACGCTGATCGCTAGATTCCGCTCCATGGACTGCCCTGTATCTCCACCCCAAATCCGCTGTGCTCAAAAGACATGATCAAGAAGCAAAAAGGTGCCGCTAGCGAAATCCAAGCCATGCACAAATTTCCATGTGTCAAAAGGAAAACAAGTAAATGGAAAATGGCGGCTGCGAAGGAATCCAAGCCCATGCACCCATCTCGCGCCAAATCGTAATTGCATAAGGCCTTCCCTCCCTCATGATATTCAGAGTTCCGTGTGCCATACATATTCCCGTATCCCATCAAGTAAGCAAGCCAGAAACCAAGGCATGCAAAGTCGCAATATATACCAACACAGACAAGTTCTGAAAAGAAAGATTCAAGGGAAATCCAAGCCACAGTTCTGTTGTCGTCATTTAGAAACCTCCCTTTTTCTTCCTGAAACATCCTGACCCAGCACTACTCCGCATGTTCGGTTCACAAATAAACCAGAAGCAAATTGTAAAGGCAGAACTTAGCCCCGCATAGGAGAGCTGTTATCCGTTCTCACGAGACAGAAACATAAGATGAGGAGACATCAATCAGATCAATATATATCGACCCTCAGGAATCTCTCCTCGTTGCACCGCTCCGTGAGAATCGGATCCACTCCGGAGATCTCATCGAAGTCAGAATCGTCGTTCGTTCCTCGCCGATCGCGGGCTTGAGTCTTTTTCTTTTCGCGAACACAGTCGTCGCGGTACGCCTCAACGTCTAGACCCATGTTTCTCATGACGGCCAACATCGCCCGGACGTTCAGTCTGATTGTCTCAACGGGCGATTCGGCGTTCATGAGATACCTCGTCAGGTTGGGGAAGAGCACGCCGAAATCAGACTGTGACAAGTGCGCGGTGTTGGGAATTAGGTAGAGGTGTGGATCTGAGGGAGAAGGCGTATTGGGGTTCGGAACGACGGACAGTTTTGGGAGATCCAGTGGCAGCAGGGAGAAGGGGGCGAAGGAGAGGTCGATCCTGTCGCTCTCTTCTTCAGCTGCGCCGGGGGAGCTAGCTGAGGCCTTGACCTCGCTGTCGGAGGCTGAGGTTGTGCTCGAAACACTTTCGCAAGTGGGGGAGGGGGAAGAGGTGCGGCTTAACTGGATTGATGAGGCGGGCGTTGATAGCGAGGACACGGAATCTGACGGCGAGGCTGAAGAAGGAGTGGGTTTGCTAGAGGTAGACGACCTGGAGGGAGAGGTGCTGTCTGAGGCTGCCTCTACCTCTTGGTCCAATCGGGAGTCATCCAGCTCGATGCTCCCAGGGATGTCTTCGTCTTCGTCTTCTGGCTCTGAATCCGGCAGTGGCACCCTGATCGCCTCTCTCAATGATTGTTCATTGATATCTCTTTCCACGTCTAGGTCAACGTCTGGGGCCTCCGACCCTCCTCCTCTCCATGATCCCACCCCGCTACGTCTGTTTGTCATGATCTTGTCAAGCGAAAATTCGTCCCCAGGTGTGGCAAAAGGTGTCACAAAGAGCTCATCCCCGTCATCCGAGTCTAGATCTGCAGCCCGATTGACCTCGAAACCTCGACGTGAAGTGACCTCGGTCTCACGCACATCAGGCGCAATCTTGTCCCCAGGCGTTGCCAGCAGCTGCGATTCCGGCTGCTGCTGAGGCTTGGCAGACCGAGCAGCTTCTCGTTTCTCAAGGGTGTACATGGCCTCGGCGGGACTCGCAGACAGTGCGGCCTTCATTCGGTTCAGCAACTCAGGCCACTTGTAGAATTCGGAAGAGATGATGGCCACGACATTAGTAGGCGGGTGGCGTTCGCCGTCGGCCGATCTGCGGTGGTAACATGGCAGAGGCTTTTCCCAGAGCCATTTTGTCAGGCCGGCGCGCAGAGGCATGGCCCATAGGTCGAGCAAAATGACGGGCGAGTCTGGCGTGATCTGCATAACTAGCTCGCTATTGTCCGCGGGCTTGTAGAGAGGACGCCAGTCCAGGTCATTCTCGAACTCGGTGCCTTTGAGTGAGGGTAGGAATTCGTGATAGTAAACTGATTTCACGAATTGGACCATGGTACAGGCACCAAAGGAGTGGCCTGCCCATGTTACATGGCCAGGTCGTAGGTCGAGCGCGTCTTTCAACGACAGGCTTGACTTCGATTTGCTCCGCACAGCAGCGTAGTTGGAGAAAGTCTTGCCTTCATTAAAACTTCCCAAGACGGTGAACAAGTGCTCCAACTCCCACAACCGTATCCTCAGCTGAGCATTGCGAGCGTTAAGGACCTTGGTGGTGGGAGCATGAGGGTGCCTTTGATATGGGATTGCGGTGGATTTGCGGCCGTCAGCTGAGCGTATGGGTGAAATAGGGGCGCTGCCATCGCGATGCTCGGGGGCTGCGCACACAATCCCAAAACTGGCCAGCGCTGCACATACTGCGCTGTAGGCATTGAAATTTCCTCCTAGCCCATGCGAAAAGACCACCAAGGGATACTTGGACGACGTATCCTTCTGCAACAGAGGCGCATCAGCTACCGCTGGGATATTGGTCATATTAATCAGGAAAGGTATGAGAGAGATCAGAGATGAGACACGGGGACTCGCGCCCAGGAAAGATGCATAAGCCTGATTCCATTCTCTTTGTGGTGTTGGGAGCCAGGGAACAGAAGTCTTCGACTTTGCATTTGGCGTTGTAGGATAAAACAGTCGAAACTTTATGGTGGTGATTTGAGGCTCTGGAGTTGGCGATGGCGACGGGATCTCAGAGACAGGAATCTCCCATTCTGTGGTGCCAACTTTGTGTGGCCCAAAGGGTTTGGGAAGAGCTGGGACTGGGCTCAGTTGTTGAATCATGGTGGCCTCTTTTTATTTGTTTTATTCTTCTCTTGTTCCCTCTTCCCCTGAAGATCGAACTAGAAGTAGCAGTAGACAGCGGATCTGGCTGAAAACGAATCCGCATACAGGCCAAAGCAAGAGGAACTCTAGTATTTACAGAGATCTATCGATGACTAGTAAGAAGAGTGGACTCCTTTGCGTTCTTGTCAGTTTTCAAGGTACTTCTAGGCGAGGAGGTGGAACTTGGGTGGATAGGAGAAAGGCCTGGGGCTAGTGAAACGCCTCATGATGATGGGAACATGGGGGTTGAAATTGTCATTTTATATGAAGATGGGTTTGTGGTTACCTCTCGCGTGCTCACCTGCTTTGTTCTGCGAAAGATTTTCACATCCGGCCGGAAGCTGATAGGCAGGCATAATTCAGGGCGAAGGGTATTGCCGTGCGAATGCTGTGGTGGAAGATCCGAGTCGGAACTTGTTGTAGACTTGATGTCATTGGAAGAGGACGATTGGTCGCATGTGCCAAAGGTCACCATATCACTGGGATGTGTGTGGATGTGTGTAGGATGTGGCGCTCTTGTGGCATCCATTCAGAGAGAGCACTGAACTCGGGGAATTGGATGGAATCGGCCAAAGTCAGCGTGGCGAACCTGCGAAGAAACCAAGGAATAGGAGGGAACGAAGGGAGCCAGCCACACAGACAGGAGGATTTGGGGCCGGGCTGAGAAAAAAAGGAATCTCTAGTGTGTGTTCCAAGGCGAATCCGGATCAGTTGTTACTTGTTTCGTGAGGTGAAGCGTCGGAGTTTGCGGTCATGACGATGATAGGTACGAGGTATGCTTTCGTCTTCTCACTTTTCTCTTCTCGGTCAGCGCTCGTCAACCATCATCGCCCAATAGTCACCTACACCAATGGCTTCTTGTCTTGTTCTGGAGTCTTCTCTGCCACTTGTCCCTACTCGCGACTTACCTACATATGTATTACAACTGTCAACACCTTCGAATCGACCCGTCACCACGGAAAATGACGCAGTCCGATCCACATTTTCAAGAGGTGGAACTTCTGGCTGGACGTAAAGAACACATGGCTTGCTGGCCAGACCATGGTCCCTGGTGCAGACAGACCGATACAATCAATCAAAATCAGCCATTGGGGGCTGGGAACTAATCATCCCGCCGAGCCGACGCGCTGGTTCATCAACACCCTCAAATTCTTATACTCGGAAACACCCAGCTTCCACATGAACATCTGATCGAAGCAGAATTATCGTACGAACCATGTATTCCATACTCTGAGAAGTCTTCAGCGCCTCGCACGAGTGTGAGTAAAAAGGTCCCTTCGCGTCAAGGCCCGCGCCTCAATGGTACCATCGCGATAAAACAGAACACCAACACGGGGTTCTGGCGCGTATCAGTCACGAAATGCAGCTATTTATGCACGAAATATGCACCTCAGGTTCAGCCTCCCGCTACACCGTCTTCTGTAGCCTATGATCACGTCGCTGTCCTGCTTCGCGCCACCAACGCTTTCACGACCGTGCCATAATCGCGATATAGCTCCTACAACCCAGCTGCACTCGTCGCTTTCCTGTCCCTCCACATCCACAATGGAGTGGAATGGTCCTCCTCTAGCAAAATTTCCGAACTATATCTCTTTCCATCCTCCGCCTGTTTAGATTCTACGAGGTAAGTTTCTTGTTGGTTTTCGCAACCCTCTCTGTCGTGGGCCGCTGTACGATCGAGATCTTGCACTCACCGTTCCGCTGTTGTTATGGTCCCAACGCATATCCTTACAGTACTGGCTCCAGAGTAGCTCTCCTGTCTTATCGGTCGGAAGATTGAAATCTCTGCCGCACATGCTGGCGTTGGCGGTGACCGTTGACAATCGCTTGGCCCACTGGTCAGGTATGTTCTATATCAAAAATGTCCTCGACCGCATTCGCCGCATTCTGGCAAACCGACCTGGTTCGCGAATGTTTCCTGTCTCATGTCCACAAGGATGATTTACCATCTCTGCGACTTGTGAGCAAAAGCCTTGCTGGCGACGTTGCTCCCACCCTCTTCAAGAATCTGGAAATCCGTTTCAGCACGAACACACTGTCGCGCAGGTCGCGCATGTCTGCGTTGAAAAGAATTGGCATCCATGTTCGACGCCTTTCCTTCATCATGCCACACCACTCTGACACCTTCTTACCGCCGCTGCTCGTTCCCGGCACTCTGGAGGAAGTCACCTTTATGTACGAGCCCCGGATCAACACTTCAAGACCGAATTCATCTTCCAGTTGTTCCTCGTCATCCTCATCGGCCTCTAAATACGGCTCATGGGAGATGAATGACCTTCTGGTCAAGCAATATCCTCCTTTATTTCATGCCGCCACCAACGTGGACTCATTCTTTCACGCAGTCAGTTCAATGCCAAGGTTACAACATCTTCACGTCTCTTGTCCAAGTCAACCTGCAGGTCAAAGATACCGAAAGGATATTGTTGACTATGCCCTGATATCGTTGAGAGTGGCCGTGGAGGCCGCCAAACTAAGCCAGCTCGAATCATTAACCCTGGCACCAATACATCCTGCAGCTGTATTTTACCTTCGTCCACAATTGAGCATCGGGTCATCCCCAGCATCCTCTCGGGTTTGGAAGGGCATCAAATCCCTGGTTATTGAAATGGACAGCTTCGAATATGGCCGTAACCAACCGTCAGATCACCTGAAGATCCTCCATAGCTATTTGCAGACATTCCAAGCTCTGGAGCATTTCGAATTCCAGTGGCTTGGCAGCAAGGGACCTTGTCCGTTGGCTCTTCACACTGAGCCTTGCACCTCACGCCCGACATCTCTCGACTGCTCGAAGGCGTGCCCAGACGCCAGCGCGAGATCACCTTGCAGACCTCTCAAGTTCCGGCATCTGAAGTCTATGCGTCTCATAAATGCAAGCTTGGATGCTGCTCAAGCCTCTGGTTTTATCATGAGCCATCGAAAAGTCTTGCATGAATTTCAATTTGATCGGTGCCATTTGAGATCTGGGACCTGGGATGACGCCTTGGCTCCATTGACTCGCATCGTCGGCAACGACAGCTGGAAACAGAAACAAGAAGAGGTCATGGATGTACCAATCATGCTCAGCCCAGTCAATGAAAAAACCGAGATGGAATGTGTCCAGGAGCACTTATGGGACGACGTGCTGCGGAAGAGCAAAGGCTTCCAGACTCTCCGCAAAGTAAGCCTGAAAAGCAAGGAGCTGCTTCCCGAAGTGAGGCGGTTGTTAAGGAACGCCAGGCTTGCATGGCATTGATAGGGCGAGAGATATCGCTTTTGCCTGATGCGTTGGACCCGGGCCCGACAATTTGTCGTGAACCATCGAGCCGTCTAACAATACCTTGGTTTAACTTGTGCCGTCGGCTCTGGCTACTGCTCCCAGAGTCGTGTGTAAATAGGGTGTGCTTCTGCTGGAGACCGCGGGATTAATATACCGTTCTTCTTAAGGGAGACCTTATAAGCAATAACTTTGTTACAAGGATTAATTTGTGTTTTAAGGATGTGCCGCTCTGGAAGTTATCAAGTGCCGATGCAGAGCCAAGACGTGCACATAACTCCTTATAGTAACTTACCTACTAATGGATGAAGGGATCCTGCGTAAGGAGAATTAGTGTTGTTCCAAAGCAGTACACGGTACGAGTAATTCGGTCGCCAGTGGCTGACGTGTTTCTTCCTATCGTTGAATCATGCTGGGTAAATATGCGGGGCCTGGTAACCAGCTGGGGGGGTTGTTATGGCGGGTTTGGACCCCCTGAAAATAGGTACCATTGGTACACAGGAGCTGGAGAAAGTCTGCCTTGGGGGCATCAGCCTCGATCCCACTAGGGCCGAGAGTTTGCTGCTGCTAGGCAGGTGGCTTCGGTGCCCGTTTAGTGGCCCTTGTTTCAAAATTTAGAGGCTCTTTTTGAGGCTAGTTAAGTGATTATGGCACCCAGGGCACATCAAGGGACCGCCGCGCGTTCAGCCTTAGACCGGCATCCCGGTAACCTTCCTACCACATCAGCGCTTGCACTTACGAACACAAGTCCCCAGCACCAGAAAGTTGCACATGCGGTTTGCCTTTTGCAGTCTTGCAGAGTACGAGCCATCTCAACCTCATCTCCCCTGGTCTCAATCTCCCATTCCATTCTCGCGCGCTGCAAAATATACATCATACTATTCGTTCGTTTGATCATTGACTGCTTGCTTACCGCTGCTTGTATGCAGCTTCCATCGCTCGCCCCAAAGCGTTGCCTCGTCGCAATTGCGCCCGCGCTCATTCGTTTTCCTCTAGACGCAGATTCTTGAGCACCACCAAAATGCTGCGCCTCGTCTTGAGATAGTATGTACCATCAACGCCCTGCTCATTCTAGGGTCATAATACCATCATGTCCTCTCGCGACAGGACCCCCCCTAAGACGACGGGTCCACAGTCGATACCTTTACGAGATCTCTCGAGACCCCCCGATTCCGGATCAGATGAACATGATATTTCAACAGGCACGTTCTCAGGCCACAAGCCCCGGCACAGTCGCACCAGATCTCTTCTGATCGGACGTCGGACTCCCAATTACGCGCGACTGAACGACGAAGAGTCACCCGCAAGAGGAGGACCGTCGTCTGAAAGCGTTGGAACTTCTGCACAAGGAGGAAGCGGTTGGGATTCCCCGATTGAAGATGTGGAGGGATTCGCGGCGGCAACAGTGGGCTTGGACCTCCATCTACCTTCGACACCACCCAGTGTCGGACTACGACGACCGAGTATCATCACCACGGCTGCTGATGGGGACCTTCAAGACGCGGAGAGTCCCTTCTCGCCCCCAGACTCCGACACGACACCTTTGACGTCTTCACGTCGCCCACCTTCTTCGCTCAAGACATCTAGCTCCGTATCCAGAGGCCAGAGGCATGATAGACAAGGAAAAAAGTCCAGTGTCCATTGGACGGATGGCGAGTCACCTGCCGCGGTGCGTGGGCGGACTTCGCGCCTCGGAGATGATCTGCCAACGCTCGATACAAGCGCTGGAATGCATCGCAAGTTGAGCACTGCCAGTGGAATCAGCCGTCTGAGTGTCAGTCAAGGCGAATCTGGCGAAAGGTCAAGGTCTCTATCGCCATCTCCTTCCCCAATGGCCAGGGCAAACTCCATGCTGCGAGAGATCTCACAACGTGTGGTCAACCTGAGCAATGATTCGGACATGGTTGAGCAAAGTATCCGGCGCAAATCATCTATACGACAGCACAGGCGCCCCAGTGCTTCTGCACATCCCTTGCACGAGGTTGGAGACGAAGAAGGAGCACAACCGCAGCAAGTTCCTCTCGAAAAGGTCCCATCAGCTGAAGTTGTAGCTGAAACATTCACACCAATAACCCCAGTCTATCACCCTAACCCTCTTGTTGGCAAAACCTGGGGTATTTTTGGACCAGAGAACGCTCTACGAAAATGGCTCTGTGAAATCCTCGTCCATCCGCTTACCGAGCCCACAATTTTGGCTCTGATCGTCGCCCAGACGGTGTTACTGGCCGTCAATGCAGCGTCTGATGCTGTTTACCTGCAGACGCGGACGAAACGATGGGGGAGCACAGGCTTCGATTATGCCATCTTTGCGTTATTTGTGATTTACACCTTGGAACTCGTTGCCCGTACTATTGTGTCTGGCTTCGTCTCGAATCCCGTCGAGTTTAGCACCATCAACCGGTCTATTGGCTTGAAACGGGCTGTCCTTCAGAAGGCTCACACTCTGTTCGCCCCCCAGGGTGCCCGAGAGACGTCAATGGTGGTCAATGATGCACCCACGCAACCGTCAATTGTTCGCACCTTCACCGGAGTTCCTCATCCTGGGGAGGCTGGAGGGCCCGGCCATACGAAGCAGCAGCAAAGGATACGCTTGGCCCGCCGCGCCTTTCTGCGGCATTCTTTCAATCGACTTGACTTCGTTGCTGTTGTTTCCTACTGGATCTCTTTCGTCATGCAGCTCAGCGGCGTCGAGAATTCGAGTCACGTATATGTCTTCAATATGCTGAGCTGCCTTCGAATTCTGCGCCTGTTGGGCCTCACCGCTGGAACATCGATCATTTTGCGGAGTCTGAAGAAAGCTGCTCCTCTTCTGGTTCACGTTGCCTTTCTTATAGGCTTCTTCTGGCTGATCTTTGGCATCGTTGGCGTCCAAAGCTTCAAATCCAGTCTGCGACGTACATGCGTCTGGGTGGGTGACGACGGATCCGGTCAAAACTACACTCTCAACATTGCGCCCGACAACATCCAGTTCTGCGGAGGCTACCTAGATGCTGTAACGGGACAGGCGATGCCGTGGCTCAAAGCTGATGGCTCCAAAGGCACGGACAGGCCCAAAGGTTATCTCTGCCCCCAAGGTTCCCTGTGCGTTGAGGGAATCAGTGGTCCATACAATGGCACTGTCAGTTTCGACAACATCGGCCAGTCGCTGGAGCTCGTCTTCGTGATAATCAGTTCCAATACGTTTTCTGATCTCCTCTACTATTTGACGGACTCCGATTATCTTGCAGCAGCACTTTTCTTTGCGGCCGGTATTGTCGTTTTGAGTTTGTGGCTCGTCAACTTGTTGGTCGCTGTTATCACCTCTTCATTTCAAATCATCCGCGAGGAGAGCAAGCAGAGCGCATTTACAGCCGAGAAAATCGACGGGCCACTTTTCGAAGATGATCAAACTAAGAAACGGACTCAATTGAAAAAGATTTACGACAAAACGCATCTCTTTTGGGTTCTAGTCATCGTAATCGACCTAATTGTCCAGAGTCTGCGAAGTGCAACCATGAGCGATCGCCGCAAGACTTTTATCATGGATTGCGAGACGGTCGTCACATTCCTCCTGCTCCTGGAAATCATCTTGCGGTTCTTATGTGACTGGAGACAATTTTTCCACGGCAAAAGGAATTGGGTTGATCTTTTGCTCGCGATCGTTACTACCGTCACGCAAATTCCAGTAATTCGCAACTCGGGTCAGCCATACGCATGGCTCTCAGCATTTCAGATTGCGCGTATCTACCGAGTCGTCCTCGCGGTCCGGGTTACAAGGGAACTGGTCATGGTCGTGTTTGGCAATATCGTCGGTCTTTTGAACTTGATCTTGTTTGTATTCCTGTTCACTTTCCTGGCCGCCATTCTTGCCTCGCAACTATTCAGAGGGGATATTCCATCCGTAGATGCCGAGGGTGAAGTGATTGGTGTGTCATTCTTCGACATCTGGAACTCCTTCGTGGGAATGTACCAAGTGTTTTCGAGTGAGAATTGGACTACTCTGATGTACAACGCTACCCAGTTCAACAACATTTGGGATACGGCGTGGCTGAGTGCGATATTTTTCATCCTCTGGTTCGTCGTCTCAAACTTGATTGTGCTGAATATGTTTATTGCTGTCATCCAAGAGAGTTTTGACGTGTCCGAGGATGAGAAACGTCTGCAACAGGTAAAGGCTTTTTTGAAGCAGAAGGAAATGACTGGTTCAGCTTCTGGGAATCTCTCGCTCACCGCGGTCTTCAAGATGGGACGAGAATCAATCAGACACCGAGACGCTCTCGAATATGGCTCAGCAACAGTTGAACAGCTCCTCAAGGAGGCCGTCGTGAAGGACTTTCTGGACGAACAAGACGATGTCCTTGCGCGTAGGGCAACATCCATGCACCTCGACGAAGTGCCCACCGTCAAACCTGGGATTCTGTCCAAGTTCTGGGGCAAAATCACTGGTTTTTACAGCTCGGCAGAGCCCAATCCGTTCTACTCTAGTGCCAAAATCACCCGGGCAAACGAAGAGTTCGATCCCAGAGCTGTGGCCCAAAGGGTGGTCACGACAACTGAGAACCGTCGCCGTGCACAGCGCCAGTATTTGCAAAAGCACCCCAAGTACAACGTGTCGCTATACATCTTCAAGCCAGATAACCCAGTGAGAAAGCTATGCCAATACCTCGTCGGTCCCGGCCGAGGGACTGAGCGAGTGGAGGGCGTCTCGCCCTACAGACCTGCCTGGTATGCATTCTCAGCCTTCACGTATGCAGCGATCGTGGCCATGGTCATATTGGCTTGTATCACCACGCCCTTGTATCAACGCGATTACTATTTAAACAACACACTGAGCATCACTAACTGGTTCGTATGGACCGACTTGGGTTTCGCAATCCTCTTCACGGTTGAAGCCATCATCAAAGTAATTGCGGACGGTCTCTTCTTCACGCCACATGCATACTTTCGAAGTGTCTGGGGGTTTATTGACGGTGTGGTCCTCATCACGCTATGGATCAATGTGGTCACTGCTATGTTCCGCGACGACGGCGTCTCTCGAGCCGTTGGTGCCTTTAAAGCGCTGAGAGCATTGCGCTTGCTCAACATTAGTGACACTGCGCGAGACACCTTTTATTCGGTTATCATTGTTGGTGGCTACAAAGTCCTTGCGGCCGCCTTCGTTTCCATGAGCTTGCTGATTCCCTTCGCCATCCTTGGAGTCAATTTGTTTAGTGGCAAAATGCAAGCTTGTAACGATGGAGATTTTGGCTACAGTGCCTTGAGTAATTGTGTTGGAGAATTCAACTCTACTCCCTTCAACTGGCCTGTACTGGCGCCCAGGCAGGTTGCAAACCCCTGGTTCGACTTCGACGACTTCGGCAGCGCCCTGTTCATTCTGTTCCAGATCGTCTCCCAAGAAGGATGGGTGAACGTGATGTGGTCGGGCACGAGTGTCACTGGCACTGGATTACAACCACAGCCATTTGCGGCACAGGGAAACGCAGTCTATTTCATCATCTTCAACTTGTTGGGTGCTGTCTTTGTCCTTACACTGTTCATCTCGGTGTTCATGCGAAATTACACGGAGCAGACAGGTGTTGCCTTTTTGACAGCAGAACAACGCTCATGGCTGGAGCTGCGGAAGCTCTTGAAGCAGATCTCTCCTTCCAAGAGATCACTAGGTGAACAGTCTGCAAAGTGGAAGAAATGGTGCTATGACCTTTCGATACAGAAACGGGGCAAGTGGCAAAGGTTCATCACCACAATATTGGTCCTCCACCTGATTCTCCTCACGATTGACTTCTATCCCGAGCCAGAGTGGTGGGCAACTGTGCGGGAATACATTTTCCTTGCCTTTACGGTTGTACTAATCGCCAATGTCATTATCAGGATCATCGGCCTCTCGTGGAAACGTTTTCGACGGAGCTCATGGGACATCTACTCGGTTCTTGCGGTGTCAGGGATTTTCGTCACGTCTCTGATCTCGTTGTCCAAGGTCAACAGTGGAGGTTTCCAACAGCTCCATAAGCTTTTCCTGGTTTCCGTCACCTTTCTCCTGATTCCGCGGAACAATCAGCTCGATCAATTGTTCAAGACTGCTGCCGCCTCGCTGCCATTGATCGCCAATTTGCTGGCAACATGGTTTGTTCTGTTCCTGGTGTTCGCAATTGCCCTGACGCAGGCTTTTGGCCTCACGCGCTTTGGAGAAAACGAGAGCAACAATGTCAACTTCCGCACCGTTCCAAAGGCTCTCATCCTTTTGTTTCGGACCAGTATTGGAGAAGGTTGGAATCAAATCATGGAAGATTTTGCCGGACTTGAACCGCCCCTGTGCGTGAAAGAAGATAGTTTCTTCGCGAGCGACTGTGGCAGCTCCGGCTGGGCAAGGGCATTGTTCATCTCCTGGAACATTATCAGCATGTACATCTTCGTGTCTCTGTTTGTCTCGATGATCTTTGAGAGCTTTTCGTATGTATATCAGCAGAGCAGCGGCATGTCCATTGTTAGTCGGGACGAGATTCGACGCTTCAAACAAGCCTGGGCAGAGTTCGATCCAAACGGTACCGGTTTCATTTCAAAGGAACAGTTCCCTCGCCTTCTAGGGGTAGGTCTGAGTCGATAGGGCTCTTTATTCGGTGTCACTGACAATGAGCAGGAACTTTCCGGTATATGGCAGATGCGGATTTACGACGGTGATTTCACCGTCAGAGCCATCCGAGAGGACTGCTCAGTGCAGCCGGGTGATCCAGTCAAACCAGCAGCAAGAAGAGTGGATGGCATCGATCTCGACAAGTTGGCAGAACGTGTTAGCCAGATTCCTGTGGCCGAAATCCGGCAGCGCCGTGCACGGATCAACATCTTTTACCAGGAAGTCATGTCGACGGCTGATCCAGACCGTGGCATTCCCTTCACCGCGGTTCTGTTCCTTTTGACGCACTACAACGTGATTACGGACTCTCGAAGTCTCCGCTTGGAAGAGTTCCTTCGGCGACGAGCGCGACTACAAAGAGTCCAAGAAAGCATCCGCAGAAATACAGTGGTCGGCTTCTTTGATACGTTGCACTGGTCTCGTAAGTTTCGAAAAGCGGTCGAACGACGGAGGAACTCACGCTTGGGTGCACCACCTTCTATTCCTGTCCCTGAAATCTTTATTGAGGATCCCGACGACAATATGGAAGGCAGTAGCGGCACCGAGCCACGCGATTTCACCTCATCTACACCATCATATACGCCAAAGAAACAATCAATCAACCTCCCACCCATCGACACGACCATGCCTCCCCCTTCAGGTGCTTTGCGAAGCACGTCACCGGTGGACTTGGAGAGCTCGCCGCGAAGTAGCCCAGTGCGGGCGAGACTGGGATCAGTGGATACTGCCTACCACGGAGCAACAGGAGCAACGAGATCGTCTCCAACAACGCCGACACTAGCCCATAGTCGGCACGGCAGCAGCGCCAGCGGGCTAGATGGGCAGGGTATGATGGAGAGCTTTGACAATTCAGCATGGGGTGAGAGTATCCGCAGGAGCTTTACGACGAGGAGAACACGAAGCGATAGCACGCGAGGGTGAGTGAGTTTTGAGTCTGAGAGGGTGAAAGAAAAAGAGATGGTAATATGCTTGGCACGATGTTTCATGACGATTCATGACCCAAGTCTTTTGGTTTCATTTCTTGATTTGTGCATATTAAGATGGGAACGAGGTGGATAATGATACCAGGATCCGAGATGAAAATAGATGAGCATAGCGAGGGCGTTTTCACCTTTGATGTGAGGGAATGAGATTGGGTGGATGACTGAAAAGAAGACGGCGAATATGCACTGGCACCCAGTCATCATGTACATCATGCACACTATATTGATTATGGAACTCGAGCGATATGAGGTTGAAGAGGGTAAGAGAGCAAGAGAGCTGCAATGTCTGTCCAGCGACGAAACGGAAATCCCATCCATGCATGTTTGTGGAATCATGGCTTCCGTCCGCAATCCGGCTGTCCCGATGCATTCTGCTCCGTACTTGTACATATTATCATGTACAAGGATTTTTGACAGGAAATCCAGAAGAAGCTTGTGGCTGTGTCGATCTTCCAGGATGTGTAAATGACCACCCTTGTCTATGCCTGGAATTGTGGTCGATTTCATATCCCTGTCAACCAATGTATCACTTCATGGGGGAGACTCTTGATGGAAGATCATGTGAAGGGGAGCAAATGTTGCACTTTCTCTTCCCGCAGCCGGTTTCGTGCTGCGCAGGTTCAACTGACAAGATTTCGTCCAACAAATTATGTATCAGAAAATGCCATCAGACGCGATACTCACGAGACAAGAGAGTTACGAGTACAACATTCCACGATGATACACCAATAAACAGTGCCTGTTCTTCCGCCCCCATCGCCCCTCCCCCTCTGTCGCTTGTATTAATCTGCCAGTACCGAGTACGAGAGCTCCCTACCTACGACGACGAAACAAAAGACCCCTCTCTCACCTGAGTGACCTGACACCGATAATCCTACAGATCAAGGTTTGGGCTCGCTTGTCGGGCCCCCTGAAACGCCTGCACGACGCTCATCGCGTCTTTGGAAATGAGATGAGCCAAGCGGATCAAACCTTGGCTTGGTCTCGCAATCCTCTTGTACGTGTTTGGCCACAGTCTCAGCCGCGTCAAGCTACGCCAAAACACGCCCCAGTCGTGCTAGTGGCTTCTCGACCCTAGCTCAGGGTCCATCGTTGCCCTGGTCAGTGGAGAAGTGCATCAACTTCGGGAACAGACTGTGGATCAGTACAAAAGTTAGGGAGATCGGGAAAGTCATATTGGGGCATATTCACTCTCCGAGGCTTCCTCAGCAACGGTGCAACCAAGCTGGGATCTCTGCCGCAACAGTGGCTCCAGTAGTCCCTGTTCCGTGTCAAGGACCAGTCGCATATCAAAGGGGGAGAAGGATCATCAGACGAGACTAGGGGGTGTTCTCTTGATCGCTTCAGACACTCGGGTACCAGATTCCAAAGCTCCAAGAACACTGATGTTTGACATTAGGTACCACCAAGTCCTGAGCTTGTTTCCCTCCGCATCCTTGATGGCTTCCAATACACTCCTCCACCTTTCCCTTCGCAGGAAAGTTATGCAGGAGCCATTACGACGAGGCCCATTATTTTCAAGCCCCAGGGCAGGGAGGGGCGTGACATTTTCGCTCCCTGGATTGCTTGCCCTTGTTCCCGCAAATGTTTCTGGGCGAAACTATTGCCTGCATGTCTACGAGGTATTAGTTCGCATACGGGGCCGTCATTACAGGGAAGCAGTAGGCCCATGCGCAGGGTGGCTTGTTACCTACTTTACTGCGTTGATCCGGACGGCTTGTCACATAACTTTGGATCTCAACAATCCTCCTCCAGGAATTAATATTGTGCTGACCTTCTCCAGCTTTTGTCTCCTTTTCTCAGCTCTTCTTGTATATCACTTCTGTTCTCAGCGTCTGCTTGTGCTTTCGATACTTTTGGATTGATATTACGGCAGTTCCCCTGGGACCACTTGGGCAGACCTTGATACACCTGGGCCGCTCTACCCCGTTGACCACATTGCTTAGCTCAAAAAGAGTTCGACCTGCTGGCCAAGGTCGCTCAACTGCTCAAAAAGGAGCTTCTCAGACATTGAGACGTGGGAAGGAATTCCAGAAACTCGACGTCTACATAATTCCATTACCATCCAGAAAGATGGCAGTTGCACAGTTAGTCTCTCTCTTTGAGGCTCTACACGAAGACACATCCATTAAACCCATGCCCAGGACCTTTCGCAGTCACACCTCGTCCTCGAAAGTCCGTCTCCATCTCCAAACCATCTTTAGTCACAATCCTCGACGCCGAACGTCAGCAAAGAGTCCATCGGGCAACATGTCTTCGTCGTCCTCACCGGCGCCCTCGTCCATCCGATCCTCACCGAGTTCCTCCTTCAGCAGCTTCGGAGGTCGACGACACCTACCTACCAATGACCTTGATTCGGCTATTCTGTCCCCGATCTCCCCACTGTCAAGCCATCACATCCGTCGCCAACCCTCTGCCATCGACCTAGCCCTCGAGGCAGAACTGTACGCCGACGAAGTTGAGATCATTGGGCTGGGACTACTAGAACCCCGCCCTCGAGCGAACACAGCTACCTCGACAACATCTTCTTCCACACAATGCTCAATGATGGAATTCATGAATGAAACCATGCAAACACCGGTGGTGCTGGATGGTATCTTTGAGGTCATGGAACGTGCATGAGCCACACAGCTTCTGGAGGATTTGAGGAAGACAACGGAGGGTCGGACGACTCAGCTCAGCCAGACCTTTCAAACGGAATCAATGGATGTCCGTGGTCAACCCCATAACTCATCAACATTTGTTACAATTCTTGGGTGGGCCTTTTGATGTAAGACGAAAGTTATGATGTATGCAAATGAGCAGGGAACCTTTCCCTTTTCTATTTTCTGGTTGGGTTCTTCGGACTTGGGAATTTTGGGCAGCGAGGAACAGGAGGTCATGTATTTTACGATACCACTTTAT
This sequence comes from Fonsecaea pedrosoi CBS 271.37, assembly GCF_000835455.1. NCBI lineage: Eukaryota > Fungi > Ascomycota > Eurotiomycetes > Chaetothyriales > Herpotrichiellaceae > Fonsecaea > Fonsecaea pedrosoi. Next base: position 1,153,319 of record NW_013550615.1, on the reverse strand, counting down.
AGCAAGCTAATACAGAGGCACAGAGAGCGATCTTGGACATGATGAAGAGGGTCTTTCTGTTTGTACATTACATTGAATTCAATGCGACATGGTTTCGACCGCACTCTTTGCAAGGGGACGCGAGGGTGGGTTTACGGCCACCCAGCAGGATTCCAGAAGATACAATACATGTCACTGTTTTCCAATAGTACTACAACTCCTTCCTAAACAGGGGGGTAAGTAGTCTCCATATCTGCAACTACCCCATATGTTTAGGGCAAGGAAGAAACAATAAATATCTCAGTTATTGATTCATCTCCTCGGTCCCTCTCTTGTACCTAAGCTAGCCTTGAGAACCCGAATACGTCAGTGCGGAGTCTCTGCAAAGGGCGCAGACTACTACCAAATCTGTTGCCACTGCAAGAAACAGGAAAGTAAGAACTACTCTATACGTTGGTGAAGAGGGGGAAGAAAGAACCTTTAGCAGGCGAGCAGCGGGTAAAATAATAAGTGACAGAGTTTCATGGCTGAGTCAACTCGTCTACCTAGGCATCCAAGCATCATCGGGAGGAGCACAACAAGTAGGGCTGAATCAACCTTACCACCCAGCCCACCTTACCTAAGAGCAGTAAAACCAGCAAGTTTTTTGGGGGCCCGTCTAGGCACTTGTAGGGAGGAATCTGACAAGGAGTGGGGGGCGCCCTTCCTCCTACAGGTCACAACCACTGCTGTTACGGACGTACCTGCTTCCAAGAGTCCCGCCATCAGCCAATGCGACTTACTTGTACGGTGAGAAACGCAGTCCTGGGAGTCTTGTCGTCCATCCACAACCTCGGCCGACAAAGATTGAAGAGGTGATTACTATTCATCACCGTCTGCTCACACCATTTCCAGCCTAGCATCAAATTCCACCCTGCTGCACATGGATGACACCAACTGCCCCATCAAGCAAGGATCGCGCACCTGAGGCATCTGGCCGCATCTCAGACCCTGCCGGCCATGTCTCGGGCTTCACGAACATGCCATCATCCAAGCCCGTTCAAGACCGCCCGCTTGGGTTCGACAAGCCAGGCTGCTCTCAGCTTTTTATAGGGGGAAACCTTCGTCTGGTCGATGGCCCCCCTCCCCAAGATCTTCCCGGTCGTATATGAGGCACATACCTCTGGCAAACCCCGAGGGATTCTGACTAATTTCGCGGGCCTTGCGGACAGGTGTGTTTAAAGCAGCCGTCCATCAGACTGGAAACTGGTATTACAAGTCGCTTCCCGCTGTTTGGCTCCTAGATACCTCTCGAGAGACTCCACGCCCTCGACTGTCGACCGATGCCCACTTGACGGTTCTATTGACAGGTGGGATTGCGCAGAACATTGACTTGTGGACAAAAGAGGGAGAGACGGTGTGTGTGTGTGTGTGTGTATTTGAAAAAGACACATCTGAGAAACCCATGGTGAAGCGCCATCGGGTGGCGGCATTCGACGTTTGATATCTGATCGGAGCAAAACGAAAAGATAGCCCAGCCCATAGGCACCATCTACTCCTTACCTCTATCGGGAAATTTCGACACGAGCTTGCTTGGGCCAGAGGGTGAATCCACAGAGATCAAACGCCGTGGTCGACCGTGTGACTTACCCCAGATTGTCTACTGGCACTACCTCTCTGCCTTTCCCAAGCACCCTCTTCAGTCAGGTTCAGTAATCAACCTGGTGCTGGTGCCCAGGCAATGTCCGTCACGATGCAAAAATTCGGAACAGCGCAGGTCAGCAGCCGAGCATATTCGTCCCTTCAATCAGTGCTAGAAGACCCCTTACAGCTCTTCATGACGCCCGATGCCGTCCAACGTCCCGTGCCTGGAGATCTGGACATCTTGTCGGCCTCTCGCTATCCTCAGGGACTCATGCAACCTTACGAGGACTTTGAACAGAACCCGCGTAAGCGAAAGGCAGCTGCTTCACCCAGCCAGCTATACGGGGGCATTGTGTTAGCTGCCACTCCGGGCGATGATAATTCATCGGGGGAACAGGACCAGCCTTCGACTCGAAAGAAATCAAGGTCAACCAAGCGTTCGTCCGCAAACGATGGTGAGGATGCAGCAACCGAGAAGAAGCAAAGGGGTCGACCTCGACTTGACACCCACGACGAAACGGCGGCTGACCGTCGACGGACGCAGATTCGGCTAGCCCAGAGAGCATACCGGCATCGAAAGGAAACCACCATCTCAGCGCTGAAGCAAAAGGTCTCCGACCTCCAAACCACCGTCGAGCAAATGAACCGGACCTTTTTGGCTTTACACGACAACATGGTCGAGGCCGGCATCCTGACCTCGCACTATTCACTGGGTCGTCAACTCCAGGCTGCCACGGAAGAGTTTGTCGCTCTGTCCAAGGTGGCATCACCTGAATCCGACGAGGAAGAGGAGGCCATTGCCAAATTTACCAAAGGTAGCGATGAGCCGCCCTTATCCGAACCAGGTGAGAGCAATAGAGGGTCTAATGTCAAACCAAGCGCAAAGCCCTCGTCGCGGCGACCAGCCCGTCTCGCCAATGCAGGCCGATCGGTCAGTTTGGACCAGGGCTCGACCGACGCCGAGGCAGACGTGGAGGAGTTGCCATTGATAACCAAAGACCACCATCCCTTGGTCGCCCTTACAGATACCGTGTGGCCAACGGACAATACCAGCCTCCAGGGCTTGGATGATCTGATGTCCTTCAGCGCCACCATTCCCGACGTCATGCTATTCGACGATCCCTATGAGAAACTGATTGTGGAACGGCCTCTCAAGCCCGCCCACCAACCCGAGGGCTCCTACACGTACAGCTTCCAGGAAACGACGTTTGCTCGTCGCCTCCACCGAATGTGCCTAGAACGGGCGTTTCGCAACCTGACGAACCCGAATGTCGACCCAGAGTACATCAAACGGGCTTTCCGCTTCACTTTCTGCTTCTCTAACCGCAAGCGGATGCTGCAGCGCTTCCAAGAAATGCTCAAGCGCAAGGCGGGCGAGTCGCTCGAAAACTGGAACGTGCCATTCTTCCACATTGGTGGGGCGGGAACGCATTTCCCTCGTCGCGACGACAAAGGAAACCCGGTGTATCCGCCGAACATGATCAGTCCCGCCAAGGCATTTGGACCTCAACCCTACGTCCAGGCCGAGACCCCGCGGATGGAGACGTCGGTGCAGGAAATGCTCGAGAATATCGGCTTCGGCGGGGTGTGGTTCGACAGCCACGACGTGGAAGAGTACCTCAAGACCAAAGGCATCTACCTGGACGGCCAGAGTAGCTTTATTGAGGTCGATCCAAGTGTCCTGCCACTTGTAAAGGCATCCCTTGCTTCGAGCGATGGGACGTCGAGCTCAGACCGCAGCCCGCTCGATGCAACCCTGCGCACGCCAAGTCCTATTATAGGTGCCGAAGGCCTGGCCGATCCGATCACTGACCCTTTTATCGCCCGCGAACTGGGTGAGATGTTTGCCCAACCAAGCACGTTGTTCCCTTCTACATCTACATCTTCATCTTCCTCTTCCTCTTCCTCCGTCCCCGTCAGCACTGTTTCTCGGAACAATGGAAAGCCGGTCGACGATCCTTGGGCCGACTTTGCGGCACTCAACCCTACATCCTCACCACTTACCTTTTCCGATCTCCTCAGCAAAAAGCCGAACCCCCTTATGTTCGATGTGGACATGTTCCTCGAGCGCATGATTCTCGGGAGTGCCTGTCTGGGCCGAGCTCCTGGATTTAGAAAGGAAACGATTGACGAGGCTCTGGTGATGAGTCTGCAAGAGGGCTTTTGAGAAGGTATTTATCTAGCTGGTGCGGTGCATGTGTGACAGAGAAAGAAACATACTCTGACGAGAGGTTCAGGCCCCTTTTGGGGTATGAAACTATTCTTTGAAATTCAATGGCGATTTATTTTGGTTCTTCATCATAACTCTTCTTCACTCAAATAATGTAAACATCTATGACACGACATGACATGGTATATATGGCTGCAGGATGTATGGTATAATATATACATAGCCAGTGATAAACATGGACTTGCTTTTCCCCTTCAGTCGTTCATGCCTTTGTCTACGGAGAAAAAAGGGAAAGCATAGCATACATATCATATCACGTTAGTATGCGTAACCCTATTAGGGCTCTTTGTGCGTCTGTGTATATGTTCTCTCTCTTTCTTTCTCTCTCGCATGTGTGCGCCTCACTATATAGAGGTAGGTAGGTCACATAAAACATCTACCTAGAGACATGTAGAAATGTTCAGCGAGATGTATGTACGTATGTATGTATGTGTACCGAGTACTTGGATCCTCATGCGGTACGAGGTCTACACGAGGTCTACACGAGGAAGAAGAAAACGGCCGAGGTTGACTTTGACAGTAGTAACTCGAGACCCGGGACACTGTATTTTACTGTCGTGCATCAGTGAAATGGTAATGGCGATGGCGTGTAATACTGCATGTGATTGTACTGCACCGACCACAACCACTACTGCTAGTACTGTATTTCTTTATTCGTTCAGGTCGTCTATTCATTCATGCATTCATTCATTCATTCGCTCAAACGCTCAAACGCTCAATCGATCGGATAAACCAACCAACCAACCAACCATGCACTTTTTTTTTTTAATCCCGAGCTTGCTCCAGGCCTACCCTAAGCCTGCCATGCTCGCTCGTCGTGCCGAGTATTCAAGGACATCCCAATAGACGTCCACGTGAAAAACGCCAGCCAGCCACCTTCGCTTGCTTGCTCCCTTCCTTCCTTCCCTCTTTTCTGTGGTTGGTAAAGGTCATCACTGTGAGTGAGTGGTAGTAGTACATTCCTCCCTGTTGAAACCGTGGGTATTCCGTGTACAAGGTAGACTCCGTCCGCCCTTCCCAAAACAGGCTCTGATCCTTTTTTTTTGGCAGACGCTCCAATCATATCCGGGGTATCATCGTCATTTCATGGCTGGCGAAAACAAGTCATGCGTGGCTCTTCAAACTCCCCTTGCCAACAGGAGTCCCAATCAAGAGCCCATCAATACATATGCCCAGCTCGGCCATCTCTCCTCAGTTTTGAATCTTAGACAGGTTGCGTTGCCGCGTTGCGCTGATGGATTTCTTGTTATTCCTGTCTCCTCCTCCTTCGTCTGGTCTTGACTCCCGGTCTCCACAGGATGCCTCGACAATTGTTCTCCCCACATTGACACTTGACCAGATCCTCCGAGATGGTATGCTCGTCGTCGTCGGGTTCGGCGTCGTTCAGGTACGAGATGCGTATCTCCTCGCCGGCCTTGATGTCCCTGATGGCGAAGAAGGCGAGGTCGTACACCCTCTTATCCTTTCTGTGGGTCTGCACAGGGAAAGACCTAGCATTGGGGTTGCAGCTGTGATTGACAAATCGCATGGCAGACCCAAAGTCCACGCCATCCACCTGATAAGGCTCCTTGTTGCCGGCATCGTTGAACCAGTCCAGCGAATAGGCATAGCTAGGTTGGTGCTCCTCCACCGCGTCTTCGCGGAGTTCCAGTTCGGCCGTGGTTATCACCTCGCCCAGGTATCGTTCGATGAATTGTCCTTTGACAATATCTTTCGACGAGCGGACGCCCCAGCCGCACTTTTCAGTCTGGAAGACTTCAAGAGGAACGGTGCGACCTTTGCACACGACCCGATTCCAGCAGTCGTCACCGCACCCACAATGTTCATTACATTCCGTTATTTCATGCCGGTCCGCGCCGTTGTTTCCAAGCACGCTAGCAATATGCTCATCCGAAAGCACAACGATCCCATCGGGTCGGCGGACGTAGATTTCCACCTGGGTTGCGCGTCCCTCGACTTCCTTGGTCATGCATGTACAGGTGGATAGTGCGCAATTCGTGCAATCACAGCCAGAGTTCGTCGAGGTCGGTGCCACCTTGACTTTCGAGCCGATGATATAGTGATCGATGAATTGGAATTTGCCAGCAAGTCGTTTGTCATTTATGTCGTTGGAGAAGGTCAAAGGTGGGCACAGGCTTTCGTCAAAGCGGCTGGTGAGGATATCACGCGCAGCTCGGGCGGGATGGATCAAGCTTTTGTTGAGAGACAACTGATCAAGTGACTTGGAAAGAGGTTCCATCTCCAAGCCGATATTGCTGCGCTTCACCTTTTTCTTCTTCTTCGATGCCGCGTCCCGCATAAACTTGACATCGTCATCAACGCTGAACACGGCCGAAAATCCCGTTGTTCCAAAAAGTTTCTCCACTAGTTCCGGGTTTTCACGAGCTAACTTTGTGGACTGCTGCAACTGTGCGAAGACCCTATTCTTCTCTGCTTGAATCTGAGCCTTAGACTTGGGTAAAGGGCCTTGGAATTCCCTGAGAAGGGTTTTGCGTTGATCTTCAATCACCACTTGAATCTTTGCGCCATTGTTGTGGCGTGGCTGCGAAGTGGCCATTCTAGACCCGGAAATTGGTCGCGGGATATCGATCCGGAACTTTTCCGAAGGAGAACTGTGGCTGGCTCGATCATGACCTGGGTTCATGACCTTTTTTGGGATAGTCGCCGCCATTCTCTCATGTTTTTCTGACATGACGAATTCCCCCGGACGGGAAGAAGAGGTGCGCTTTGACCGGTCGGTATCTTGTAGCCGTGGCTGCACGGAACTGAACCGCTGTTTTGAAGAGGAAGGCATGTTGTCCGCAGACGGTATGGCAGACTTCATCTGTCCAAAGGTGGAAGTGGCACGGCTTTCGGGCTGTACACCAGTCCGTGTCGGTAGGGACGTCGTTTGTGGGTCTCGTCCAGCGGTACTGTGGGTAATGGGTGAACCGTTTCCAAGATCTCTGACTTTCTCATTTGACAGTGAATATTTTGAACGGACCTTCCACGGCGAGCGTTTAGGTGTACTAGCCGTTGCTCCATTCGCGTGATCACGTGCCGACGAAGACGCTGGAGGAGTCGCGGGTCGGACAGGCTTGGCATTCTCAGAGGGCGGATGAGACCGCGAGAATCCAAGGCGACGCTCGGGACCATCCGCCGCCGCGGGCGTCTGCGATTTTCGCCGCTTTGCAAGAGGTAATACCGTAGGTGTCTGTAATAATCAGTCAGTGGCCATGTAGGCGGCGTAATTTCTAGGTTGGGCGGCGAGGAGGAAACACGTGTCTGCATCCACGGTTCGGGGCTGCGCGAGCGCGAGCCACACAACAAGCAAACTCACTTCATCGTCAGAGTCTGATAATTCAATTATGACCCTTCCTGTGTCTCTCTAGAGAGGGAAACAATACAGTTAGCATTTCTTTGTCATGCAACGTTACTCGCGATCCGCATATGGGGTGGCGGATGAGGTCAGTCCGCCACCCAACACGGTGGGCCATAACAACGACTTTCTGTGCTGCTTAAAAGAAGACAACAAGACTCGGCGCGGTTTTAAGATGTCGGTTTTTTTTTTTTTAAAAAAAAAAAAAAAAAAAAAAAAAGAGAAACAAAAAAAAACCTCCTCTAAGAACAAAGTAGGCATTCAAGAAAAATAAGCATGATCTTAGAACAGAAGCCTTACATACCGCGGTGTCTGTTGTCTGATCGAAACTGCGTTTATGAGCCGAACCAGCCCCATGCAGTGTAACCGCCATTACCCGCCCGTTCGGCCCCGCGCCGGCCTTGGAAGTCGTTAACGTCCGGATTTCGGCATTCATTCGTGAAATAGGTTTAATATCGAGCTTAGAAACGGTCGAATAGGGCTCTCCTCGGGTGGTGGAGGAGAGATAGTCGGGTTGTTAAGAGAGTAGGAAGGTGAGAATTAAGTCGTAAGGTTGGGAGGCAACGACAAACCGCCATGCCAAGAGGGCACCTGTTTAGGCACTATGCCTAACTAAGTGAATCTAATTGTCTTACGTAATACAATTTCATTATAATGTCATCACTTTTTGTTCGAGTCTTATTTAATCCTCTATAAACTCCTAGAAAACCAAATTCTGAGTTTCTCGAGTTCAAATAACTTATTATGATACGAGAAATATTGTAATTATAATGCTTGGAGCAACATGTCCCATATATCCATTCGCGGTTCATCAAGATAGGCCCAAAAGTCACCATTATCAGCGCATGCTAAGTCGAGGCTATGTCGCAGTCGATGCTAGGATTGCTCAGCTCTTCAAAGTAGTCAAAGCAGAGGCAGGTGTTGGATAGAAACTCTTGGTGGCGAGTATTATGTATCACATCGCGGAAGGTTTCCCCACAGCTTGAAGCTCTCTCGGTGGCGGGCGTGCGGGGTCCAATATACCTTCCGTCGCACAGGCTCTAAGTCTTCCTAATCCATACCTACATTCTAAGTATTAAAAAAGATACTTCAAGTAATGCAGATGTGAAGACACCTAGACTTGTTATGTAAAGCACGTGAAGGCGAGAAAGTCATGTTTACCTACATATGTAGATTATTGTTTCCTTACCATCAGGGAAACACTTCGCCAGACGCCTGAATTCTGGGGCAGTTGGCCTCTTCGGACTTTTGTAGGCCGTAAGATGATGCCATCAGTGGGCCACGCGCCCTACAAATTTGTTGATTCAGTTACAATACCGCAGCGTGCTCTCTTCTAACGCATCACAGTCATGGCTCTCCTAGGCTCAGGCCTTCTCCTTCATCCTCCGCGTCCTGTGTGTCATCGTCAAAACCCATCCCCTCGTCGCCCTCCATCTCATCTTCTAAGCCGCCGACTAGATATTTCTCGCCTTTACCTTCAGTAGCATCACCAACCATATTTCCATCCTGCACTTCGCAGTTCGTCAACGAGCACTTGTTGCCGATCTTGGCCTTCTTTCCTACAACTGTACCTGTCAAGACACTTTTATCTCCGATTGTTGCGCCATCCATAATCACACAGCCTGTGATCCGACTTCCTGTGCCGATTGCGACCGAGGCCCCGATGACGCTGTTCTTGATCACGCACTGCGTCGCGATTGTGCTATTACTGTCGATGAGCGTGTCGGAGCGAGATATCGTCACCCGCGGCGCGATGGTGGCGGTAGCATGGATTTTGGCTGGGTGGGAGAAGGGTGGCACTGCTGATTTGTTGCCCAGGCATTCTTCGATCGACGGTAGCTTGGCGAGGGAGAGTGAAACGGACAGTAAGAGGGGAGTGTTGTCCACCCGGCGCACCAAGGGCGCGTCCGAACTTGCTGGGAGTATGTATGAGAGGATGGGAGGAACGAGCGGCACATGTCCTGATTCTTCAGAAGCTTGCGATTCGCTATCTGCGGAGAGGATTCTGTCGTCTGAGTCCCTTCGCACTCTTGATGCGAGCCGGGCTGTGCGTGGCGCATCTGTAGACTGGGGCAGGGGATGATTTGTGACATGAGTACTGCTCAGTGATAACAAATCGATTTCCTCCTCAATTGGCCGTTCATGTGAGGGGACCTCGTTCTCTTTAGAGCTGAAACGGTGTGTGAATATCTTCCGCGCACCGAATCGTGCACGATAGCTCGGTTTGCGCCATTCAGCTTTTGCCCACGTCCCCACGAGGTCTTCGCTGACGGACTCAAAGTCTTCGTTGAACTTGGCAAATTCCTTCACCCAGTAGGGAAAGAAATAGATGTGTGAGTCGCGGTATCTGGTCATGCACTTGATTGCGCCATATTTGCGGAGGAGTGACTGTCGAATCTTCCAGGACTTGTCCTCCTCGCACTGGTCCCATAGCTCGGACATGGGCATCGTCCAGACCAGTTTGCGAAGTACTCCCTGGGTTTGCATAGTGGCAGTTTTGGAGAGAGGCAGGTCGTGCTCAGGGTCAAGCTTGGAGGTACACATAAAGTCGCATTCTTCGCCTTTGACGCTCTCCTCCCGATCGGCCGTGTTGTACCATATTGAAAGGCCACCCCGCCGGCCGCGTCGTTCACCTCCAAGTGATAGCAGCTCATTTCGTGACGTCTCAAAGTCTAGGCCTGAGGTAGCACCAATCCCACCAGGGCCGCCTAGCCTGGTAAAATACGTCTCCAAGAAATGGTCCCCTGGTATATCGCAGATCAGGTCGCAGGGAAGTACCAAGAAGTCTGATTTGATCACGTGCTGCACCTCTGGCAGCCTCAGCAGCTCTGCCGTTGGCGTTGTGTACTCTAGAGACTCTGGGGCCAGGAGATCGGCCGAAGGCGACGGAAGAGACGTGAGGTAAGGGTTTTGAGCCAGAGCAGCGGCAATCGTGTCCTTGGATGTTGGCGGGGTAATAAGGGTGATGTCTGTCACACCCATTCGATAGCACCAATCCAAAACATACCAGACCATGGGCCGGTTTGCGACTTCAACGAGGGCCTTGGGATACTCTGCAGGCACACTGGTGAAGGTGCTGAGCCCGATGCCCGGACCGCACAGTATCAGAGCTTGGAACCCCGTCTGAGGCATCTTGGTGGCTTTGTGGAAAAGCTTTCTTGAGAAACCTGCAATTGCCGGCTGCGTTTTTATATGCCCAGCTCGCCGTGACTCATACCGGACAGGGTAATTCGACAAAGCGAAATTGCGCAAGGGTGAGGGACTGCTCACTTCGCCTTGACCCACGCTCTCGTCCTGATCGAGACTCAGCGCACGGTACAGAGACGGCGGAACTGGCTGATACGGAGGGGTTGCTCCAGGCACACCCACCCGTCCTCGAACGATCGCTGAGAGGCGTAAAAATTGGACGCGCGGATTTAGTGACTGTCGAGTCGGGATCTGGGCAGCGCTATCGGTCTCCTGGGTCTGGCGAAGCTCGTTGGCGAGAGAATCGATGCCGTCAACGTCACGCAGAAGACTGATATGATCTACTGCTTCAGAGGTCAAGCGCGTCTGCATGTAGATGAGAGACTGTGACATTCTGGCTACAAAATTCCAGGTCTGACCAAAGTGTATTCAGGCTGGACTTGGCAAAGATCCACAGTTGTCGAGGCGGCGAAAAACAAAGTCAACGTCCGCGGGGTGTTTCTACAATACGGACCACGCGATTCACTTCATGGACGGATCGGCAACATTGGTAACACAGTTCAATAGCTCAGATTGTGCATGTGGAATGTCCCGTTCTGGTTCATCTTCTGTGGCATCTGGCACGAGCCAGCGCCTGTGCCCGTTTGGCTAATTCTCTGGCCCCTCTCATTGTCCGCTCACTCTGGCATGCTCGCTCCTTTCAATTTTCTTCTTGGGCGGCCTGCTGGGCAGTGCTCTCGCCCTCGTGCTCCGCACCCTCCCCGGTGCCCGCGGCCTTCTCTGCATTCCAAGCCTGTGCCAGGACTTGGTTCAGGGCCTCTTGGAAAATGTGACAGTTGTAATCGATCAAACCCTTCTTGTTCTTGGCGTCGTCGTTCTTGATGACGGTGACGAGGCAGAGATACCTGAATCGTATGTTAGAATGGAATGGGGTCTGCAGTAAGTTTATCTTACCTATTCATCTCCTTGAGATAGATCATGGTACCGTCATGGATAGTCATGGAAGACTCTGTTTCCTGCATCTGCTCTCCAAGAACCAAGCCGTGCTTGCGCTCATGCCCGTAAAGGTCGGTGATGTCGACAATGACGTCGATGTAGTCAGAACACATTTCGTACACCTCCATGTCAACTGGTCTGGTGTCACTGGCAACGTAGATCTTGCTGAGGATGTCGAAGAGGTAGGCTTTGGCCATACCACTGTTATTCACAAGTGTGTTCATGAGGTTCTCCAAAGTGTCGAGGTGAGGAATCAGCTTTTGAACGACCTTGCTGAAGGCCTCGAAGATAGAGTAGTCGTAGATGGAGGTCATGTGGTAGCTGACGTTGGGGTTGATGTAGCCCGCGTCATTCAAGTCATCACCAACGCGTTGAGCAATGTCTTGGTAGATTTCAGCTCGGAATTCATCATTCAAGCTGTCGATCTTGTGGATGAAGACCTCGACGTTGACATGAGGGAATGTGGTCTGGAGGTTGAGAATGGTGGTGGTCAACCGGTTCAACGACTCGCTGTAGTCGTCTTGCGCGTCGATGACCCAGACGAGCGCTCCAATCTCAGAAAAGATTTCATTGGTGTCAAACGTGGGATCGAAGTAGTCAATTTGTCCAGGGAAGTCCCAGACCTGAAAGTCCATGAAAGAGTGCATTGTATCTTTCTGGATACGAGTGGTGGATTCGAGGAAAAGGGTCTCTTGTGGAGGCATCTTGTGGAAGACAACGCTGGTGATGGACGACTTGCCGCTTCTGCGAGGTTGTCAGTGAATGGAGATCGAGGGAATTGAAGGAATTGAAGTCATCATACCTGCGCTGACCCATCAGCAACAAGCGTGGCTTGTTCTGGCGGAGTCGGCGATCCATGTCTTCTGATGTGATGGAAGAGTGAGTTCGAGATGTGGGAGAAGGCTGACGCTCTTGTGACGAGGAGGGAGACTCGGGTGGGCGAGAGAAAGGTGGCTTGTCAGTGTTATGCGCACTCAGAGCCTGCTCTTCATCGCTTGGAGTTTTGAGAAAGGGTCTGATGTCAGTTGCGTCAGTCTTGGGAGGCTCAACGTAAGTGTAAGCGGCAGGAAAGTCAGGAAAGCGGTTGCGCTCAGCGTTTATAGAGGCCATCCTCAGTTGCTCTTCAAGAGTCGCGCCACTAGTCGTGCTAGTCGCTTTGTCGTCGTCTCGGCGCTCCATCTTGGAAGAGTTCTTGTGGGACATGTGATGTAGGGGAAAGTGAGTCGCCGCGGCGATGGGAAGGAACGATAAAACAATAACCTCCATGTTTGTCTCCCAATTTTCGCGGGTCTGGTACAATGTTGCCACAAATTCACTGTGCTGGCCTCCTTTGCATCTAAACAAAGCAGCCAAAGAAGGACAGACTCACCACCTAGCACAGTCCCAGAGATCACGTTTTGTATACCCTGCTGCTTACTCTGACATCTCAACTCGACCTCATTTTGTCCGTGTATACAGCTTTCTCAATTCAAAAGTGCCCCTAGCCTGACGTCCTGAACAAGCCGCCTTGATTCTGCAATCCTAGGTGCGAGAGTCCCGGTCCAGTCACCAGGAGACAGGACTTCGGAACGGAAATAATGCGAGCGAGAAAAATTCAACAGTCTGAAGAGACCAGGAGGAACGTCCAAGAACGTCTGCGGAGACAACCAAGCCACTGCTCTACAGCTCCCTTCTCCTGTCTGGTGAACCAAAAGTCATGCCTTTGATCAACATTGTGTCTCCAAACCTTGCTGATGTTGAGCTGATAGTTCGGCCTGGAAGTATATTTCTCCGTAGAAGAGGAAATACGGGGGCGCACGAGACACCCATGACGAAGATGACGAGCAATACGGTCGAGAGTTTACCTTCCTATCCTCAAACCTTTCTTCAATACCACCACCACTAATACCACCCTAGTCCCCCTTAAGAAATCCCATCTCTGCTCGGGTTTTTGTCATCGACACCCTCATGACGTCAGTACGAGCTTACGAGCACAGTGTGTTGAATTCAGTTGGTGCTAACGCATGTCGACTGAAAGCGGTAACTGGGAATATCCATTTCAGGTTATATTCAGTGCGCTGATGGTTGAGGGAATAATGGGCCTACTTCATGTCGTTCAAAAATGAGCCAAGGCGTGTCCTGCCCCTTAATCGTCACGGAGGGCATGCAATATGACTATTTCGATGCCCGGATCGCCTATGAGAGTTTTTGTTATGTGCAACGTTGACCGCTTACACCCTTGCCTCCACCGTGCAAAGTCCCGCCAACGAGGTTCGGGAGGTATTACGGAGAGTACTACGTCCATTGGAAACCCTTCACGCGAGACCCGGAGCGTCAGCAGGACAAATTTAAGGACATTCTTCGGCCGTAGCGTCCTGGATGATGACAGGAAGTCAGGGAGGGCGGCAACTCTAGGAGAATATAACGCGACAAGTTTTGAGTACCTTAATAACAAGACTAGTAACAATGGGAATTCATTGGTTGAGATGCTTTGGTGTGGTGCCAAGGTCGTCTTCCCAAATATCCCTTTCTAATGTTTACAATCACGGGTATATCTTTTCCTGGATCGAGTAGTGCTCTGGTTTCCCAACACGAGGGAATCCAGGGAAGCAGGCAATAATTTCGACATAAACTAGGTACTTGTATGAGTAAGAGAAATGTGGCACCCTTGGGCGGCCCATCGTGCCCATGTGGACCACGGGCGGAACTTCCGTTGTAGCTTCGGTGGATTTCTTTGTCATGTGTCATTCTCAGAACTTGTACCGAGTTTACATGCGACTCCGTAGATATTTTCCGGCATGTTCCTGCATCAGGGATTCCTCTTTCGTTCTCCATCGGTAAATAGTTGCTGTTTTCAGATACTCTTGTTGAGAACTGACCAACAACAACATTCACATGTCAAACACTTGCTGGATCAAACGGAAACATGAGGAGGCATGGAGAGAGCGCAACCAGCTGTCCTCTTATCATACTTCTCACCTCTTCCCACTCCCTATCATACGCCCTTGATCCGATCGTTCTCTTGCACCCCTTGGCTCCCCTGTGGAATGTACTATGATTAACATTTACATCTCAATCTGACATAATGCTACTCTGTTCTCCAGTCTAACGCAGGCTTACCGTCCTGGTGTCGTTCCCGATCTCGCCTCGCCTGCGCCTGGCTCTTCCCCCTTTCACGTCGAGGCTGCGCGCGGCCCCAGTATCCGGCCCTTCGGTCACCATTTATCATATTTTGAATTCCTGCTTGTTCCTGTTGGCGGAGTTACTGATGGCCTTTAGAGAGACAACCATGAAATTATAAAGCATCTATATTGCATGTGTACCTTGTCGACGTTGAAGTTTTGCCCCTTTCCGATCTGTCACTCCTCAATTCCACAACTATGGACCCATCCCTACATCCACAGCCTTGTCGGCTTCTGAGTCTCCCCAACGAGGTCAAACTCCATATCGTCGATTATGTGCGTCTCTGAGAAGAGTCCCCAGGAAAAATCATGTAACTGAGTTACTCCCAGATCGATACCCGCAGAGACCTCTACAATCTGTCTCTAACATGTCGTGCCCTCGAGGACATTGTCATTAATCGGCTCTATTACAACGTCGACTTTCATCTCCCTCAATTCCCTCTGCCTGGAGCAGTCGCGTTCCGAGATGCCCTCGTTCAATCTGTTCGAGAACTCACAATCAGAAACGGCAGGACGCAGAGAAGGAATTCGGTCTTCAAGCGCAGGAGAATATCAGATGCGGGCTCTGTGGAGGGCCATGTGAACAGCCTACTTGAATATGTTCCTAGCAGTCGAATGACGAGCTTTGCGTAAGTCAGTTGTACACGAGAGGGCTGGCTTATACTGATTGTCCCAGACTTTTACACCAGAGCCCCCTAGGTCGCCAAACGTTGACGTCCCTCGCCCAACGACACGAGCGCACCCTCAGGCGCCTCCATTTCTACGACATTGCTTCTTGGAAAGAGGGAACACTGGTTCCTAGATACCTGACAAGTCTTGAGGCCCGCACCGTCAATGATGGAGAGGCGGTGGAAAACATCCTAGCTGCCAATAGAAAGTCAATCGAGAGGTTGTCATTAGGGCAGGAGAAACAGCTGATCGATTCTTACCAATCGAGCAGGCTGAGTTTTCTCCAACAAATCCAGCAACCGCTAGAGACACTTTTCCCCTCGTTATATCGACTGGACACCTTCCCTCAACTACGGGAGCTGTCGCTGCAAGGCCTGGATCTGACTCCTCTACGGCCATCTTCGATTCCGCATGCCTTGTTCTTCTGCCAGCTGGAACGCTTCACCTTGGAATCCTGCGCTGGCAGCCATGATCTCCTTGAATCCATCGCAGGAACGTTTCACTGGGCGTCGACATCCCCGGAGGCACCCCAGAACCCACGCGTCAGCCCGTCCTTGAAACACTTTCTTTTCCGACACGAAAATCCTACAACCCCCCTCAAGGAAGCCCTCGTCCGCTTCCTCAGCTCATTCACCGGCCTCCGGACCTTGTCCCTATTATTTGAAAACGGCGCCATACTTGAAAGGCCGAGCACGTTCATCGCCGAACACGGTCCCACCCTCGAAACTCTTGTGTTTGAATCCCGCATCCAGCCCCGTGAACACCTCTCTATTGACACTTCCCGCCCCTTCGGCGTTGGTGGATACAGTCATGATTTGTGGGAGGAGTCGATCAACGACATCGCTCGCCTCTGCCCCAACCTGAGAGAACTCGGCATGGGCTTCCCCTGGAATGATGAGATGATCCGACTGCGAAAGACCGCTCTCCCAACGCTCGAGCACCTGCGAACCATCCACATCCGTAATTTCCCTGAAAACCAAGTATTTAGCCAAGTGGGAGACTACACCATCAAAGAGTACGCGACAAAGTTCGTCGAATGGGTCTTTCCCTCCTCGGTCGGAGGAACAACACCATCCCTGACACACCTCGCCATCGGCCCGACACTGTACGAGTCTCGATGGAAGATCATGCCTCCTTCCATTGCCACAGATGCAAACGCTTCCACCACCCAGCGCCGTCAGCAAGCGACATCGCGCGCACAGCCACCCGAGTTTCTACGCACGCACCACTTCTGCCTCGACTGGGCCAAGACGCGCTTCAATCGCTGGAGCTGTCTGATCACGTCCGTCTCGGAAAAATACATGGAAGAGATCACCGGCCAGAAACCTCTGGGCGGTGTCTTTGAACAAGTCTGGTTGAGGTGAAACACTTCGATGCGGTTCTGATTTGTTTTACCTGGGGCATGAAAAGACGAGCCAGGCGCTCACCTCTGTTTTTCGATCAATTTCGCAGTCTCCCGACATCGGCGTCTCGCCTGATCCCTTGCCAGATTCGGTGCATCATTTGGGATGGATTGGGTTATTTCTGGACCATTATTTTGGAATCTTCTGTTCTCTGGCGGTGTGGAGCTGCCATTTATTGCATCATTTTCATCCTTTTTTTTCCCTCTGTAGCGAGCGAAACGATACCCATATAGACCGACCGACTAAAATGCATTCAATCTGGGGGGTTTAAGGAAGAGTGTAATAAAATAGAACGAGCATTGGTGTCATCCATTTTGGAGTGACAAGAATAGAGCATAGAAAATAGTAATATCGAAGATTTCCCCCAGACCATCGTCACTACATGCCTGATCCGATGAAAGGGTACGAGTACTGAGATAGATATAGATAGATCGAAAGTCATTCCCAGTGATCGGCTCAATGCATACATATGTTTATATGTACCGAGTATCAGGTACCGGGTACCGAGGACTGAGTACCGAGTACATATTGTCCCCTTTCGGGGTCGTTCTCATGCTTAGGCTTCTGTGTGGTCTGTGTCTAGGTCTCAGTCCTTGTCAGTACCTGTACTTGTCCTTGTCCTTGTCCTTGCCCGGCCGTGGCTGGACCCGTGGCGTCGGACTTTCTGGTGGCGTGCAGTTTCCTCAACCTCCTTGTTCTCCAGTCAGCCAGGTCTTCGGCGGAAATCTGTCCCCGCGTGGAGCTCTCTTCGCGTCGCTGGCTGACGGCCTGCTGCGTCCTCTGCTGCTTGAGGAGGCGGTCCTGTTCCACCACGCCTTGCTCGGTTTGTTGGCCTGCCACGTCGATTGGGATGCCGTTGCTGCCTGTTTCTAGGGAGGCAGAGAGGGAAATGCGTCTGCCGAGTTTGTAGTCCCATTCCCAGTCGCCTGACTTGCCGCCACTCTTGGCCGTGACTCGTGTCGCTGTAAGGACCATTTCCTTGTCCACGCCCTTGAGCATGTCGTACATGGTCAGCCCTGCCATAGACGCCGCGGTGATGGCCTCCATTTCGACCCCGGTTTTACCCTCGCAGGCCACCGTGGCTGTCACGAGTACGCCACCGAAGAGCCGGTCCATATCGCTGGGAATCCCGACATCTCCTTTCCCTTCTGATAGAGGATACGGCAGCTTGTCTGTCATAAATGGTTCCAAGCGGACTGTGGCACCCGTGATATTGAGACCCGGATGAGCAAGAGGGATGAGATCCGATGTCTTCTTCGCAGCCTGGATGCCCGCTATCCGAGCCACGGCCAGCGCGTCGCCTTTTCGTAGCCGCGATGCAAACAGCACCCCGTAGGTCCCGTAGTGGGAGAAAAGCAGCAGAGTTGTTGCTGTCGCGGAGCGAGACGTTGGTTTCTTGTTTGCGATAGAAACCATGTGCGCTTCGCCATCAGCAGTTAGGTGAGTGAGGGTCGCGTCCGCGCTGGCTCCTGTTTGGGACTCTGCTTGTTCCCCTTCAACAGACTGTTTTGATTGTTCATTTTCAGTCCACCAACTTGGTGAGCTTCTACTACTGCGTCCGTTGTGAGGGCTCTGGTGGTGATACACGCGCTTCATGATATCTCGAATCAGATACTGGCCGTACGATTGCGCTCTATACCTTGCTCTCGAGGCTTTCCCCTGTAAGGATCGTTGTCGGCTCTCGTCCCAACTACGAAAGGAATTTGCAGGAATATTTTCCGGCTTCTTTGTTGGGACACGTCGGTACAAGGACTGGCCATGAACATAGCGGAAGGGCTTATGCCTCAATCCGGCCAGCGAGGTTGAGACACTGAACCTTCTGAGCCCAGCAGGGTTTGTCGAAGATAGCGAAGAAAGGCAGCGAACTTGAGACCACGACAGGGAAGGTGTAGGTTGGTGCAGCAGATGCATCGGAAGCGAGGATTGGTGGAAGATATTCATGGCGTTACCATAGCTGGGGAGGCATGTCCGAGGCGGCGAAGGAGACATAGATTGTTTGAGAGGAGCGTCATCTACAAAAGCACAATAGTCAGCTAAATCACTGACCAGATGAAATGAGCTGAAGAGAAAGAGGAACGCAGACACGAAATAGGTCTATATTCATCATATCGAAACTTTGATATTGTGTACTGTTGTTCCACATAGCCGTTTGTCGTGGCAGCTCGAAGATCTGGTAAGAGAGAGGAAGTCAAGGCCTACCCACCGATAAGAATCATTGGTCTGTTTTTCATGTTCTCCAGCTCGCCAATCCCAGCATGCTTCTCCTTCTTGCGCTTCACCGCCATGCCAATGACATTGAGCAACTTTGCTTCCTGTTCAGACATCCCTGGCTCTCCAGTCGCAGACAGTCGCTGGCGGTGATTTAGCTCGAGCTGTCGAATAGCCTCCATGGCTTCGGCGTCAATCGGGTTGCCGTGATTGGATTCGCGTAGAATATCCCGTAGAGAGACTTCGGCATTTCCAAAGAGGCAAACCTTCAGATTGCCATCGGAGGTAATTCGAAGTCGATTGCAAGTGCCGCAGAAGTTGTGCGTCATGGACGTGATAAACCCGATTCGACCAGCAAAACCTGGGACTTTGTATGTCTTGCTCGTGTCGTTCTTATGATCTCGTACCTTTTCGACATTGGGATACTTTTGGCGGATAAGAGCTAACATTTCCCTGAAGCCTAACATCTTTTTCTCCGACCATTTGTTACCGTCAAATGGCATGTACTCGATAAATCGCACCTCGAGATCTTGGTTCCTGCCAAGTTCCACAAATGGTAGAATCTCCCGCTCATTCAAACCCCGCATTACCACACAATTGATCTTAAGTTTGATGGCTGCTCCCATTTTGTTCATTTCAAGTATGCGATTGATAGATTTCATGACTGCATCGTGTCCATTTCTCCGCGTCATGATGGTGAACTGGTAAGGATCGAGTGTATCCAAGCTCAAATTGACCCCAGTCAGTCCGGATTCAACCATGGAATCGAGTTTTCGATGTAAAGATATGCCATTTGTTGTTATACACAATTCTTTCAGACCATCGCCCCTCAATTTCCCAATCTGATGCATGAGATCCACAATATCTTTTCGAACCGTAGGTTCACCCCCGGTCAGTCGAATCTTGTCAACGCCCTGTTTAACAAACAATTCCGAGAGATATACAATTTCGGGGGTTGTGAGTAACTGCGCGGAAGGAGAAAGCGGAACACCTTCCTCGGGCATGCAATAAAGACATCGTAAATTGCATCGTTCGGTGATTGATATGCGCAGATAGTTATGCTGGCGCGAGTAGTTGTCGGTCAGAAAGGACGAGAAAGGTCGTGGTTCGGACTCGTTTCGTAAGCCTTCGAGTCGTGGCCGCTCGTTCTGAGGCGCGGAAGGGCTCTGGTCCTGGAGTGTATGTGCCTGCCATCGCGGATCTGCTGCTGCAGGTCGCTGGGGTTGGATGTTCGTAGCGGTGGACAACGGGCGCTGAGGATACCGAGGAGGCTTCGAGTGGCGAAAAGTTTGTGGCCTTGTTTGGCGCAATAGAGTGGCAATCATCTGTTTGAAGCTGGCTTCAGCCATGGTCGGAGAGAGTGAAAGGTGAGAAGAAGCTCCAACATGTGGACCGAGGGGAAAAGTAGAGGTTTTGTCATTAGCAGAGCTGAACTATTCGGGATAAATAATAAGGCATTGCAGAAGCAATCTTATACGCGGATGACATGTTAGCAATGGGCAAACCATCTATCTCTAGATTGATATTAGTCACTGTGCAGGAATTTAATGGCAAAGAGGAGACGGAGATGTGAGGAGAAACCAATGCAGTTTGCCGAACTTGGTAACCTCGCGCGAGATCCGTACGAACCGCAGGAAGCAGGGACGAAGATGGGTTTAAACACGTGACACAGACATCAGCCACATATCTCAGCCACACTCGCCACAGCTCCGGCGTTAAAGTTTGATAAGAACGAACCGATTTCTGCTCGGCCGACGAAATCTGAGAGACCTGTTTCATTCTGCATGAGATTTTGTCGGTTGAAAGATGATAAACCAAGGTGTCAGATCGCTCATGTTGGAGTTCTTTACTCAATATAGAACCATCCTCTACGGGCTTGAAGCGGAGTTGTGAATCGACGTCCTACATGATGAATGAAGCACGGTCAGAAACCTCTTCTCACCAGTCATTTGCGAGGACCAGAGAAATATGATGGCCGTGGTTAGGTTTGTCCACAGTCGGATCAATGTTTCGCGTGTCCAAAGTGTGTTGGTGGTATTTGTGAGTGTTTCGGAGCCGCGGTGGATTTTGGCGCCTGAAAATTGAAGCGTCGCAAACCCTGGAGTGATCGCCCAATCAGTAGAGTCACGTGACTACAAGGAAGAGTGAACAAAGTTGAGTAATAACACCGGAGGCCTTTCCGCGCTTTGGTCAGTGGTGCCAGGAGATCTGCCAGTGTCCCATAGCCACAGGTTTGTCGAGTACTCAGTACAAAGGAACTCGTACTCGTAGGTCTGCCAATGCTTGCCGGTTCTTGGCCGTGCCTCTGTAAGATTCATGGCAGCCTGAAGACGGAGGCCAATAGTTCAATGATTGGTGGAAATCACGTAGTAGATGCGCTGATCACGGGGAGACAAAGCTGCCGATATGCCGGGCTCTCGCAAGACAACCACCAAAACCGGACCCCTAGAAGCCACACGGGCCAGTCACAGGCGCTGCAAGGGGGGGACTCTCCGACACAGCCTCAGCACTTGCCCCCAAGTGTTGTGGCTCTTGCGCGCTCTCATCCGGATGAGCCCTGCGCAACTCTGGCTTTGCCAACTTTCCCTCTCTTGCTGCTTTCCCTCTTCTCCCTTCCTTGTTCCACTTCCCCCCTACGATCCTCACTTGACTCTTCAATCATTCCCTCGTTCCATCACCAACACGCCCTCGCTATTTCACGACCGATATACAGACACCTTCACGTCGACTTCAGACGAGAAACTTCACATGAAATCTGATTGACGACCTTGTGAACCCTGTGTACCTATTTTTAGGCTGCCTTTAAAGCCGTGCAGGCTCCTAGGCCGCGCACCCTCTAGTAAACCACCCTCAACTTTACCATGAGTTACCCTACTTCACAATCGAGCATGTCTCAACTCAACACCACGTTTGACCCTGACTACGATTCTTTTTTGAACCTCGAGAATGAATTCACACCTGCAACAACCTCTCCAGACATCAAGTCAGTCCCGATGCTGACCCCTCAGTCGTCCATCCCAGGCTCTGCAACCTTTGCGTCGAGCTCGACTCCTACCACTTTCCCGGGACCCAGCTTCCAGTACGATCGATATCATCAACAGACTGGCATACCAATCGGCGCTCTTGCAAGCACTTTCAATATCAACAAGGCGACCGGGTTACAATATCATGAGGGGAATGGAGGCTTCATTATGCCAACAGAGACTCTGAACATGCCTTTGAGCGACTTGGACGAGTTTGACTTCTCTCGCAACCCCGCTGATATGGATTTCGAGACGGATTCGCCAAACGGTCTTCCAATGTTCTACTCTGAGGCTGGGTCTGGTCCAACTCAGTTCGTCAGCCCAACCACTTTGGTGTCCCAGAATACCACCACTTCCGCTCCGAAAAGAATCTATCCTGGAATGCACAGTCAGCAGGCTGCTCAGGCCAAGGCGCAACAGGCTCAGAAACAGGAACAGATTGCACGACAACAGCAGCCCCATCCTCAAAGCCAGAAACCCCTTCCCGGTTCAGTAACCGTCAAAACTCAGCCGGCCAAGGACCCACTCGTCGAAGAAAGCATCTCTAAGGTCTTGAATCGGATGAGGCAAGCCAGCGCTGTTTCCATGTCTGATGACGACAACTCTCCTGTGACAGGAATGTCAAACATGCCTCGCTTGAAGAAGGACGAAGATGACATGGATGAAGATGAACGTCTCCTGGCCAGTGAAGAAGGCAAAAAGCTGTCCAGCAAGGAACGTCGCCAACTCAGGAACAAAGTATCTGCCCGTGCATTCCGTTCCAGAAGAAAAGGTATACCCCACTGTCTGATTTGTTTTCGAGACATCTGCTAACTCCGTCCTCAGAATACATTTCTCAATTAGAAGGAGAAGTTGCCGCCAAAGCTCAAGAGGCCAACGACTTGCGTGCTCAAAACCAGCAACTTCGAGAAGAAAACAACCGTCTCACCGACCTCACGCGGATGTTGCTATCGTCTCAAGCCTTTTCGGGCTTTTTGCAAGAGCTCAGCCAGTCTGGCTTGCCAGCACCGAACGTGCAGAGTAACCCTCAGCAGCAAAAGCCCGTTACAAGCAAGCCTCAGCCCCAATCTCAAGTCGTGAAAAAGGACATCGGTTCAGACGAGGCTGCACATAGCATGCATATTCAGCAGCCTCAAGTTGGGATGGCGCTAATTCCAGACACCCCGGTTGATTTCTCTGTCCTTCAACCATCAAATGGCTGGATGAGCGCTCTCCCTACCAACGACTTCCAAGTCTATGCCGTCACGGGACTACCAGAACCCCCAATCCTGGACCTTGAAAGTCTGTCGGGAAAATCCAAATCAAGCCATGACTCAAGCAAAGGGGGAAAGGACATACCCCGTATCCCCGACCTACCCACTTGGGGGCCAACTTCGACGTCACCAGAAACGCCCAAGGTCGACGACTCAGTCTCCCTCGACCGAGAGAACTTTGCATTGTACTTCGAACCGGCTGTCTCTAATTTTGAAGATGCACTGGATTGTACAGAGCAGGACGCAGAACTTTCTGATGAAGAGAAGGCGGCTCATTTGCAATCATTGTGCCATGGTCTCGACGAATCTTGTGACAAGCTCGAGCAGTATCTGTCGTATATGAAATGAAATTCTGCTCATCTAGTAATAGTGGGAAGTCAGGAAAGTGATGACGGTGGTTCTCTAAAATAGGTTGAACACCTGGCTCACGGGTTGAAGACATTTGGGCTCTTTGATGGCCAATATATAGGGTCTCGGTATCATACTCATTTTCATTATGGTGTCCATATCTCCTTCCGCAAGCTTCTGCAACCCAAGTAACGATGTAGAAACGGTATCTCACGCGAACTCTGACAGACCCCACTTGAACACAACTGAACGACAGAATAGTCGGATGACTTTGTATTGGCTCATGTGTAGTGTCGTCATAAAAAGGTTGAAGGTTGTCACAAAATGGGGGCGTAGGCGACGCGAGGCAGCGTCGCAGCCTCGTCAACGGGCGCAGTCACTGACACTTTTTTTTGGTGCACAACATCATTCCTCCCATCGCTGAAAATTTGCGGAATACGCCCTAGACACTCATTTACTGTGACTCAACTGTCTACCTGATCCTAGGTGTGCTAGTATATATACCCTACTTCTGAGGGCTTTGTACTGTGGACTGGATCATGCTCTGACACACATTCCATCCCCACTCAGTCGCCGTGGCTATCCTGAAGTCAGTCTCTGTCTTTCCTTGGGCAGACTCTGCGTGGCAGCTCATCGCCAGGGACCGAAATTCCTCGATCCGTCCCTTCTCTCCTTTTCTTGTGAGACCTTACCGCTGGAGTCGACTTCCTGAACTCTTCCGGAACCCAAAATCTTATACGGCCAGACGACAGCGGCCGCGCCTGGGAGCAAAACGTTGTGTCTCAACAAAAGGAAGACTGATCTGGGATGAAGGAAGTGCAGGAATACAAGAGAGAGATTTTAGTGCCCCTAGAGCCCGCCTGAGCATTTCCCGCCCGCCTGCGCAGAGACTATCTACAGTCTGGTCGTGGCGTAAAGCCTACAGCAAAAGTGGTCCACCGGGACAAGTTGGCATTGAGGAACTGTCGACCACGACCCTCCCAGACTCCCACACAATGCGTCCGCAAAAGGAGGGTGCCAAACCGGTCGGGGTGCGCACAAATTTCCACTTCCAGTTCATTACAACCCCCACCTCTGATACTCCTGGAACGGCGCTCGTATTGCACTTCGACTCCAAGAGATACATATTTGGGGAGATCACCGAAGGAACTCAAAGAGCAACTGTACAACGTGGGATTGGACTCCGGAAAGTTCGTGGCCTCTTCCTCTCTGGAAAGACGCTCTGGAACAATGGAGGCGTTATAGGCCTCATCCTGTCAATGGCAGACGTGCAGCAGTCGGAGATTGATGAAGACACCATGAAACGTCCTAGATTGCACATACATGCAGGACCAAAGCAGCTACACTCGTTTGCATGTGCGCGCCGATTTGTTTTCCGTACGGGGATGCCATTGTCAGTTCACGAGGTCGACGTTTACAAGAACAGGACCGATCCGAAGCCGATACACGTGGATGAGAATATCCGGGTGTGGGCACTGCCCCTCGAGGATCGCTGTAGCATATCCACGCTACCTAACAGAACTGAAGGGTCTACTATGGATGAGGTGCAGTTGGAGAGGGAGCAAACTTTACGAAACGAAGTTGTGAACAACATGTTCGATTCTGATTGGAGGCGTGATCAACTCTTGCAAGCAAAGCTCAAGGACATCAAACTGCCAGCAGTGGTGTGGGTGAGGGATCCCGAGACGAAAACACTGACCACTTATCCTGTTTTTGACATGGATAAAACCACCCTTGCGCCCGACACGGAAGTCCTCGTTCGCAGTCCCTGGCCTGCTTCAACTGTACAGGAGCTCCCACCTGCAAGGGGCTTGCCGGAAACTGTTGCGATGTCCTACATTGTAAAGGGTCATCCTCAGCGTGGTGAATTTGACGTTGCAAAAGCAAAGGCCTTGGGTTTGCGCCCGGGGCCAAAGTACGCAAAACTGGTGGCTGGGGAATCCGTCGAGAGTGATGACGGTACCCAAGCTACAATCACGCCGGAAATGGTCTTGAATCCAACTCGGCCGGGCAGAGGGTTCGCATTGTTCGATATACCCTCCGCCGGCTATCTTGAAGAGCTCGAGCGACAATTGGATGACCAGGCCGACTGGATTTTGGAGGGAGTCGAGACCGCAGTCTGGATGACCAAAGGTAAAGTACTAGAGGCGGACAAATTTCGCCAACTGCTCCACAAACTCAAAGACCTGAAGCATATCATCTCGGACCCTCATCTATGCAATGACTACATTGCCTATGATTCTTCCGCCATATCCTCGGCCAGACTGTCCCAGATCGCACCAAGCCTGTTCTCCATCCCCAGGTTTGACAATTCGAATGCGTATCGAAGTATGATCGATACATCTGTGGTTGAGCTAGACAATCTCTTCGACAAAGTCCGAATCATACCAGCGAGGAGAGGTCTGAAAGTGCATGTCGAGCCCCATCCCGCCATAGATGATGGTGAGGTCGTATCCGGCCTTGACTTGGAGGCATTTACAACGCCTCTAGAGCAAGCAGTACAAGAAGTGTTGCCAGAGGATCTGTCAACGTACCGTGCTTCAGACCCTGGGTTCAGAAGTGGCATGGATTTGGATGAGCCGGAAATCGTAACGCTAGGAACCGGCTCAGCAGCTCCCTCAAAATATCGCAACGTCTCATCTCTTCTTCTTCGCATGCCCAATGGGATGGGGAACTACCTGTTCGATTGCGGTGAAGGTACTCTTGGTCAGTTGAAAAGGCTTTATAACGCTGATCAGCTGGATGAAATTCTGTTCAACCTCCGAGGAATTTGGATATCGCATCTTCACGCAGACCATCATCTGGGCACGGTGTCGATACTAAAGGCAGTATTCCAGACTGCTCAACGACTGTCCGATTCTGGGCAACGTGATCGTCCCCCACCTCCGTATATGATGTCTGAGATCAACATGATCGACTATTTGGATGACTACGAATCTGTTATGGGCATACCGACCGATATGCTCTGCACCCCGATCGCCTGTGATCCCCACAGAGGCCTTTTTCATCGAGGCAGGCACTTTGAGATGCAGAATGACCTTTACATCAGTGAACTGCGCACTGTGAAAGTCAGTCACTGCCATGGTGCACAGGCCGTCTCTGTCACTTTTAAAAATGGGTTCAAATTTTCCTACAGTGGCGATTGTCGTCCCAACGAGGCATTCTGCGAAATTGGCGCCGACTCAGACGTCCTAGTACATGAAGCCACTTTTGACGACGGCATGGAAGGTGATGCTATGGCTAAAAAGCACAGCACAACCGGCGAGGCTGTGGGTGTCGCATTGAGTATGCGCGCCAAAAACCTCATCCTCACACATTTCAGTCAGCGATACCAGAAAATCCCCGTCTTCAGCAGTGTCAAAATGCCAGAGCGTGTCTCCGAAGAAGACTTGCTTGATGACGTTGATGCTGAGGTGATCAACACAAGTGCCCATGGCAATGAAGACGGCTTAGAATCGGAGTATCATTCTACACCAAAATTGGATCCTTCGTCGTGGGCACAACCTGACTCGGCCGTGCGTGACCTCAACATCGCTGTGGCTTTTGACCTAATGCACATGCGTGTCTCACAAATTCAACACATGAAACGCCTGTTCCCTGCAATCTCCAAGATGTTTGAGATAGAGGAGGAAAAGAGAGCCCAGTTACGCATGGGAGCAGCCGCTCAACAGAAAGCAGACATAGAGAGCAGGAGATTAAAGAGGCTGCAAGCCCTGGAAACAAACAAGAAAAAGATGGACAAGAGCAAGGAGAAGCACATGAAAAAAAACAAGAAACAGGGACTGGTAGAAGGAACTGCGGACGAGGCACAGAGTCAGCGAACACCTGGGGGAGCGCAGGTGAGCAACGGTGATGGAACAGCAGCTCACCACCCTGCTCTTCCCGCCATGCTCGATGGGCCCACGGCGGAGCACACAACGAGCAATGGAGTTGACATTGGTAAGACACGCAACACAAGGACCAGTGTGGGTGTGAATGCTAAGCGTGCTCAGACCGGTGACGGCTGCGAGGTGCCAATGCTGGACGTGGCGGCGCGAGGCAGCGTCTCAGCGGATCTGACCTCTACGGAACCGAGGCCTGGCGACGATGATGGAACCAGCACTGAAAGTCGAGCAGCAATGAAGAAGCGCAGGCTCGAATAGTCTCCTCTCTGAAAGTTGACCGGACCTGGCAGCTGGTATTGCTTGCCTTGCGACCTGCTGGACTGGAATGGAAAGGAAAGACAAGGCTGCATCCCAATATCAGGCCGCTAGTCTTGGTACTGTTCTTGTTCTTGTTACTTTCTTTCGCATTGATCACTTGTCAGCACTCAGATCGACTCACCGCAAGCACGATGATCTGGAGGTCAAATTACCTTTTTACCTAACGCTACATAAATCGATAGATGGACGGATAGATAGATAGCTGGATAGAGCTCTCCCAGACGTAGTTCTACCCACTCGATTGAGCCCCATGCATCTCATCTTATCTCATCTCTACCTTGATTATTTGGTGCTCTGACGAGTGACACGGGCTCTGTATTTACGGGTAATCCATATGGTGGTGGTAGACGAATCATCTTGTATAGAGGATGAGGTAATTGAAATGTATATATATGTACACCTGCATACATATACAGATCAGGCTCGCCAGGCTCACCAACTCGGTACCGAAATCCTAGTGGGTCCTGGAACATATTTATCACAATACATATAGACACTTCTGACGTTGTGAGAGACATTTGTTCGATTTCGTATTATAAGCATCTAACAACCTTACAACCTTACCCGGTATCCCTTTCCCTCCTTCTCTCCAATCATCCTAAACCCCTACCTATCGAGGCCTAGAAGGGAGACCATCCTTGATGGACCGGACTTCCTAGACTGACTGACTGACTAACTGACTAACTGACTGAGTGAGTGAGTGGTCAGGTCTATCTCCTCCTGCCCTGGTAATACCAACCAAGATCATTCCTCGATGCGATCTCCGACTCGTACGCTCCGCTCCACGTGGATTGGACGTCGTCCCTGCTCTCACTGACCCGGGATCGGCCCTGACTCTGGCTCTGGCTCTGGCTTTGGTGTATGCTTCTGCCACTGCTTTTGCTTTTGCTTTCGCTCCGACTGGGAGAGCTTCGCGATACTGGACTGTCCCGCAGGCGCACGTTGCTGTGGATGGCGTGGGTCAAGCTCCTTCTGTCGTGGTTTCGTCTTTCACTCGTGTGCACCCTCACAGAGAGGCGCTCGGGAGTCGACTTCTTCCCCGTCGCCGCCCATGCCCATGTCGATGGTGTGGGGGGCGTGTCTGGCGACGAGGAGCTGGGGCTTTTGTCCGGAGAGGTGGAACTGATCGTGTCGTCGTACAGGTCAAGGATCTCTTCTGTTGAAGACACTAAACGCCGCGAAGGCCTCGACGGGTCCTGCCGCACTACCGGTGTAGGAGTCGATCTCGGTGAGAGTGTGGTCGTACCTAGATCTGCTGCAGACCGGCTGACTTCATCGTACAGACGGAGGAATAGATCTGATGCCGAGGATGGGGGCGTGAATTGTCCTAGTCTAGAACCCGGTACAGGTTTCGGACTCGAGGGTGTTTCAGATGTGGTTGTGAATGGAGACGGGGCGACGAGGTCGATGTAGGTCTCTGCTGCACAGCGTCTCGGATTTTCCGATGGCAGGTTGTGTCCTGTACCTGACAGAGCGCAACCTTTAGATCGACTGTGGCTTTCAGCGTGCTCGTGCTCGTGCTCATCCTCATTCACTCTGGTTGTTCGCTGGCTACTTGCAGAGGCATGACGCTTCTGGGTCTTGGACACCGTGGTTGCCACAGAGTAAATGCTCGAAGCCGAAGCCAAGACAGGGTCTGTTTCCCAAGAATCTCTGGAAGAGCCAAATAGCCCGTGTACCCTGTCGTTGGCGGCCGGTCGTATTGGTTCTTCTTGTCGTGATGTCTTCCACTGTGACCGCGGCGGTACGTACTCAAGCGTTTCCTCCTGGTGAGTAGAGGATTTGCGTGTCTGTGAAGAAGCAGATGGTGGGTCTTCGACAACGCCAAAGTGTGATGCGCGTTCAGTGGTCGAGGAAGAACGTCCGTAAGGACTTTGGCCTTTTGTGGATGGATCACCCGACACAGAGCTGATATCTGATTCGAATGGAAATTTCATGTGAGGACGTGGCTGATTTGGAAGGTAGGTCGTGCTGGTCAGCGCCTCGTAGGCATCCATGCCCGGGAGATCGTCTTCGTTCGGTTCTCCTGGCACACCTTCTCCGGCATGATTGTCACAGGCCCCGTCCAGATTTGCTGATCCTGGAGCTTCGTGTTCAGGGGCAACCGGGGGATTGGGAACAAGACGAGAGCTACCTGTGCGCTTGGCTCTTGTTCTTCCGCTTTTCGTTCTGCTCAGCTTCATGTACTTGTATTTCTCCTTCTTCACTGCTTCGACATTAGCTCTTGTCTTCTTCAGCGCCACTGCTTGCTCCTCATTCTGGAGCATAACGGTGTCAAGGTCGATATCTTGACCCGTCGCCCTCTCCACACATTTCGCCAGCGCGGCAATCCACACCTGCACCCATGATTGGAGTCTCGGGGTTCCATGCGCGGCGACGAAAGTTGACGTTGCCCTCGACCTGATTGTCCACCTCAGGTCCAGGAGAATCTCCAGATCACATGTAATGCGGGACAGGATGCATGCACGGCAGCGGTCACTTTGGTAGGTCCACTTCGAGTCCTGGCTTGAGACCAAGAAGGTTTTTGCGTAGTCGTCTGGTGTGAGCCACAAGGCGTGCAGTGCCCGAAGTCTCATGACTCGATCGTACTGCTCTGGAGAGAGCAGATCGCAGTGTGCAATGAGATTGTTGAGACGGATTCCCACCTCAAGCTGGACATGATGCAGCACGACATCCACGGCATCGTAGTGTAGGGATTTGTGTTGCTGGCAGAGGTGGCCGCGAGGCGGCAATAGGATATTCTCCAACCGACTCGACCTGAGAAAAGAAGGTATCGACTTTACCCCCTTGGCGATTCGCGATGACAGTACTTCTGGAGCTTCATTGGGTCGGAATTGTAGGAGTTTCGCAAATGTCGGGATGCACACAGACGGGATCTCTTCAATATACATCTTGTCAGCACTTCTCTTCTGGTTTTGAGAGTGTCACCGAGAAAATCTCTCACCTGAGTCGTGCTCGTCGCGTGAGCCTGGGATTGTGAAAACAGTTGCTTCAGTGACAGGCTTCAACGAAAAAGGTCTGGATAAAGTCTGGGAGGTTGCTGTCAGGAAGTAATTTGGTTAGCTATGAAGGGGTTGCGAGGACAAAGTTCGGAGGGCATGCATGGACCTTGGGAGGTTTGCACTTTCATAGGTCTACCTACAGACAATGGATCAAAGAAAATGTGCCGGACAAAGGAGAACTGTAGTCATTGTCCCTCATCAAGGCATTGCAATGTCAAGCAGACATGGAACGATTTTGCTTTGTCAGGAGGAGACTTTGACAATGAGAACGAACGTCACCGTGGCTGCGCTGCCTGCGCCGACCAACCAGGACTTTTGAGACTTGAGAAAATCAGGCTTGAGTATTGGAGTGAGGCGGGGAGACAATTCCTTCTTGTTTATTCAAATATGCAAACCCCAGTACCACCATGACCTTTGGGCACCAGCCCGTATTTTGTACACATTACCTTGATTTGCAAGAACATAGTAAAGGCGCATAGGCTCTTTCCCCCCAAAACCCCATCATCTTGATCACATTCCGGTTCCTTGCCCTGTGCTCCCTAAAAGCAGTGCCGAATATGTACCATGAAAAATCTGGTCGTAACAGTAAACATTTTATACACCGCTGTTCAATGCATCCCGTCCGCGTGTAGAATTGCCGGACTTCTGCTATGAATCCCTGCGACGCGATCCGATATTGACTTGGCATCGAAACCACTCTTGCGTCTGGTGCTTCTCCGCAAGGCTTGTTTGACTTCTTGTTCTTCCCTTGCTTCCTCCTCGAGTGCTTGAGGTCC
This sequence comes from Fonsecaea pedrosoi CBS 271.37, assembly GCF_000835455.1. Classification (NCBI taxonomy): domain Eukaryota; kingdom Fungi; phylum Ascomycota; class Eurotiomycetes; order Chaetothyriales; family Herpotrichiellaceae; genus Fonsecaea; species Fonsecaea pedrosoi. The sequence goes on along the minus strand of NW_013550615.1, from coordinate 1,121,902 downwards.
AGCATTTTCTTTGTCGTCAAGGACCTGCCTCTGACTTGACTGAGCTTGATGCTCTGCATGACCCTTGTCAATGATTGGCGAGTTGACAATGTTAGCTGCAGCTGCAGCTGCAGTAGCATCTGCGTCCACTTTCTTCTGGGCTGCAATCCTATCGCGTTGGTAACGGGCTGACACATCACCACCGGTCCATGCGGTATTAAGAAGGCGGTCCCAGAATGTGAAGAATGGTTGTGAAAAGTTAGTCTTAATGCCCCAACTCTGATGGTGCACGTCGTGATAAGCCGCATTATTCGAGGTAATGTGTTGCAGAGGATCCCACGGAAAAGCATATCCGCAATGGTCGTCAACCGTCTTGATTGACGAGATGGTGAAAAACCACATGCCTTGTCTAATGGTCATCCCGGTTGTCAAATAGGCCACTCCCGTCCCAAGCGTGTCAAGCATGAAGCCTTCCAAAGGATGGTTGTAGAGTGCTCCATACGCGTATGGAACATACAAACGATGGTGCCGAGAATGGAAGGTGGTGTAAAGAAATTTGTTCATGTGCATGGCTCGATGAAGGAAATATTGCCATGTGTCTACGATCAGAGTCGCCACGACAAATTGGATCAAAGGAATGCCAACCCAATAAATCGACTTCGCGGTTGTCATTTCCCACGATGCGAAAGATGGTGTGGAATAGATCCCTCCCACCAAAGCGCCTGCGAGTTGAGGATAGTCGGGTTGAAGTTTTCGACCAAGAGACATAGCATCTAGACCAATGAAACCGAGCAATGTTGGAATATATCTTTCGGCGAAACGCAGGCGCTGTGCCCAGACAGCAATATCGTAATCCTCTTTACCGATCGTCTCGACAGGGTCAAAAGAAGCGATTATCAATCCAAACACTGTCTGGACTATTTGCTGGATAATCACGTCCCGAAGGACCTCGAATCTGGTAACATGATTGCGTTTGAGGACTTCAGCTGGAGTGTGCAACCTGTACTGCGAACACAGGTCATAGGTATCCAAGATGTGGAAGAACAGTGAGACAACCCAATAGGCAATGATAGGAGCGAGGAGCTGAAGGAGTGGATCTGATATGCCCGGGATCATAGAGGGGCGGGGTTTCAGGGTATAGGAAGGGAGACCAGGGAGGTCCGGAAACGTCGCGTTTGCCATGTTATCGGACATGGAATGGCAAGAGGAGCAGGGACGATGTTCGATGGAGAGGTATCGCAGGGAGATATATTAAAGGTGTGCGCGGGAGGCTCGGATGACCGTGCAAGGGTCTAATGGGGGGTGGAAAGGAAGGGCGCGCGTTTGCGTACGTTCAGCCCGGTGAGGGGAGTCGACAAAAGCAAAGTAGAAGACCAGTAGAAAGCGAAAGCAAGAGAAGATTATGAGAAGTGAAGGAAGCGAAGGAGTGAATTAAGACAAGATGAGAACATCAGAAGAGAGGTGGAGAGACCGACCAGAATGAACTGTAGAGGTGATCAGGATCAGGAGTTTCCGGAGAATTAATTTGGTGACGAAGGGAAATTTGCCTCCTCCATGCCTCCTTGCACCGGAGTCATGTGATTATCCTTGAGATTGAATTATCACGTGCGCCAAGCGGCGCAATATTGAAGTGGACGCAGCAAAATTTTTGGTGGCAGCGCAACCCCACACCGCACCGCAGTTTGCCCAAGTGGATGGGCATTCACAGGGCTAGATACCCTTTCGATCTTGAACCCCTCGTCAACCCAGCCAGGCTTGCGCTCATTCATTTTTTTTCTTTCGCTCAGTCTTTCTACCTTTAAGCGCACCCTCTCCCCATTATTTGTTTCCCTCTGCTCGCTGCAGCGCTTGATTCAAGATGATCATTTACAGGGTACAAACCATTTCATCCTCGAACACAGGGTCTTTTGACCCTACTCCGCCTGAATTAACTAACAATTTTATATCAGGACATCATCAGCGGCGATGAGCTCGCGTCTGACACATCGAAAATCATCGATATTGGCAATGGCCTGTGGGAAATTGACGGCAAGATGATCACAAAAGGATCCGAGAACTTTGGTTAGTCTCGTCCTCATCCCTCATCCCTCAACCCCCCGTAAACCGACTAAACTCTTGGAATTCAGTTCTCGAAGGCGCCAATCCATCTGCTGAGGGCGAAGACGCCGAAGACGGTACGGATGACACCAAGGTCACGGTTCTTGATCTTGCCGACCAGTTCCGTCTACAAAAGCTCGAAGGTGGAATGAGCAAGAAATCGTATCAGTCCGAACTCAAGAGTACGTTACATGCCCCGGACTGCGGTTTGTCAAGGTTGCAGAATTGACACGGGCACAGAATACATGAAGGCTCTGACGGAGAAATTGAAGGAGAAGGGGAAGAGCGAGGAGGAGATCAAGAAATTCCAGTCAGAAGCACCAGCCGCAGCCAAAAAGATTCTCGGCAACTGGGACAACTACGACATCTATCAGGGCGAGTCAATGACCGAGAACGGCATGTACGTCCTTGTTGACTTCCGTGAGGATGGTATGACACCATATGCGACCGTTTGGAAATGGGGCCTGGAAGAATACAAAGTGTAAGCGAAAAAGCCACAGCGATTGGTGCATTCGAGGATACATACGACACGACAATGATGGTGTTCTGAGATGATGAATGGGGTGGATGGCCTGCGATAGCTTATTATCGTCCAAGCACATCACGAAGAATAGAATCTGCAACTTGCTTGCCGCTTCAGTCATGTTTTGTCCCTGCTGGTCCATGACTTGGAACTCTCTGCAAGGTTGGCCAACGGACTGGCTAGCCTGTGCCGTTGCTGTCTTCTTACATATGACATGCAATGTCGACCCGGGAGGAAAGAATACACAAGCCTGGTGCAAAGTACGTCCCTTGAGTAAAACCTTAGACATTTGCTCCCCTCTCCACGAGCACCAATAGCACAAGGAGGCTGTCACGCTGTCGAACACTTTGCCTTGCTCATGGGTGATTGTTCAAGATGGTGTGTTGGAAAGGTGGGAGACCCCCGCAGTTGCAGACGAAAGGCTTCCCTCGCTTTAGGCGGTCATTTCAAAGGGACTAGACCCAGGCCCTGTTGTACTGGCACTTATTGGAGGAGAGAAATGGCGCTGCCTGCATGCTCCGCCCCTGCACGTTCAACAGCCCCATCCAAAAACTTGTTGTCCTACTCCTACGTCCGTGCCTATCTATGATCTCCAGAATCATCGTATGACTGGGGATCTTGGCTGTGGCATTTAGTTACCCATTGCTTGGGGAGAAGCATCTCTATCTGATAAGCATCCAAAGCGCCTTTAGCCCTCCCTTCCTCCCAACTCACCGAGCTAGCTGCTGTCTCCGCTACTGGAACTGTGCTCTCGTGCTCGCTTTCCACATCAGAAAATCTACCATCAGGGTCGCCTTTGATCTTCAGGTCCCGGCTCACATGTCACAATAGCAATACTGTCTCCAGCCCAGCATGGCTCCTTTTCTCCGCAGCATATTAATCTTTTCAGCTCTTATCACTGCCACCATTTCCGTTCCTACTAGCGAGTCTTTCTCTCATACCTCCCCGCAGAACAAACTCACCCCTACACCCCGAGAAAGACCGAGAGGGTCCTTTCGCAGACTTCGAGACGCTATCATCGAACGAATATGGTCCATTCCGAGTCGATATTCCTACAAGCCCTCATCCATAGCCGGCGCAGCAAGAGCTCCAGACAACTTTCGCGCTCGCTATGGCGGCGACGTTGTCCTCCGCTTCCAAATCAAGACAGAAGATGAGGCGAGGGCGATTTCAGAAGCAGCAGACATCTTATACTTGGACATCTGGGAAGCAACCAACGAATGGGTCGATATACGGGTAGCAAAGGAAGTGGTTCCCTCTTTTATTGGCCTTCTACCGTCCTCCTTGCACGATTCCTACGTGCCATTGATGCACGATCTTGCGCGTGCCGTCTACGATACATACCCTGCATCGCCTCTTGCCAACGAGAAGATTTCGGGCTTCACGACCCCACATGACTGGAGGGCAAAGGGGAACACGCCGCATGATCTATTTTTCCAAGACTATCAACCGCTATCGGTGCTATATCCCTGGCTACGGTTGCTTGCCTCGCTCTTCCCTACGCACGCTTCGCTGATGAGTATCGGTCAATCGGCGGAGGGTCGCGACATCCCTGCCTTGCGCATCGGAGCGCAGCTCGTTGGTAGCTCGACAGACTCGCATGACACGAAGCAGACACTGCTGATAGTGGGCGGGAGCCATGCTCGCGAATGGATCTCAGTCTCGACAGTGGCATACATCGCCTACAGCCTTGTCACGCGTTATGGGCATGATCAGTTTCCGGAAGTCACGAAGATTTTGAACCATTTCGACTTGATTTTCGTTCCCGTGCTGAACCCTGATGGATATGAGTATACCTGGACGTCCGACAGACTGTGGCGCAAGAATAGGCAAGCTACGTCTATTCCATTCTGCCCTGGTATCGACCTCGACCGTGCCTTTCAATTCGGATGGGACGGCTATGGGAACACAGATAACGCCTGTAGTGACGATTATGCCGGCCCCGGACCGTTGGCTGCAGTTGAAGCGCAAATGTTGACAGGGTGGGCTCAAAACTTGACGGCCAACAATAACGTCACATTTATGTCGTATCTAGACTTCCACTCCTACTCTCAGGAAGTGCTCTACCCTTACAGCTACACTTGCGATACAGAGCCACCAAACCTCGAAGACCTCGAAGAGGTTGCCATTGGGATCGCGAAGTCTTTCCGATTGACCAACGGGCATCATTATGGAGTCGAAAGCGCGTGCCAAGGTAGCATGGTCTTCCGAGACCGAGCGAAAACACCACGAGTCCAGATAGAGCCACAAGGTGGCTCTGCGTTGGATTTCTTCTACCATGATCTTGATGTCAAGCTTGCATTCCAAATCAAGCTGAGAGACACCGGGACATATGGTTTCTTGCTGCCGAGGTCTCACATTCTTCCCACGGGTCAAGAAGCTTACGAGGGCGTGGTTGGTCTAGGACGATGGATGTTGGGCAACCACGGCATTGAGCGAGTTGATGATTTGCATTCCGTTTGGGGGAGCGAAGAATTGACGGACGATCACAATGCAGAGATCTCTGAAGAACACGGAGTACCAGTCACAAATGAGGAAGAGGACGACGAACTGGACGAGAATGATTTTGAACTAAGACGACGGCGGCGTCGGTAATGCTGATATAACGAGCGTGGGCAGCGAACTTGAGGGCGTTTTTGGAGGCATCGTGGGCGGGGGTGGATCCATCCCGATTGACGTTTTCCATGAATTGGCATGATGCCTTAGGATGTACAAATACTGGTCATCTTCAGAGGCACTTGCTCCTAGGGTACACGAGCAAAGTACTCGGTATTAGCCCCTGGACGACATTCTATATCCTCGCCGTATAAAAGTTGAACAAGGACTTTGTGGTGAAATATAGTGCACGAAGTGGTGTGGATCGTGAGAGCTACAGTATCGACTCGTTGCTGCATCTGGCCGGGACTTGACAAGAGATGAAATGACGAAACTCGTGACCAGCAACGGGCACCATGAAGCCTATTATTCGTAATACGAGGAGGAGACACCTAGCAAGGGCTAGAAGCAAGCCCCTCGGCATGCAAGGTCAAATTGAGGTTCCTTTTTTTCCCTCAGTGGCTGATTCCCCGGTAAATTGAGATGTCGCAAGGAGGGCCGGCGGTTACCCAGAGACGTCAATTTGACAAATGAATAGGGGATACAAACAAAGCCAGCAGGGAGCGAGGGCTGCTTCTTCATTTTGTTGCTGTGAACTTGTCATTTTGTTGTTTCCCATATACACCTTTCGACGGAAGTAGATGCCACAAAGTATGAGTACCGGGTACTCCTGCTATGTACTGAGATTACGAGGTACAGTGTGAGCTGAAAAGTGAAAGTCAAAGCGGTACCAAGAACAGAGGTTGGCTGAAGCCAGGGCGGTTTTAGTGGCTCTCCACCTCCACCCAAACAAGTCTCTCAGGGTCCGAGACTCGACAAGTGGCGACATGCAGTTGGCCCGTGAATCCCTAATGGCCCTGGGGTGCCTGGATTGCCGGGGTGCCTTGGTCCCCCTGGTCCGTGATCCCCCAACTAGGCTGCTTGAGGCATGAGCTGACGAACAACGGCCAATCGCCATGCCGAGCCATCGGACTCGCCATGCGTTGTCTATTCTCCTTTGAGTTTCTGCCAATTTGACTGTCACACTGCGCTGGGCAACACGATTCGCTACTGCATGGCCTTTACCTTGTTTTGCTCTGTTTTGATCTATCAACCTGCCCTTTGTACCCTTTTCTGTCCAATCCTTCATGCAGCCCGCCCGCTTCCAGAAATACCCACGAGTCCATCGAATGTCCGTTCCATTACCTTTTGTGCCCCAGCCTCTTCGCTTGACCCAAATTGACACCTCCGATCAACAACCGGCTCTCGATTCGAGCGGGCCCGTTCTCTCGCTTGCTGAGCAAGGGACTCGGAAATAATAGAGATATGGTCGTGGACATTGGACTAGAGGTGGACAAGATCGAACCGGGCGGGATTTCATCTGTCAAACTTCCCAGGCTGCATGATGACAGCAGCATCTTTCAGACATCATATCATGTTGCTGGCAAAACTCTTATAATCTGCATTGGTCCACCAATGTAATAGTTTCCTTGCCCTCTTACCCTCTCACGCTCGTGCTGCAATCTTCTATGCTGCTTACCCTGTTGCACATCCGAGCCACTCATTTACGCTCATCCCATTGCCATTCGTTGCTGGCCGAAACACCACTCACTTCCACCTCAATAACCGCCGGACCCTGAATTGCTCCTGCTCTCCTGCAATCACCATCACCAAGCGCCTGACAAGACTCGACATTGTACCTTCTTCATCTCTTCTAATTGGACTCAATTCCACATCGACGTCGCTCGTCTTTGCTCGTCCAATCCTCAAACACGCGCGGTCCATTTCCATCTCGGCCGTCACTCAGTTTCAGCGCTCTCAAACGAGGATCCCCCTCCTTGGCCCCCATCATGCTACCATCACAGACACTGCCGCACATGCTGCACAAGCTGATTTGAGGCCAACCTCAGTTTCACCCTCTGTGCAGAAATAGTGTCCAATCTGGTACTTGCGGAACTTCCCCTCCCGTGGCGTCACCTTTAGGGCCTGGATTCGACTATATTTTGTCCAGCAACGCACATCTAAACACGGACTCAGCCAGGAGACGTTGTGTTGTCTTCCCAGTAGCCTGTGGCCTTACATATCAGGCTATCCAAATATTGTTCTTCTCTCTATCGGCTGCATTGTTGGATTCTTTTTCCTTTTGTTTCCTTTGTGGCTCTGCCTCCCGTGATACCCAGTACTTTCCTGCTGGACAGAGAGTCTTGTTCGATTACCTTGGGACTGGTGTTGTTTGTGGCCTTCATCTTAAAAATAGAAGCATTCTGCTTCTTATATTTGACCTTTTCCTGATACCTTGAGAGATGGCTCCGACTACACTCGTGACTTTTCTTGTGTATGTTGAGTCCTTTCCTTCTCTGAATCAAGCTGATGATTATTACAGCCGCAGTCCGCCTTCCACCAGATCAGTTCACCTCTACGGTTCTTGGGATAATTTCAAGACTGCTTATCCTATGCAAAGGGATGCACGCACGGGCCCGGAGCACTGGACAGGCTGCCATAGCTTCTCCAACATCATCTGTGATGGTGACGCAACAGTCAATGGTACACCCAGACAAGGGGGACTCATGATGGGCGGAACGTACTGGTATTACGTGTGTTTGACCTTCCTTCGCTCTACCCCATTGCTGTGCTTACGGGTCCCTCGCAGTACAAATTGGACGACGAAATCGAGTTTCACAACTCGGCAGAACCGTCAACCACTTCCTGCCCTATGCTTCCGGGCCAGCTGGTCAACGTCTTGAATGTTCCCTTCGCACTCACCAGCAGCAACCGCTCCCGCAACGACAGTGTGAGCTCCACGAGCTCCGACCATCGCACCATGAACCCTACAGACAAGTTTCTGAACCCTCGACCAGTGCCAGCAAAGCCATCCCTACCCCGCCTGAGGACATCTCCAACCTTGCCGCAACAGTCGTGGTCTTCCTCCAGCTCTCCCGCGAGTGCATCGTCCCTCCCTAGCAGAAGAGGAAGGTCGACATCCACCACCGCATCTTCTCAACCTGGTGGGGCCAATAGCCACAGAGTTGTCCGAATGAAGCCATCAGTTGAGGTACCTTCGAGGTCGACATCTCGAGGGAGTAACCGCTCGGTTGGTATCATCGGTGCGTTTCGAGCTCTGACATCGCCACGTCTAGCGAGCCCTGGGGCTACAATGGATCGAGGTCGGTGCCTCTTAGAGGATTCGGCATCAAGAGGTCATTCACAGGGCGTGTCAGAACGCAGCATCACCCCCAAGAGGACTGTACTCGAGACACCTGCTTCGATTCCGGAGGTGGAGGATAACACAATATCTGAGCCTACAGGAGAGCTTGCCCTACGTCGGCCAATCAACGGGCCTGAGCCTTTCGGGCACCTGCCGATTTCGTCCTTTGCATATCATCGGCGCCAGCGGTCTTTGTCGCGTGAACCTTCGCCACTCCGTAGTTCGCTGCAACCAGACATCTCGTCTAACCTAGGGACGTCAGATGAGTCCACTGCGCAGTACCAACCTCTGTCGACCTTAAAGGAGGTTGCTTCAGCAGCCAATACCCCTGTTTGGCCTCTCACTGCGGTGAAAGTCGAGGGCGAAAAGGAGGCCAGTGACATGCGAGCGCCTCTAGATCTGGAGAAACGTCTACCAACTTTACCGAATACACCATCCTCAGCATATCCCCCAAGTGTTGTGGATGAACCCTCTACCAACGAGGAGTCAGATGGTACTGAAAACCTTCGCAGTCATTTCTCCTGCACCACCATCGAGACAGAACCGTACACGGATCGCTTCTTTCACGGCCGAAGCCGCTTCTCGGATTGGACGGACGGGACCACCAAATTTTCACCCCAATCGGAGCTAGGCTCGAGCATTCTTGATTTCGAGCCTATAAGTCCACTACCAGACGCAGCACTCGACTTCCTAAATGACAATCCAAACACTATCGACGAGGGCCAAACTAACAAAGACTGTTCGGGCGCAACCACTTCCAATGCCTCCAAACCAGAGGGGCTTCCCTTGGCCCTCAGTTTTTCAACTATCAGCTCGGTTGCTTCCTCAACTGTTCCATGCGCTTACGTGAACCCTGGCAGCGCCAATGATTCCCATTTTTCCTGGACCAGCTTTCAGCATTATAGCCTGCCCTCCGAGGATATCGGGTCTGGACCCATGCAAAAACCCGCATCGATTGCCAAGCATGTGTCACCTTTGGTTGTGGACGAAAACCACCGCGCCGATGTATATCAGCCTCAAGTATCGAGCTATGACGACTCAACAATTCCTCATTCCACCAGTATGCAAGAACTCCTTGCTGAATTGAGTTATCTGGCCGGAATGATTCAGCAACATTAACATGTGCAATATAATTTGCTACGTCCCTCGCTCGCAACCTTGATCGATATACTCGACGGAATTCTCTCCTTTTCTACATGCTGAGATGTGCAAATATTCGGCTGGTTAGATCCACGGGGATCTAGCTTCATTTTCAGTTTCCCAATGTTATGGTGTTAACAGCATATTCCTCGTCCGAGCGAAGTTTTCCGGGTTGGGGAAGGATAGAAGTCGATGTACTAATGAATGGGACAATGGTGGCTTAAAAGTGACGAATCGGTTGAGAAATTTTCTCTTGTCGAGGGAGGGGGTGACTTCTCCGGGGATACCTCGCTGATGACCCTAAAAGTTGAAAAGGAAAAGGGATGAGGGAGTGGCAGAGCCTCTTTCGTTCAGCCTCGCCTCCAACCAACGAGGCTGCGTTATGAGGCTTGGCGGAATTTCTTCCCGATAACCTAGACATAGACTACCAGTAATTACCTCTGTACCAATGTCTGTAAGGACACAGACTCATGCAGCATGATGATGATGATTATAACTTAATGACGAGATGGCTTCATGCCTAGCACGAATTTCATCTTTGGATTCTCTCTACTCTTCGCGGTTCGCTTTCCTTGACGCGTCCATCATCAATCGGGCCTGGGCACGCGTCGCTGAGAGGAGTTGGGCTCCATTGAGCAGCACCACACAATCCTAGCCATTTCTCATTTTCACTCTACGCTGCAGATACTGGAACGGAACGATGATCATGAGAGTCTTTGATTGAACAAAGATCCGCCGATCCTTAATTCTGCTTTCCAGTCGCGCATCACTTACCTCGTGGACGCCTGCCCCAGTCCAATACCTCAGCCGCACCACCCTGTAGCATTGCGAATCTGCTTCAACAATGCATCAAATATCGAAGCGCATGTTTACCGACCCTTTCGTCCCTCCCCTTTTCGCGTACTGTCCGACCCTAGATCTTGTCGCGACGGTTACGGCCAAAGGGAGTGTGGATGTTTGGAGGTTGAATGGGCAGAGAGTCTTTGGTTTCAACTTTCCCAGAGATGAGGAGGAGGAGAAGGATGTTGACATGGTCGGGCACGCGGCCGCAGAGAAGGGCATTGGAGGAAACGTAAGGGCTCTGGCGTGGAGGAGGGATGGTGAGTGATTTTTTTTTACGCCTATGTTCTCCTCTTCGTTCCCATCACACGGCACATCAGACCAGGTCAGATGCCAGGACTGAGAGACATGGTGCTCCTAGGGCCAGCTTGGATCATTATCTCCTCACTTGCCGGGAAAGAAACCACATGCTAACTTCCACGTCCCAACTGCGGGGATGCACGTACAGGCCAAATACTCGCGATTGGCTGCACAGATGGCAGCTTTACACTCATAAATACCTTGACAGGCAAAATTGCTCATCGAATACCCAGTCCGGTCCAGGAAGCGGTATCTTCTGTATCATCACCACGACCAATACAGACCCAGGCACGAACACGGAGTTCTAGGGTCTCCTCTGTCGCTACGTCTCAGACCACACCCTCGCGGCCAAACGTCACAACCATCTCCTGGACAACACACTTCGTCGATCCCTCCCCCACCACCGTCCGCTCCCGTCTTGATGCGCCACATTCGAGTGTCTCCCTCGATCAGATTCTCGGCCTCCGCGCTGACGTGGACAGACTTCTTCAATTGAAAGCCGACTTGCCCCGTGAGATAAGCAGTATTGACGTGGAGGCATCACTACCAAGGCTTGCGACGTTGCCCCCTACGGGCGTTGGTGCGGATGATGATGTGTTTAGTTCTCGGAGCAGTGTGGATGTTGTGTTTCATGGAGGCGGCAATAACGGCTCTACCGGGTCTGGTGGTGTCGACGCCATGCTAGCGGGATTAAGCGACGAGGACGGCGGATGCATGGTTCAGCTGAGAGTTTTTGACTCCTTTGATATAGGAACTATCGATCTGAAGGGGATTCTACCTCCAGCGCATGCAACTGGAAGAGCGTCAAGGGTGCTGAAAATGGAAGGTCATCCCTTCCTTTCAACAGTTTTCCTCGTCATCGAACAGACGCCAAAAGAGGGAGCCGCTTCGTCGCTACATTTACTCAGCCTTGACTTGAGCTTCATACCTCAAACTGGACGGAACTTGCCGCTTGTAGCAAGGAAAGTCTCACAACTAGGCTACCTGCTCCGATACATCTCGCAGGTCCGGACGCAATTGGTTGCCGAACTCAAAGCTGCATTTGACTTACCGGGCAGATTTCTCCGCAATATCAACGAATCTCTCGCAGAAGGAGATGAGAATGCGGACTTTGTCTTTGCGGTCCATCATCTCGCCGTTACAGGCATCTGTGATCCTATACTGAGGGAGTGGTTGGTTGACCAGGTTGGAGATAGGGGTTTAAAGCGGTGGGAGAACGCCGTAGGCGATTGTCTTGAAGTCGTGAGGAGGATGACAAGTGAATGTCTCCTTCCTGCCGTGGAAAGAAGTCTGGCTGTGTTGTCAAGACTCGACGGCCTTGCCAGGTTTGGACCCACCAGTTCTAAGCTTGGACTAGACGAAAAGAACGTGAAGAGGGTGACGGAGACCTTTGACGCTCTGGGTATCCTCGGTGAAGACCTCTTGCTTGATGTCATTACAGAAACAAGAGAGTTTACAACGTTCATCAGATGGTTGAAATGGGAGCGCGATGTTGAGGCGCTGGATGAAGACAGTGACAAGACCGAAGAATTGAGAGAGCTGTGGACAGGAGAGGGGGAGTTGAGGCTGGTATTAGACTATGTGGGAGGCGCCATGAACGAAAGTCGACTGAAGAAATATCTTTTGGACGAGACCAAGGAGCAACAAACTACGTTGCCCACATCCTTTGATGACGATTCGGATCTAGGATTCTACGCCGAGTTCACGAAACGCCGGACCAGCGGTAACAGAGACAAGAGGATGCCTACTCTAGGAGAACTGGTCGACAGACTGCAGAGGCAGTGTGAGGTGGTCTTTGAGCGGATCGCAGAGACATTCAGGAAGAGCATCCTCACGAGCTATCTGCAAGAGCTGCCCAGTGAGTGTGTTGGCGGGAATATGGACGTCAGAGTCATCCCCAGCGACAGCGACCCCAACCTGTACAGGCTCTTTATGATATCCACGGATCGCCGAGAGAAAGCCCTTCTCCAATATGTCGTGGTAGAGCTGCGACAAGGAGCTGGTAAGGGTGTCAAGAACACAATGCAGTCGAAGTCGATCGCGATCCCCGAGGTGCAGGAGGTCCTTGATGCGAAATTTGTCGACGACGAAGCACTTCTAGTTCTTGCCCGGACGGCCTCTGATGTCAACCTGTTCTGGAAAGACATCACTATTGACGGTGAAGGACCCTGGGATGTCCGGCACGTTTTCCAGCGAGGGAGAATCGACGGTGTGATGAAGCCCGTTAGGCTTGATGTGAATGGGAGAGTTGGAAGGAGAGTGGTCACTGTCCTCGACGAAAGTGGGATGGGACTAGTGGTCTTGGACTTGGACGCCGACGACAGTGCTCCTGACGCCACTGATGAAGAAGATGAGCTCATGACGGAGTGACGAGATAAAGTTTCAAGAGTGTTGAGAGGGTACGGGCTTCCCCAGGCATCAGGCTGCGGTCGAGGCGGAGACTGCCATAGAACCGGGTTACGCAAAGCCTGGCTTGTTTGACCCAGACGAGTGTCTGTTCCTAGGTGATCGAGTACATTAGTATTAGTAGCAAAGACGCAGTCACTCGTAGGTAATTCTGTACCACCACGCTTAAACTACAGACAATGTACTAGTAGTGCAGGGGTTGTAAGAGATGGGACGAGGCTGATCAAGGCTGGCAGAATGGCAGCATTAGGAACGCAGAGCCCCTGAGTGGCGCCATCTAGCGTTGGCAGGTTGGCAGGTCGAAGCCACTGGGAGTGTCCAAGCGCAGGCGGGCGGCCGCCACAATAATGTAATGTAACACTCTAAGGAGTTTCTGGGGTGCGAGGTGCCCAGCTGATGCAATGCGGGCGTCAGTCGAGGCAGCGCATAGTCCATAGCGATAGGGTATGAACTTGGGAGGTATGTAGCGAGCCAGCTGTTTGCTTTAGCCACTTTGCCAGCAGATCCGCAAATTTGACCACTCAGTTCGGCCCTGCAGCTTGGGTGCAGCCTTTGACCTGGACTACGTAAACGATCAGGTTAAGTAGCCTGGTAGGCCAGTTAGCGCGAGCCTGACCGCAGTCTATCAACAAATCCATCCCACTTGCAGTTGCCCTCTAGCAAAACACACACCAAACCCGCAGCCCTGCACACACAATCTCAAACCACCTTGTCCTTCTCTCTCTCATCTTGACCCCATTCCGTCGCCCGCTCGACTCGCCAGTATCTACAGGTCGTTCTCTCCTTGAATTCCAGGCCTCTGTCATTCTTCCACTTTGACATACTTCTTTGCCTGCTATCCAAGTTAGAGCCCGGAATTCCTCGTTTTGTCCGCCTTCTGCATCCTAGACCGCTGTTCGGTCCAGCCATCATGGACGTCAGAGCGGTCCTAGAGAACACTTTTTCTCCCGGTAACATGATCTCTTACCTCTCTCGCTTCCGGCATGGCACTGATCTCTCCTAGATGCCACGATCCGTGGCGGTGCTGAAGAACAGCTCAGACAAGCCCGCGAAGGAAATTTTGTATGTCCCATCCCTATCCCGCACACCAGCGTTATGAAGGTCCCAACTGACCGTCGGCTGCCAAATATAGTCCGAATACCTGTCTATCCTCTCCAGAGAACTTGCCAATGATCAAGCCAGTCCTGCCGTCCGACAAGCCGCCGGTCTCGCCCTGAAAAACGCCTTCTCCTACCGTGACGTGACCAGATTACGAGAGGTACAGGCAAGATGGTTGCAGGGTGTTGACCCTCAAATCAAGGCCCAGGTCAAGGAGCTGGCCGTCAAAACCCTCACTTCTACACCTCAAGCCGCCAATTCGGCTGCTCAATTGATTGCGACCATTGCCGCCATTGAACTCCCACGCAACGAGTGGCCTGACCTGTTACCGGCCCTTGTCCACAACGTTGGTGCTGGTGACGACAAACTCAAGCAGTCCAGTCTCACGACCATCGGCTTCATTTGTGAATCGGACGATGCCGAGCTCAGAGAGTCCCTGGTTGGATATTCCAACGCAATATTGACCGCTGTTGTTCAGGGTGCGCGGAAAGAGGAGGAGAACCAGGACGTTCGACTCTCCGCCTTGTCAGCGCTCAGCGATGCTACCGAATTCATCCGCAGCAATTTTGAGAACGAAGGCGAGAGAAACTACATCATGCAAGTCGTGTGCGAGGCCACACAATCCCCTGACACCCGGGTTCAGGCGGCTGCTTTTGGTTGTCTGAATCGTATCATGGGCATTTATTATGATAAGATGAGATTCTACATGGAAAAGGCCTTGTTCGGTCTGACCGTCGGCGGCATGAAGAACGATGAAGAGGATGTAGCAAAATTGGCTATTGAATTCTGGTGCACCGTCTGCGAAGAGGAGATCAGCATCGAAGATGATAACCAGCAAGCACAACAGGAAGGATCCACCGAGCTGCGGTCCTACTTCAACTTCGCCAGAGTCGCCGCACGCGAGGTTGTCCCAGTCCTGCTTCAGTTGATGACCAAGGTCTCCGAGGACGATGCCGACGATGAATACAACGTCGCCCGCGCTGCTTATCAATGTCTCCAACTCTACGCACAGACAATAGGTGGTGATTTGGTCCCGATGGTTCTTCAATTTGTCGAGGCGAATCTACGCAGCGATGACTGGACCAAGAGAGATGCTGCCGTCTCATCATTCGGAGCAATCATGGACGGTCCTGACATTAAAACACTTGATCCTCTGGTTAAACAAGCTCTCCCCGTCTTGATTGGAATGATGCAAGACCCAGTTGTTCAGGTTCAAGACTCTGCGGCATTTGCCCTGAGCAGAATCTGCGACTACTGCTCCGAGTGTATTGATCCGTCAACACATTTGCAGCCTCTTATGTCGGCCCTTTTTGCCGGCCTGATGAGCAATCCCAAGATTGCCGCATCCTGCTGTTTAGCTCTTCTCAATCTCACCGAGCGATTTGTTGGCGAGGACGGTGCATCCTCAAATGCTCTGACGCCGCATTTCCAGGACAGTGTGACTTCTCTGCTGGCTGTAACCGAGAAGGAAGCTGGTAACAACCAACTTCGCACGGCCGCGTATGAAGTGCTTGGTGGCTTCGTCACAAATGCCGCTCACGACAGCTTGCAGATAGTCGCTGAACTGTCTAACGTCATCATCCAGCGTCTTGAGAGCACGATTCCCATGCAGAAGCAGATTGTCAGTATTGACGATAAGATCACTCTAGAGGAGTTGCAAGTCAGCCTTAGCAGCGTTCTGCTCGCCATTGTCCAACGACTCGAACAGAACATTGGACCACAGGCTGATCGGATTATGCAAATCAGTTTGGAGCTTCTCAACGTCACTGGCACGACCAGCGTCCCCGAAGTCATTTTCCAGATTGTCAGTGGACTGGCAAATGCGTTGGCTGGCGATTTCTTAAAGTACATGGACTCATTCGTTCCATATCTCTACAATGCTTTAGGAAATCAGGATGCTCCGGACATGTGTTCCCTGGCTATTGGGCTTGTCAGCGACATTGTTCGTGCCCTGGAGGACAAGGCGCGGCCGTACTGCGATACATTTATGAACTACCTACTCGACGATCTCAGGGTTTGTCTTCTCCCAACCCTCACTCATCCGTATTCATGCAACTAACAATTCCCTCTAGTCCGACAAGCTCTCCAACTCACTGAAGCCGCCCATTTTGGAGACCTTTGGTGATATCGCTACCAGCATTGGTGTACATTTCGAAACATACGTCACTGTGGTAGCCGGGGTTCTCCAGCAAGCCAATAATGTTTCTGTTGCGAGCGATGTCTCGTTCGATATGCTGGACTATATCGTTTCTCTCCGCTCAGGTATTGCTGATGCATGGTCAGGCCTGATCCTGGCCTTCAAGGGCACTGAAAAAGGTATGATATCTCCCAATGTAAAATGTTCCGATGCTAACTCAGTGACAGCTGCCCTCCTTCAAACTTATGTGCAACCTATCTTCGAGTTTTTGCAGACCGTCTCCCAGGACATGAACCATAACGAGGGTCTACTCAGAGCTTGCATGGGCATTATCGCGTATGTGTTCTTCCGGACTCCTCGTACTCTTTCTGACAGTTTCCAGTGACCTCAGCGAGACCTTCCCCGACGGATCACTTTCAGAGTACTATCGACAAGACTGGGTTACCAAGCTCATCAAAGAAACGCGAACAACTCGAGAATTCTCGCCGCGGACCATCAACGCAGCACGTTGGGCAAGAGAACAAGTCAAACGACAGACTCAACATCAAGGTACCATCATGAATGCGTCATGAGCCTGATGTCGAGAATATGTCGTATCCCCAACATCATTATTCACCTCCCCGGCACCATTACCGCCACCCCGAATCACCCTTGCCCATTCGCACCCCAGCACCAGCCCCAGCACAGCACATTGAAACCCCCTGTCAGAGCGCTGATCACCGTTATGTGAAGGTCATTTCTCATCGCAAGCCAGTACCATAGTGGGACGACTGGAGAACGATGGCGAACATGACCTGTTGCAAAACGGAGAGAATGGTCACGTGGACAAGCGTCAACACTCGGTTGACACCCGAATCTATCACCGCCATCCGCGGGCGATCCTCGATCCTTCAGCCTTCTCGTGTCTCGATCTTGATGTCGATGTCGATCTCGATTTGGACTCTGAGGACGACCTACCCTTGACTGGCGCGTCAGGCCACAACCCGTCACCAGGCGCTTCGCTCTCTTCCCAGTCACGCGTGGTGTGCCTAGAACGATATTACATTGGAACGATGTCTGTTGACGGCTTTTCCAACCACGACTGCATCGAATCTCGAAATGGAAATGGCAATGACACAGTGGCTCCATTTGGTCACGACTACTATGGACATATCGATCCGCCATAGCACCGAGCCTTTAGCAGCCGAACGTCTACCGGACGAAAATCGCCGGTTTGACAGAGGGACCTGCAACGGATGGAAATTCTGCGGTTTGGGTTCACGCATGGAAAGACAGAAAAGAAATTCAGACACAGGACAGGATCTGGCGATCGTTCGGAACAGATAAACAAGACAGCCCCATGATACCCCTTATACCCCATATTCCCTCCTTCGCTTCTTCCCTCTTTCCCCTTCTTTGCACCGCTTCATTCTACATTCGGCATCCGTTTTCTGCTGGACTCAGGTTGAGACTCGACAACAGTGTACTGCGAGACTCAGGGAGGGTGGAGGCCTGAGCCATTGTTTGCGCGGCCTGTGTCGTTGTGTCGTCGTACCAAATTGAGGCACCATTATTCTACTGGAAGGCATGTCCTCGTTGTGATATGACCGCTTTTGGGCCATGCAATGTGGTCACGAGTGGTGTCCGAGTGGAGCTTCCTCAGGCATAGAGCTAGATAGCAATCCCAATTAGATGGCATACGTTTGACCTGTCTCGGCTCTTGGTCGAGTCTAGCAAACAAGGTGACAGGACAGTACATTGAGAGATTATCGATGATGGCTTGTTCGACATACAAAGGGCCTGTAGTATTTGATGCGAGGAGAACAGGAAAACGACGGCCAGTAGCAACCTCAATCCCACCCTCTACTCTCTGTAAGTTCCTTGGCTCAGTGATTGCCTCGATGTCGACAACGAATTTGTGTTTCGCGAACTGTCCACCGAGTACATATGTACCTCGTGTGCCTAGATAGGACATATGCTGCCCTTGGACCCCCCAAGTCTATACATAAATATCTCGCCCTTCCCACGTACCTGGCTTGCTAACCGGCCATTTGAGTCCCCGATCCTCCTCCTCTCTCTCTCTCTCTCTCACACACACACACAATCCCCCTCCACCGTCTTCCTCCAATCTACTGCGAGGAAATAACAGGAGGCTGTTGCTGTCTCTTTGCGAAAAGCTCTCGCGCGCCCTTCCACCACAGGCCGTTCTGCAGGTCCAAGGTCTGCTCGATGAGGAAGCGCTGGCTCTCGTCGGCGTAGTCCGGAGGTTTACGGTAAAAGAGCCTGTCGACGACGCACTCGACGCTCTGGCCCGTTTTGACTTGGCCGTCGACCCCTTCGGACTTGCCGTCTCCCTCGACCCGGCCGGTCTCGGAGATGAGCTCGACAAAGGCCCGCACCATGGTGCTCACGGGCGTGATGTACTCCCTGGGCCAGCCGGCGGTGACGCTCGGCGGCGACAGGCCCGTCTCCACGTACGCCGGGTTGATGCAGTTGACGGCAATGTTGTCCGTCTCGTACAGCAGGCGGCCCACCGCCCGCGTCAGCCCCAGCACCGCGTGCTTGGTCGCGCAGTACTCGGGCGCCACGGAGAAGGGGTACAGTCCCGCGCACGACGACGTGATGACCATCTTGGGGTTATATCCCGCCGCCGCGACGGCGGATTGGGACAACGACGAGGTTTTGAGCAAACCCCGCGCCGTGCGCCGGCTGTAGTGGATGAAGAGCTTGAGGCCGTAAAACACCCCGATCTGGTTCACCTGCGTGCACAGCATGGGCGGCTTCGAGGGCTCGTCGGCCTCATAGTCCGCCGCCGCCGGGTTCGCCAGCACGATGTGCTCCTTCTCGGCGACGCCCGCGTTGGCGGCCAGAAAGTCGATGCGCCCGCCCGACCAGGCAAACGCCTCTCGGAACAGCGCCGCCTGCGACTCCCACGACCCGACGTCGGTGGCCACGAAGACGTGTCTGCTGCTGTCACCACCAAGGTCCCCCGCGATTGCTGGGTACGCGTCCGCCCGGATGTCGGCAATCACCACGCGCCAGTCCGGCTGCGAGAGGAGGTGCTTCACCAGTCCGAGACCGATGCCGCTGCAGCCGCCTGTTGGGGGGAAGGAGAGTTAGATCTCTGCGTTGGAAAAAAATTCGGTGCGAATCTTCTCTTTGGATGGACGGATGGTGAAGTGCAATGAAAAAAAAAGGGGGGGGGGGTTCCCAAAACGAGCTATGTGTGTATGGTTTTGGTGATGGTGGTGAAAGATGAAGGGGGATGGGGAAGAGAGGCGAGATATGTAATGTACGTACCTGTGACTATCGCCGTCTTCATAGTCATCGTTGTCATTGTGCTCGCTTTCCTTCCACTCTTTTGTGGAAGCTCAAGGGACCGGCACCGGGATGGTACTGTTGATCGCCACGAAGCGGGCTTGATGCTCAATTCAGAGACGGACGTATACACACACCTCGGGTTGGACGCGAATGCTAGAAATATATTCAGACAACAAAGAAAAAGAAAGGACAAACTCGAGTTTTGAGTTTATATTCTCGAGGAAGAGACAGCATATGGTTTTTCGTCGTACAACATTGACTGAATTGACTGACTACCTAGTAGCTGACTGATTGACTGATTGACTGACTGACTGACTGACTGAATGCGCGATGGCCTGATGGGCGCTAGGATTTATGTATTGACTCCGTCATGTATAAGAAAATCCCCCCCCCAATGTGGCACGCTCACCAGCACTGGCACACACGGCTTGGGTACATCTCTTACCTACATACCGAGGTGTTTTGGGCAAGTCCCTGGGTAATTCACCACCGTGGAGGGTTGTCGCGGGGAGACGAGGAGGAGGTGGTGGTGGTATCTGGACTTCTGACACAGGAATGTCGAGTCGTAACCAGAAAATGGATCTCCTCCGTTCAAGCCCCGTTTGTGTGCCCCCTTTTTGCTCGGGTCTTGGGTGTGATTGACTGATTCCCCGCAGAAATACTTGGTGTCCCAGTCTTGACCCGATTTGGAAGGCATACGAGTATTATGAGGATTTCCCGGGAGGAGTGTAGATGTAATCTTCCTAGGATCCACGCTTGTAGCTTGCGTGCTCGATCGGGTCATTGCAGATCCAACGAACCAGTCAACGACGGTTTGGCTTGGTTGTATTCGACTTGTGGTTCTGGTCTCCCAACAAGGTCCTTTGTCTTCGTCATGGAGCATGCCAGCACTGCAGAGGACATTCCTTGTCATGAAGCTCTCGATTGCTCGTTGTCGAGTCCCTCGTAGATGGAAACCATCTGTAGAGAGAGAAGGTCTCGTTGCTGGGCACGATTGGAATGGCATTCAGACCTTGCGCCTCTGGCCATGCACAGCCCAAAGAGGAGCAATAGTTTCCACCGCTCTCTCCACGACGGCCTTGATCCGATCTCGTAGGACGGCATTAGCGCATTCCACGTCCAGATTCTCCAGCCATAACCTTGCCACATGTTTGTCGAACCGGATTTCCAGTCCTGGTACGGGAATCCCGACTGCCGCCAGCCTTGCGCGCTCTTCGGCTTCAGCGCGTTCAAGATCAGCTTCCTCATCTGAATCATCCGCCGCCGCCGCCTCCTCGTCGTCGTTCTCCTCTTTTTTTACCCCTTCGATTCCACCAGACACTTGGGTTTTGCGGTCTGGTGGGTAAACTGTGCGCGGTTTGTTTATCGGGGTGATGTTATCACCGAACTGTTCTTCCAGGAACATACATAGCCTCGAGAACCGATCCTGGGGAGAGATCTTGATCAGTTCGTTGGTCAGTGGCTTGACGCCATTGTCATGCTCGTGGCCATGGTGTGAATGGGCCGACTTGCTCGATGAGTATTTGACGGCTGCCGGACTGCTCTCCACTGTCATTAGTACAGCCATGACTGCGTCTGCGATACCATCGTTCATGGTGTTGCCTTCCCATTCCAGTTCAACCTGCTTCTCTCGTCCCGACCACTTGAGCGTGACGCACCCCATGATGAGGAACGTTCGCGGTGGCTCCGCGACAATTTCCTCGTCGGCTTCTTCTTCGGTTTTCATCCCGTTTTCTCCGTTTATCTGATTGCTCTCGGCCTTTGCAGGATGCCCATTTGCTTCGGCCTTGATATGACCGACCTCCTCAATGCTCCCAAAAGTGCCTTCCAGAGCCCATTTAATGAGCTCCACGCCAGCTGCAGCCAGAGTGATGTGTTGCCGGCACAGAATAGTCGTGGTGGTGAGGCCGGCGTATTCGCGAAGATCCTCCGGCGCCATCAAGCTGAGCTTGAAGCCGTTCTGGACCAGAACTCCACTGACCACTCTTGTATCATCCTCTTCGGCAGATGAAGGAGGAGGAATCTGTGCCAGTTTTCCCACCACTTTGGCCACTTTGTCCTTTCTGAAGGGAATTTTGATTTCAGCGCCATTTTCTGGGCTGTACACTTTTGTTTGCTGTGCGTTCGGATTGCTTGTCAATCGGCGGGAATTCAGATCCAGGAGTCTCGATCTGAGTCTTGCCGCTTGGGAACGTTCTCCATGGACTAGAATAACGTGGGGTGCAGCGACTTGCTCAATGAATTCTACATTCTCAACTCCTGTAACGTGGGCTGCGAACTGGAATTCCTCCACCGAACACCGTCGGGGGATCATCACAGCGGCATCGTCGTCTTTGTTTCTGCGACCCATGGTGTTGCCCAGGCCTGTATTGCCCCCGCTCATGATGGCGGGTATCATCTCTGGCTCTGACAAAATAGTCCGACCCATGGTGCCTTCGATATTGTAACCTGTCATGATGACTCCATTGCGTTGATCGGGTGCCCATCTTTCGAGCAAGATGCGGGACATGCCCGATTGCATCATGCCAGGCGATGCCAACATTACACATCCGCCCACATCGTCAAATCGGTCTAGGTTTCGCAGGCTTCGCACAAACCGGAAGTCCCAGGGGCCTGCACTGACGCCTTTTGCATTGCCAGCTGCTTCAGCTTCGGCCATTCTCTCTCGAAAGATGCGTTTGATGTTGTCATTCATGGCGTTGATGTACGTCTGGTACACCACCATGCATTTTCGTGCCGTATTGCCGGTGTAATAGATGGGAAACTTCTGCAGTTCCGGGTGCCGTTGCCAGTAGTCCTCGAGGATGAGCAGCAACTCTTGTGCTCGACCGAGCGCAAAAACTGGCATCAAAACTTTCCCTCCACGGCCCAAAATGTTGGAGACAGACTTCAGGAGAGCAGTCTCCCGCTCTGCGCGGGGAGGTGCGTTTGAAATGCCAAATGTAGACTCGGTGATGAGGACATCTATCTTGCCCACACTCGAGGAGTTTGGAACCTCGGCAGCCACAAGATGCCGGTCCTGCTCTCGAGAGTAGTCCCCGGTAAAGAAGATGTTGAGTCCAGCGATATTGATCAAAAACATAGCAGCCCCGAGGACGTGCCCGGCCGGATACGGTGTTATCCGAATGCCCGAAACGGTATGCGTCGTGTAGAAGTCGATCGTCTCAATTTGAGGAAGAGTAGAGATGTGGTCAGCTTCGGTGTACAGCGAGGTCCTTTGATCCGAAGTAGATGTCGTATTGCTCACTCGGACAGAGTCCTGGATCAGCCATTTGTAGATTGCCTTGGTCGGATGTGTCATGAATACGCGCCCTTTGAAGTCCGTTTTGGCGAGGACATAAGGCAGTGCGGCTGCGTGGTCCAGATGGAAACTGCACGAGATCACAGTTAGCATCCAACTCTGAGCAGTGTGAACAAAGGCCCTGTGGGCCGAGCAGATAAACGACTGGGATGAGGCCAGAAACGGAGGACAAGAGGGAGGAACGAGGATCATAGGTGAACAAGATTGTATTGGTGTCTGCCTATAGGTACAAGATCTCTTCGAGCATGACCGTCGAACCCAGCTGCTTCCAGATGCAGCGTGCCTAATGGATGTCGAGCAAGAAAATCCCATTTGTTTTCTGCCCAATTTGCTCAAATTCATTCTCCAAAGCAATGCGATCAGAAAGGAGAGGTTCACCTACTGGCTGATTAACAGGATGTCCACAGTGCTTAGATCGAAGTCGTCAAAATAGGGCATGGCCGACATCCCTTCCCGACCTGTATGCATGCCAGCATCGAGCTACACGCTTGTCAGACTTTGTTTGATCCAGTTGTGTCTCGAGCACCTCACCATGACAGTCTTGCCCTTGTATTGTAGGATATGACACGATCGACCAACTTCTTGACAACCACCTAACCCAATAAACACAAGCTCATCCGAAGGGTCTACTGGTTCATCATCTTCCACGGCAGTCATGGCCGCAGCCTTTCTTTTCGTTGCCATGCTTCTCACGGAGAAATCGTAGGAGACAGGATCGGAGACTGGGAGAGATCGAGGGATGGGTGGGATAGAATGAGAGGTGCACGCATAGAACAAATCTCCTAAATCAGGGCATTCGTTATGTCGCCGAAATAAAGTTCTTAACGTTGCGGACGCTGCTAGCCATTCAGTGCCAGACGCGTTTGATTGACTTGATAAAAATGTGGTTTTGGATAAACAGCATACCAAAGTCAACACGAAGTTGGGGTGTAGGAACAGGCAGATCACGTGAGTGAGTGCGGCCTTGGGACTCTGGGTCATTTCTCTGAGTAGGCTGCCCTTACCCGCGGTTTACGCTTTTGACCATCATCGCATCACTCAACCACACCACTTACTCCTACAATTCTATTCCCGACACGTTCCTCTTGCGTATCAGCAGAACTTTGGATGTCAGCAAAGTGGAATCAGGCATGCTTGGCACAAGAAGGAGGCCGAGCGTGAGTCGACGCTCACTCGGATTCAAGACCCAGGCTCGGAGAGAAAGAGACAGACGTTGAGGTTTTGAGGGTTTGAGGTGGAATTCAAGGCAGACTCTCGATCACGATGGCTCACTCGCCGCCGGCGCCATCGCGACCTCCGCTCCCGCAGACACAGACGTCCTTTTCGCGCAACTTCAGCCCTGCAAATGGCAGACCCAGCCCGCTTGGCCCTCAGTCACCTCCATTAGCCATGAACTACTCCTCACCTTCGCCTCAAGCGTTCTCACCCCAGCAATATTTCCAACCGCCAGCCGCGAAGAGACCTAGACTGTCACCCGATGTTCAGTCCCCTTCTGCTCCCCAAAGCTATCCTCCCACCCCCACTGCGCAGCCAACCACTCCAGGTGGAAATGCTCCCGTTAATGGTTCAGCTGGGCCGCCTCCGGGGCAAGGACTGATGCCTCCCCCTCAACGTCCTGACAAAGCTGAAGACCGCAACTACGAGGACATTCTAGTTGGAACTGGGATAAATATTGAAGAGGAGGCTAGGATGCTCGTTCAGAATGACTACTTTGGCACTTCAACTCCCCAGACGGCTACTTCTGGCAGTTTTGAGTATCAAAACAATTCATTTCCCCCACCGGGATCCAGTGGAGGCGTAAGTGCCTCGCAACAAGACCAAGCAGAGGATACTACCCGGGAACACCAACCGTCAGAAGAAGAGACGAAAGAGAGGAATGAAGCTCGCGCCGACTGGGAGGCGTCCAGATACAGCCAGCATCCACTCTGGGACATGTTTTTGTTGGGCGGAGCCCTCAATGAAAAGATTCGAAACATCAGCATCACCGAACATCTGGTTGATCCACAGTCTGGAGTTCTAGTCAATACTCAAAAACACATGCCTCCTCCTACTGTACGAGTCAATGGGCTGGAAGGCGCCTCGCGCATTATCGACAAGGGGCAAGCGATTCTCGACACTGGACAGAAGGGCGAGCGGCTTTCAGACATCATGAAGGTCATCAGTTTGGCAACACGAGCTCGGATGACTGGTTTGCTGAGCACCTCTTCAAGACTCTCTCAAGAACGTCGGCAGCATTCTGCTGGAAAGGTACCGGAGGAATGGCAAGATATCGCAGTTCAGGCCAAGCCTGCAGCAGATATCCCTGACGGAGCCACCAGCCCAGCAGGTAGCTCCAGTCTAAAGCGTAGGGTTTTGGATTCCCCGCTCCTTTTTTCTGGCGCTGACGAGAAAGTAGGCACGCATTCCCAAACAGGTAGCGAGTCATCGGTACGCCCTGAGCAGGTTCCTGGACCTATGCGTCTAATATCTACGTTTGAAAAAGTTTCACAGGCGGAGAGGGCTGCAGAGGAAGCACGACGGCAAAAGAGAGTCAAACGAAAAGCCGCCAAAAGAGAAGAAGCAGGCCCAACGGCGACCGGGCCCGATGCGACGCCTGAGGCTGTCACTGTTGCCAACCTGGACGCAGAGAAAAAGACAACAAAGAAGGAGAGGAAACTAGCAGAGAGCAAATTCTCCGAACAGCAACAGCACAAGTCTGCTAACGAGGCAGCACGAATGGCCGTCGCGGGATTATTTGGCAGTCGCCTGGGCGGCAAGAAGTCGAGAACGTATGACTGGATGAATGCTGGTAAAGCAGGAGCAAGTCCTGCGGCGACTCCAGGCAGACCAACGGCGTCAGGCGCTCCGTCGACAGCAGGGACACCGGCCCCTGATCGAGCTCGGACCGCTCCGAGGGAGAAGCAGTTTGGTCAGTGGGACGAAGACAGGGACGCGAAGATCCAGGCCCGAGATGTCTTGCTCGTGCTGGAAAGTGACGCCCGTGCCTCACGTTCGTATGTGAGAGGACTTAGTCTCCCCGAGAAAACTGATTCTTGATATATGCATTTCTAGATTTTGCAAGCGCTGCTCCAGGGAGAGATTTTGCGGTGCACCTCTCATCGGCGGGGGCGACAGGGGAAGCTTACTGTAAGATAATGGGAATTCCATAAAACACACACGAAAACGACCAGGATGCCAAATTGAGGTTTCTAGAGAGCAGAACCGGACAGCGCATTGATTGGGGAATAGCACGCAGATTGACAGTGGTGGCTTGTATTGCCCATGAAAGGGAGATCAACGTATCTGGCTTCTATCTTCAGCAAAGTCGCCTTTGGTCACGTCAGGCTGAGTTGAGTTTTGAATTGTCTAATCTAGACTAGTGCAATGTGGATTCTTCAAAGGGTCGCCAACCGACCGACCGGGGAGGCAAATCCATCCATGCATCCATTGGTCTTTGTTCGGGCGAAACGAGTTCCTGCTTCACCCACGCACCACACGCGCTCCGTTCGCTCCATTCGGGTCCTGTCGCATGTCGTGATCGCCATGGCACGGCAATTTGAGGTGGCGGAAACTGGTCATCCCTCCAATTTTTCCCCGACACCGGTTGTGAGGAGGGCGCATGCCTGGCCAGGGCAGCCGAACAGATCAATCCTCAATCCTCAATCCTCTATCCTCTCACCTCTGTCGAACCTGTGAAATACACAAGTAAGAGGTACTTCGTCTCGGTACAAAACAAGTATATCCGAAAACTGCCACGCTGCGCAGGGCACGATTGCCGTGGTGTGACGAGGAGGCGCTATTGGAAAGACCCCCATACCTCAGGTCACCCACCTATTTGCCGCACAGCTCGAGGGCTTCATAAGCGACAAAGACTAGTAGGTAAAGGCGCGTGGATGCAAAGCCTGGGGGGACATCCTCACCAATCCTGGCGCTGAGTGAAAAAAATAGACGCCATGACAAGTGCAATGGCTCAACTCGATCCAGTGTCAAGTCCAAAGTAGCCTATAGCGACATACATAGTAAGAGGAAGAGAAGATACTCAGCATTCCTACTTTGTGACGTGTCGCACTCAGTAATAGAATAATAGCCACGTTCAGTGTCTGGCTAGTGCATCCTGCGGAGGACGTTGGTGGGTGGTGCCGTGCGTTGTTCTGGTTAAGATCACAGCCCTGAGGTGCCCGGGTGTTGGGGCTTTGGAAAGGGTGGTATCATTCACCCGTGGGCAGTGGCCACTGATGATTCGGCCGGCTAACTAGACGCAGTTCTCCATGTCGATGCCCAGAAACAGAATTGAACCCTTTCGTGTGTGTTCGCCCTGCAACCTGAAGTGCGCTACGACTGGCCTGGCTTAAGCCTGGCTAATGGCAAACTGGATCACTGGGCAGCCGTCAAAGTGCAAACCTCACTTCACCTCAGTCGACATCATCGTCGTCCTCTACCCTCTGGTTTTCTCTCAACCCGACTGACATCAATTTTATTCTTCGTCATTTACCTAAGTCCGTTTTCCCTCGGCCTTCCCTATCGTCCGCTTGAACACAACGAACATGGGCGTGGATCAACTGCGGTAGGCGTTTCCCGCCTGAAGTTGTCCGTCTCCACGTTTTCACCCGATCCTCGAACTCCGCCTCGACAACGACCTTCTGACGTTCTACCTCTCTCCTTTGACTCTATCCCATCATCTCCCATCGACCTGTGTCCCTTATTAACGCCTCAGTCGAGTTTCGAGACCGCACATACCACCATCAACCCCTCCCGACCCTCGCATGTTGCTCTTTGCAATCGACACCATCTGGGTTGTCGAGCCACTCCCACCAAAAACCGGCCCAAAACACCATGTCTACACCCTCGATAGCAACCACACTCTTGCCTGCTCACCATAGCCAATATGGTTATGCTCATCAAAATCTATATTCACCGAGTACCCTTCCCTACCCCACCAACAACACGCTACCTGCACCCCAGCGGTTGAACACTGCGTTTCATTCCTACCCCGGTGCCGCTCAGTACCAGCGACCGCAAGAATCCCCAGCGATCTCATACAGAGGGCCGTCAAACGTTTCCACAATGCCCCCGTCTCAGTCGACGTCAACCCTGTCCGATGCTCACCTTAGAAGACAACCGGACTGGAATGAATTTTACAAGAACGGAGTTCCAAAAGAAATCATCGTCATAGACGACGATAGTCCCGATCCCCAGGGCCCAGGAGACGCTTCGAAAAGACAACAGAGAGAAGATGTTGGCGGATACAATTCGAATGCAGGCCGGAAAAGAAAAGTTGATGAGGGTTATGACATTGAATATACAGACAGTCCGACATATTCGACGCACCCGGCTAAATTTGGGGCATCATCGTCGTCCGCCTCTTATCATTCCGCTGACCGAACCACTTCCCTCCAGACAGTTACTGCCCCAACTTCGCTCGAATCGTATGGCAGCAATACTGCTAGCAACAGTTATGAAGATGTCAGAGTAGGACAAAAGCGGAAAAGAACCACAACCCAAAAAGAGACCCGTGCACAAGCGGCAAAAAGAAAGCAACAAGAGTCCGCACCAGATGCTTTTGCAGACTATGTCCCCCCTCAAAAACCTGTACGCAAAGCTGCGGATGTTCACGTCCCAGTAATACGTGACACAGAAAGGCATAAAAATCTGAAGGTGGATGATGACGACGGCCATTACATTGTGACGCCTGGCACGAAACTTGCTGACCGATGTGAGTATCATTTATTTCCCCGTGATATCGACTTTTTCTGACAAATTTTGATAGATGAGATTATCAAGCTTCTTGGGCAAGGCACATTTGGCAAAGTGGTCGAGGCGTTTGATTCACGAAAGAAGACAAGATGCGCTGTAAAAATCATTCGATCCGTGCAGAAGTATCGCGATGCTTCTCGGATCGAGCTGCGTGTTCTTTCTACACTTGCTCTGAACGACAAAACCAACCGCAACAAGTGTATCCATCTACGGGACTCATTCGACTTCCGGAACCACATTTGTATAGTCACGGACCTCCTGGGACAGAGTGTCTTCGATTTTTTGAAAGGAAATGGCTTTGTTCCATTCCCTAGTTCGCAGATCCAGAGCTTTGCTCGTCAGCTGTTTACCAGCGTCGCCTGTAAGTCACACACCCCTGTTAATTGAATGCCAGCACTAAATTTTTGCAGTTCTGCACGACCTCAACCTCATTCACACAGATCTCAAACCTGAAAACATACTACTGGTTCACAATGCCTACCAGACGTTTACCTACAATCGCTCGATACCTTCGTCGTCCCACACGACGTCCAGAACTGCTCGACAGCGCAGAGTCCTTCTGGACAGTGAAATTCGTTTAATAGACTTTGGTTCAGCCACCTTCGATGACGAATATCACTCCTCTGTGGTATCAACACGACATTACAGAGCACCTGAGATCATTCTGCAGCTGGGATGGAGTTTCCCTTGCGACATTTGGAGCATAGGGTGTATCATTGTGGAATTCTTCACAGGTGATGCATTGTTCCAAACGCACGATAATCTCGAGCATTTGGCCATGATGGAAGCTGTATGTAATGGCAAGATTGACGCAAAACTTGTCAAGCAAGTATGCTCGAGTGGTCGCGGCGCCAACGCAAACTCCGCTGCAAAGTACTTCAACCGGGGGAAGCTGGAATATCCCAACAATGAGACTTCAAAGGCTTCAAGGAAATACGTCAAGGCGATGAAGCATCTCCATGTACGTTTCTGTGCATTCGTCTTTGTGAGATTATACTGACAGTGATTCGCACAGGAATTCATACCAGCAACCAACCCTTTCAACCGACACCTTCTCGACCTGCTGAGAAAGATTTTTGTTTATGACCCAAAAAATAGGATCACGGCGAAAGAGGCCCTCAAACACCCTTGGTTCAGGGAAACCCTTGTTGACGACGGGACTGAGGCAATTCGGATACGCGAGGAACGTGCTGTTCAGAACGGGGCAGGCCCGGACGCGAAACGCCCGCGCATGAATCAATAACCCAACGCCGCGCGCTGGACCTCTTACTTCCAGAGACGACTGTGTGCTTATGACGTTGCTGCGGAAACATCAAGCTTCAGTCTCATGATATGGCTTGATACTGTGGCTGGATACTATCTATGTCGGGATTGAGAGTGGGGACGATACTAATGACTGATTGAACGGATTTGGAAACTTAACAACTCAACTACATACTGAGAAACGCTACTGCAATTCGGCGGAGAGCGTTTACACCCTTGACACCAGAGCTCTACCCCCTTTCTGATCAAGGAACTCGTTCAGCTGGTGCCCGAAAGTCCTCTTTGTCAAGCCAACCGTGTAGAAGGATTGCGGCCGGAAGACACGTTTGTTGTTCAGGGACGGAAACGAGCATCCCAGTGGAATCTCACCGGTCGGTTCATGTCACTGAGCGAGTCGCCACGTCTTTCTGAGTCCTGGGACGGCAACGGGAGAGAGGAGGACCAAAGGTAGAGTACAAATTTTTGAGGAGACTTAAAAGACCAGGCTAGATACGAGCATGACTCTTAGCCTTTGCTCTACATGACGATAAGTGGCAAGTATAGCTTGGCTGCTTAGCTTCTTGACAGCGCATATCTTTCCTGCTCCTCTGGCCACAGTCGAGGATCGAGGATCGAGGAACGCATGGACATATTACACTGTGAAAGATGAAGAAGAGCGCTCTCCCATTCGTGTCGTTATTTCTACCTGCCTGCTGTACTTGTACCTGGTATGATTCTTCGCCTTGCTCTGACTGGGCCCTGACTACACGGTTCAAATATTGCCATGGCAGATGTCCCTCAGCCTTCCTTTGAACCCCATCCCTTGTCCAGTCCAGTACGGTCGAGTCGAGTCAAGTCGACATGAACAGATCCCATTTCAGCTTACTACTTAGTAGTGGGAAGTAGAGAAACCAGGCTGAACAAACCTCCTCAACATCTCTCTCACTTTAGAAAAATAAAATGCCCCACACCACCGACCACTGACCACCGACCGAGTCTCGCGCTCGTGCTTTTTGTATGTGCTCCGCGCTCCGCTGTTTAATTCATCCGTCGGGTTTTGAGGAGGAGAGATTCTAGTACCTAGTACATGGTGCCTGGTACTTGGAAGCAGGAAGGTCTACCGTCGCGTGAGTTTTACTCCTTCAGGTGTCTTTTCGCATTCCTTTCCGATTCAAGTCTTATATTACGGGTTGATAGGTAGAAAGCAAAAGTAAATAAATTCCTGGTCTCGGTATGGTTAGGCATGCTTGCCCAGCGACTACGACTGGCGTGGTGTCTCCCCATACGGCGGAGCGATTGAAGGTGGTTGAGGATAAGAACATGGAATCGCAACAGTTAGATAATGGTGGCTGCCGCCATAGAGTACAAGAGTACCCTGTCCTCCAGGATGTCTTGGAGTGTAAGATGGCGACCATCGATGCTGGTATGGGTTGGGACATGGGAGGTAGAGTTGAGGTTGAGGTTGAGAAGCATAATTGCGTTGTGCAGACCGGGCCCAGTCGCTGCCAGCTGAGTGTGGTCCGGCTGGATGTTCGATCTGGGGACCTAGGTAGAGGTTGGAAGCAGGCGGACATGTCTGGTGCTGTCGTTGCACCATATGTGGCGCAATCGAGTGTTGAGCAGACTGTTCATATCTGTGCGTGGCATGATATTCCAGGCTGTGACGCTGTGACTCAGCCCAGTTCCAGGTCTGTAGTCTCAATGCTGCTTGATCCCCGATCCCCGTGGGTGTCTGAGCACCTTGCTGAGCGCTCGATGCGGCTTGTTCAACACAGGCTGACACGGGAGCAGAGGTATGGCCTTGTGGCCTTTGCGAGATAGAAGTAAGAGTAGTTGTTTGACTAAGCCTGCTGGATGTGGAGGGCGATATGCTGGCCGGGACGGAAGGGCAAGCTGGTCGAAAAGGGCGTCCAAATGCGGTCTCGTCCCCCGGATCTTGTGAATCCACTGTACGTGCACGCCATTCTGCGATGCGAGAAGTGGGCGAAGCAGCTCTTGACAAAAGTGGTGAGCTGCGATGCACACTCTCTTGCCGAGCGCAGGTAGTACTATGATGTCCACTGACGGCAGGAGGATTCCCCATTTTGTTGGAACACACCCTTGATGGGCGTGGCGATGAGATTCGGCAGGCTTTTCGAACTTCCACGTCGATAGTCTGCTGGCCAACCGTAGTTCTAGGTCTCCCAGAACGTAGTGAGGACACCGCTGACATACGGCGTGTTGAAGGAGCACGTTGCAGTTCTTGGGCGGTCTCTGGTGAAACATTGGCGGGACGAGCTCCTGGGCTATTTCGGGTCCCTGCTGACGGCGCTTTTGAAGGTTGGGGCGAGGGCTCGTTCTGTTGAGCTTCACCATTGCCCGCGGTGTCATTTGAACCAGCATGAGATCTCGTGATGCTGGCTTTGACAGAATGGGCTTTGGACTGTGCTTGAGAGGCGGCCGCATTTTCCGGGTCATCATTGATAATAGATTCGCGGCCTTCTAAGTCGATGTCCCCACTTACCCCAGCAACATTTGCGGTGTTAGCAGCGGCCTCATTCTCTACTTCTTCGATGTTTCCTTGATCTTCCCCTCCATGTGGTCTTTCGCCGTCTGCGACATCCTTATCCTCCTCGGCCTCGGCCGCCTCTCGATCACCACCAGTTTCACTGGCAGTGACAGCCTCGGGTGCAGCAGCAGCGAGTATTGTGGCTCGTGCCCGATCTCGTCTGCTCCTCCGAATGGCTTCGACTCGCATGTATTCGTCGTGCATGCACAGCTTAGCGAGGCCAAACCAAGCGCTTGAACGACTCTTGCCGCCAATCCAACGAGGTCGTGGGACTTGTGCCGACATCTTTCTGAGAAGTCGTCAAGGGCATCAATCCCGGCGGCTGCTTGACAGGAAAGCGAAGCCATCGCATATAAGGTATAAGAGGGCGGATTATATGACAGAGTTACTCAGAATGTCCAACCTACCGATTGCCTTCTTCAGTCACTGGGAGCAACAATGACCCAACCCTCTCGATCAATGACTCTGTATGGCATGTCATTGTGAATCTTTGTCCCCGCAGTGCATTATGTGGTCTGGAACATGCCTTTGAAGGCGAATGACTGGTGCCAGAAAGGGTCACTGAGGGTTGTTGTTTCACTTGCCGTGGAATGGCGGTTGTTTGATCTCGAATCACAAGTACACGTCAAGTAGTGTTGACCGTGCGTGTGACAATAACCGAGTTCAGTCATTTCATAATGCTGGCTCCAAGCGTCCCCAAACGAGGGAGTACCGTAGGTATCTTACACAGGAGAAGAGAAGTCCCCAGTTACTTGGAGTCTCGCCAGTCTGGCGCCTGGGAAAACAAGCTTTTAATTAGAATTTAGAGTCTGTGGACCCATTAGGTGACTAAGCGTCTAGGCTAGTCCATGGCTTGGCATCTGACATGGGAAAGTGCAAGAGGCGGAGAGCTGAGGGGTCTGGAGCTCCATGGTGCACAATTAATATACCATGCGCATAGTTGGATTTGTGTACGTATCCTTTGCTTCATTGGCGGTCCTGTTTTCACGAACACCATAAAGTACATGGAATAGCGCGCCCCGGCACATAGCAGATGGCTGTCTGATGGTGAAAATACTGGTTTGGCCCTTGATTGCATCAACAATGGGGTCGATCCGCTCCTTCCCGGTGAGGTCTCGAACCCCCCTCAGCCTCTTTTGCAGGTGGAAAAATCCCTCTGCGCAGCTTAATTCCTTCTTCAAAGCTTCCTTCATCCTCATCTCTGTGGTGTAAGACTCATCCTTAATCCCCTGAAACTATTTTATTACAGCAGCTGCTCGCTTATCAAACCCCGTTGTCATCTATGCTCGGCTACGAAACCCGGATCTCGACTCTCCCTCGACCTCAGTGGCTTCGCTCTGCAACCTAAGCGTTTTGGCCACCTCCCCAGCCAACCACTCTCCGTCTCTCTATTGGAGTAATCCTTGCTTCGCCTGATCGTCTTTCATCATCTTACCTAGCCCAGCAGCCCAGTGTTACCTCAATCCCAAATCTTCTTCAGTCAACCTCTATCGCTCCGAATTCCCTGACCATAATAAGCACTATATCTCAGCTCTAACTTGGTAGTACTCCTGGGCTCATCAGCATTATTATATTACTCGATCTCTCCTCTCCGTTCTATTGCGCAACGCATACTCGAGGAACTGCAACCATCCGAATTAATCCACCCACTTACAACTTACATGCCTTCATGAATCCTCCGCCCGATGATGGAATCAGCCCGTGCTCCAGGGACGGTCGACCTCATTTCCGCTCACGGCCCCGAAGAAGAATGGTCCCCATTGACAGATGGCTTCGGGGGTTTGGTCGACATTGAAACCCTTGCTGGCGGCAGTGGCCAAACAAACCCTAGACTCGACACCGACAACCTGTATGACGATGACATGATCGGCGTCAGTATGAGTCGAGTCCAAACACAGATGAGATCTCCACAAACCCCTGTGGCCGAGAAGGCTAAGGCTCTCAATCTACCGGTCGACTATTTCCGCAGAATTCTAGCACTGTCAGAAGATTCTGAAGACGACGACTACAGCGATGCAGCAAATGATACTCAGCCCGGCACACCGAACGCTAACCTGAGGCCACCTGCGCTCTACCAGAGTGGTGCCGAACCATCCGCCTTACGCCAGAATAGCAGAACGAGAGCCTCTACGCACGATTCGATTTTGGCCGATCAGCATGAGCGACATTCCAGGCATTTCGTCAGTGAACCAGATATCCCCCGTATCAGGACACAGTCTCCACAGGATTCGAAGGTAGAAGATGCAGATGAGCCTGCGAGGCCACTCTACGAGCATCCACTCCCGCCGCACCCGAACCGTAGACCACCCACGCCGCCTGATGACGATCAAATTCCCCGGCAGACACGAAGTTACGAGAACGACGTGTCACGCATTAACAACCTCGAAGAAGGCCCCGAGTCGCCGCACGCTCACAGATCGTCCCTAACCAAGAATATTTTGAGCGGAGCTGGAAGTGAGCGACGGCGCAGTCTCTCATCGGCTCCAACGAACTTACTTTCCAACCTGCGAAAACTGTTACCGGAGCTTCCATATGGGAATTTCAACATGAGTTCCATCTCTCTTGCCTTTTTGCCGCCGAGCAGCGGGAACTCTGGCCAGCAGAGTCCAGCTGGCGGTCAGATCACACCAACCAATAAACCATTCAGATGGTCTCTTCGCGAACCACTTCAAAGACGTAGTACTGGCGACACATATCGCAACATGCAGCCACCGGTATCAGCCCTCGACCCCAGCCCTGTGGCTCGGAGTCAACTAGACGGTAATGTGGAATCGTTACTCTCTCCAACCAGTCCAGCATCAAACACTAGCCGGGCACGTTCCAACTCTGAAGGATCGATATACATCCGGCGAAGGGTTTCGGGTGTATCGGCGTACGACGACATTAGCGCATTTTCTCATGTTACTGATATGGCCAATTCTCGATTCAAAGCCATAACAGACAGTTTCCAGAATTCGTCCCTCAGATTGCCTCGGCTGCCCGCGCTTCGACAAGTAGCGAAACGACGCACGTCGCCTGCCCAGTTCAACGGAGAGATCCCTCGGGGAGTGGATGGAGGCAGTGGCGATGGACAAGGCCGGGTTTACCAGTACGGATCGGTCCAGAAGATGCGGATTGCAGCAAAGGGCGTCGAGGTGGAAACTCCGCAGCAGCGAGCGCATCCAATACTGTCACGTGCCCTCTCGAAGACTACAGGCGACATTGTTATTCTGGGTGGGTATAGGGGATCAATCTTGAGATCAGCACAGCCTCCTCATCGACAACTCTGGGTTCCTATCAAAGTCGGACTAAACATGCGTAAGGTAGATTTGGAGGTTGGGTTAACTCGCGAAGATGAAGAGCGCATGGAGCAGACCGTCATCCCGTCCGGCATTCTTTCGCATATTGGTCCTATTGACATTTGCCGAAGGTTGCTTAAACATATGAAGAAATGCCCCAACACACGTGAGAATAGACTCCGAGTGCACGACTGGGGTTATGATTGGCGGCTCTCTCCTGATCTGCTTAGTGGAAAGTTGATCAAGTTCTTGGAATCGCTGGAGTGCAACCATCCAGAGACGCCTCACGAGAAGCGAGGGGCCACGGTTATCGCCCACAGTCTTGGGGGGCTGATCACACGACATGCGGTCAACCAACGTCCAGATCTGTTTGCGGGTGTGGTTTACGCTGGTGTGCCGCAGCACTGTGTCAATATTTTGGGACCTTTGCGGAACGGGGACGATGTCCTTTTGAGCTCCAGAGTTCTCACAGCCCAGGTCAATTTCACGCTCCGAACCAGCTACGCCCTTCTTCCGGAGGACGGCCGGTGCTTCATCCAGAAGCACACCAATAAACGGTATGACCTGGACTTCTTCGATCCCCACGTCTGGGACGAATACCACCTGTCTCCCTGCATCAACCCACCGATACCACGCAGCTACCGGGAAAAGGAAGATCGTGATCGTAGGAAGAGCATCATCGGAGCTCTTTCGGAAAGCATTTCAGGGCCCAGCAAACGTACTTCCTGGCTTGTGGGACAAGGTCCCCAAAGCCAAACCTCGCAGCAAACCGATACCAGAGATGGTCTGGAAGAAGCGCGCCAGCATGCTGTCGACAAGGCACTGGAGGCGGGTCAAGACATAGAAGGCAATGCAGAAGGAATGGTTGGACCGTCAATGAAACAGTCTCATCACCGAGGCAGTATCGCAACTACAGTAACGATTCCCAAAGACCTTGCGGAGGACTATCTTGATCGTACGCTGGCGGAGGTGTCGGTCTTTAAACAGCAGCTGAAGTTCAACCCCAGCCACCAGGAAAACAATCTTTACCCGCCGCACGCGTTCATCTTTGGCAAGACGGTGCCCACCGTGTACGGAGCCAGGGTCGCCAATAAGGAGGCGATAAAGTATGCGGATGCGTTCGACGATCTAGCGTTTGCGGCAGGAGATGGAGTAGTCCTTGCGAGTGCAGCACAACTACCAGAAGGATATCGTTGCGTCAAGGGGGGCCGAGTGGAGAGTGATCGAGGACATGTGGGCATTATGGGCGACCTAGAAGGCATGGGCCGCTGCCTCGAGGCAGTAGTTGATGCCAGAGCTAAGGGCGTTGGGTTGGGAAACTCATATGCTCGCCATACGCGGGACTCGAGCGATCCATGACATGACATGACATGACGATGAGATGGATGGGTGGTTTGTGTGAATTTGGATACGTGATACCTAGCGAGTCGTTGTATCTGTACAGCTTGATCTTATACAAGACTTGGATTTGGGTGTTTTAGCTGGGACAGATCGGCAACAATCCCGGGTGCAGGGAGAACCACCTCAACCCAGGCTCGTAGTGGAAGAGGGGAGCAGCTCTCTGGATTGGTGGCAGCCAGGGCAATTTGTTAAAGTCGAAAGGTGCCCAATTTGACATCTGAGGGTAGGCCAGGAGTCAAGTTCGATGGACTATTCGTCAGATGCATGCCTCTGCCGCCGTGGATGGAACCGAATTTCCTGTGCGCGGGCTTTCTCGGGGATGGTACGGTCCGTTGACTAGTGGAAACTAAACACCCCCATCAGTTCATACCTTGGCCTTAGACGAATTGTACAGAGCTAATGTGTGACAGAACCTGTTACTGGACGCGCCAGGTGTACAGGTTTGAAAGATGTTGGAAAGGATGTGTGTTCCCAGGGTGAGACGCACACATTGTCAGCTCGTGTATCCAGCGCCTAAACAACGACTGTGATTGCTACCCCGCTCTCGTCACGAGGCTTGCCTCATCCTTCTTCTATCCAACCACTTCATTGAACCTCCTGATGGGCAGCGCCTCCAGCAACAAGATCACATATATCTGTAGACTGGCGCATCGTACCACACCATGTCCTGCAACCCACCATGACCATCTCCTTTGTGTAGTGGTGTCCTTCCACTGGCTGCGCATCTCTTCTTCATTGATTCAGGCAATGCATTTGACAACATCAGACACTTGAGAGTTTTGCGCGCCGTCCTCAAAGAACAAGGACGATCAACACATGAAGGTTAGTCCAAGCCATAGCAATCATCTTTGGGGGAGTAATCCATCTTCTGACCTTTGCGGCCAGCGACAGGGCCCGGCTTCTGATCAGCGAACTCACACCAGAGCCTTTGCCAAACTTCATGGGCTGAGTGTCCAAAATTTCACACTCGGGGATCTTGAAGACGTCTTACGCAAAAGCCGTTCGCGAAAAATCTCAAAGCCTCCAACAAGGTCGAGATTCAGGTCGAGTTCCTCGTTGCCGCCGCCGTCGAAGGACAAGCGAGCCGCGAAGACGACTCTGCAGCCACCGGTGACGCCGAATACACGCCAAACTCGGTCAAGCAAGAGCAAGAACAAAGATCCGCTTCAGTTTTTGGGTGGACTTGACGCTCGCGACTTGCCGTCAGAAAAGCATCAGTCTCAGACGGCACGTCAGGTACCAAAAGTTCAGCCTCGACCGAGGGAGCTCCCTATTTCCTTGAGCCGTCCTGGAACAGGGTTGGAGCAGGCGACTGACACAGAGAAACGAGTGAGACGATATGCGATCTTGATGTGGTAATGGAGCTGACAGACGATAGGACAACGTCTCAGCCTGGCTAAACTTGGTCAGCCCCGACACAGCACAGACTTCGCACGATTTCACGGAGAGACACGTTGATTCACATATTGCATCCGTCTCAGACTCCGGAGACATGGAATCTTCCAGCTCACACCTCACTAGCACCAGTGTCACTACTGAAAATGCAACAACTGCGAAGGCTAGCACGGTCCGACATATCGATTTTATGGAACATTTGGAATTTCGAGGCATCACAGATAAATCTTCAGGTGACGATAAGCTTCAAGAACTCGGTCTAGACAGGATTGTCGATGCGACGCCTTCACACGTCGAATTTGAGAAATTTGAAAGTCTAGTCAGAGTGCTGGAAGACTACCTCAAGAAGTTCCGGAAGTCAGTCAAGGATCGGCCTTCCGAGAATGGTCTCCCCGTTTACGATGCTTTAAGGCATGATATAAGTCACTGGAGGCCTGACGCCGAGGAGTACAGACGGTTTCCTCCAATGTCTGCCCAGGACTTTGCATGGGATCAATTACAATGTTCTACTTCGAGCGAGGCCGATTTCCACAGAACCATCATGATCTCCATTATAGATCGCCTCGATTTTCGCGGTGTTTTCACCTTCAGCTGCGAGGAACAATGGCGCATTGAAAAGAAGCTTCTGATAAAAGCAACAAAGGACAGCAGCAAGATCACGCAGCCGAAACCCGACCTTGCCATATCGTTTCATCGAGACGTCTTCATAGAGTCGATACTTCTCGAGTATCCCATCGAGCTCGGGAGTTGCCTGCATCCGGGCAAGAGAGGACGTGAGCCATGGTTTCCATTCCTCTTCATGGAAGCCAAAAGGGAGGATAGCTCGCTCCGTGCCGCATTCGAGAAGAATCTGTACAGCACCAGCCAGGCGCTCTTCAATATCTTCCAGTGGATGCGCCAAGCTCCC
Source organism: Fonsecaea pedrosoi CBS 271.37 (assembly GCF_000835455.1). Classification (NCBI taxonomy): domain Eukaryota; kingdom Fungi; phylum Ascomycota; class Eurotiomycetes; order Chaetothyriales; family Herpotrichiellaceae; genus Fonsecaea; species Fonsecaea pedrosoi. The sequence goes on along the minus strand of NW_013550615.1, from coordinate 1,082,498 downwards.
CAGCTTCGGGAGAAGTTTTTCAACGATGTTCGGACGTTCAGCATAGTTCTCAATAACGAAGACATGGTGTTGAGAATGCATCGCGCCGAACAAACCACCGATGATCGTCTCAGGTACCACTTCACGGAAGTGGCCAGAGTTCGAAATTACAGCCGCGATGTCGCCTGTCACATGGTTAAGAGTGTGTTGTTAGACTACGCGTTGCCACGTCTATATCCCATCCTGAAAGAAACCTTCCAGATGGTTGCTGGGTTGGATCACTTGAGAGAGTCTGGAGCGAAGCGCAAGCGGGACCTCATGGATGCACAACCGTCCACACTCAGCATCGACCACAGCCCGGGGCCTGGAGAGACAGACTCTCCCCATTTGCGGAGCGTTAACACGGGGCTATCCTTCGACGCCGACAATCTGACCTTGGCTGGACCGTCCAAGCGGAGCAGAAGAGGTCGACGAGGTCGGTGATTGTTAAACGGTGGGTCCATTGCATTTAGGAGCAAAGTTTTGGGGCGCCTTTGACTGATTAGGGCGCGATATATCAAGGAGTGCTTTGGGAGCGCTCAGGTTCGTCCAGCTAAAAGGCTCAGATAAAAGCCCAACTCAATACAGCGTTTGCTCACCCTCTAGGATTAACCCGTGAATGGCAATTAGGTGTTTCGTTGTCGAGTCATTTATATACCTAGGTAGGTATGGATATGATGCATAATACCTCGCTATCTATGTCCATATCTGCTCCGCATCTACGAGGTATCTATTATCTATCTCTCAGTAGGCACCAGACAAGCAGGTCTCGATAAGCATTCTCCAAGCTGACCCGCCTCGCCCGCCCCTACGTCATTTTCTCTTGTCGCTACTCACCTACCCACCCACCAAGCCAGCTGCCAGCCTGCCAGCCTAGCGAGCCACAACTAAGCACCCAGTACTCAGGCACCACCGACGCAGCTACCCAGCTACCCAGCGAGCCAGTCACTACGTATGCACCAGTCGGGTGCTGAGGATCATACCCCCGAGAGAAAAAAAAAGCCGCGAAAGAGAGGCAAAATGGAGGGAGGAAAAAGTCGATGAAGGAAAAAAAAACCACCAAATCTCAATAAGCGGACGCTAACAGGGTGTGGTCACCATGGTTGGAGCAGTTGATCGGAGGTCACCGATATGATGCATGTCGCAGCCCCAGACACGATAAAAAACATAATGATTGAGGCGGCCGTTGCACTACCATTATTGCCATACTACTATACTACCATCCATATACTTCTTCCTTTGTTTTACCCTTTTCTCGCTAATTTCTGCTTTGTTTGGGCAACCGACTAAAGGAAAAAAAGTTCGTTCTTCTTTAACCTTTGCTATAGCTATTCCCAGTGTCAGCAATCTGGGAATCTTCTGGACTCTTTTTACAGATTCAGGGTGGGAGGACAAGGCCAGACCAGGCCAGTTGAAACCAATCTTTGACATTTTCTCTTGTACTATCCAGCTAGAGGGAAACGAGGCTGTCGAGGAAAAGACAAGGGCGGAAAAGGAGGACAAAGGCGAGAGGGATTTCTCAGCCTTGTTCTCTCTATTTGTCCCCGTACCTGTGCCCAGGCCAGGTCGTGTCCTGTGCATACAATACCACGACTATCATCAAATCCCCCGAGGTCTGAAATAAACACAATATACAAGCATACAAAATGTGTCAAGGACATATGCACGAATTCCTCCAGGCTCTGCCCAAGTGCGAGCACCACATGCATCTCGAAGGTGAGTCGACACATTCCCCTTCCCCTTGATCACAGAAGTGAGCTGGGAGAACAATGGGGGGAGGGTTTTCCTTACTATAGCACATTTGGAGTGACTAACTGGCTACCCAACTGTCCCTCTCTGCGACCAAACAGGCTCCCTCGAACCCGCGCTCCTCTTCGACCTGGCGGCCCGGAACAACATCTCGCTCCCCTCGGCGGATGAAGACCCGTCATTCACATCCGTCGACACACTGCTCGCCCGCTACCGGCGGTTCACCTCGCTCGACGACTTCCTGCACTACTACTTCATCGGCATGTCCGTGCTGGTGACGGCCGCGGACTTTGAGGCCCTGGCGTACGAGTACTTCCGGCGGGCGCACGGCGACGGCGTCGTGCACGCCGAGGTGTTTTTCGACCCGCAGGCGCACACGGCGCGCGGGGTCGCGTACGCGGACGTGGTCGAGGGGTTCACGGCGGCGCAGGCCCGCGCCCGCGCCGACTTTGGCGTCACTTCGGAATTGATCGTGTGCGTGCTGCGGCACCTGCCCGTCGAGGACGGGGCGCGCATGTACCGCGACGCGATCCCGCACCTGGAGACGGGCGTCGTGAGGGGATTGGGCCTGTCGTCGACCGAGAAGGGCAACCCGCCGCACTTGTTCAGAGACATCTACGCCGACGCCGCGCGGCGCGGGTTCAACCGCACGGCCCACGCGGGCGAGGAGGCCGGCGTCGACTACATGGCGGCGGCGCTGGAGCACCTCGCCGTGACGCGCGTCGACCACGGCATCAAACTCCCCGAGGACGCCGACGTCATGGCTCTCTTCGCCCGCCGCGCCGTCATGGTCACCCTGTGCCCGCTCTCCAACGTCGAGCTGCGCTGCGTCTCGCGCGTCGCAGACCTGCCCGTCCGCACCTACCTCGACAACAACGTCCGCTTCAGTATCAACAGTGACGACCCGGCCTATTTTGGCGGGTATATCCTCGACAACCACTGCGCCGTACAAGACGCCTTTGCGCTGGATAAGAGCGAGTGGAAAACCATCGCCGGCAACGCCATCGAGGGGAGCTGGTGCAGCGACGAGAGGAAAGCCGAGTTGCGCAAGTCTCTCGAAGACGTCATGGAGAGGTTCAAGGATTAGATCCAGACACATACCGACATCGGACCCAGAAACGCACACTCGAAAAGGGGGGGGGGGAGGGGGCTCTCGTTGATGTGGATTGGGTATATTTCATTCTTGCTGTTGCAGTCTCCTCCCCCTTCGCGGTTCGCAAAGAGACATGACATGACATGACAAGGACAGGAACGACAAGAACAACAAGAAACGGGCAACATAACGCCCCCCCGGGCCAAACAAGGGATAAAGGGGGTGAATTGAAAAGATGGGATCCAAAGACGAAAGAAAATCAACCTTTTTTTTTTCGGGAAGACAGGAGTTCATACGTTTTATCATTATGTACTACTCAGAATCTCAGAGTTTCAGAGTCTCACAGTCTCGATCTGGGACGACAGCACTCCCTCCCCGAGGGAAGGGGTACAAGGACGAGGTCAGCGGAGATGAAATTGCGGAAACAGCAACAACGAAAGAAATGTGTACGTGCAAAGCCATGGGTGCAAAGACAGGGAAGGGGAGTTCGATCTACATGGGTCTAGACTGCAAACAATGGAGAAAAAGAGGAAGCAATTCATTATATCTGGTGGCAAGCTCCTTGGAAAATATAGTGCTTTTGGGATGGAATAGATAAGACATTTTCATCTTTTTTTTTTCCCCTTTCGTAGCATCTATATTGCCCCGTACATGGATGGCTATCGTGCTCCTCTCTTCTTGCACAATCGACAACGTAGGAGTATCCTCGTCGACAAGCTTAAGGAGCAGGGGTAAAAAAAAAGCCCCATGTTTTCTTAGAGGGACACGGCTGGTTCATTGGACTTACTTCTGCACGTATTTGTCGCCGATGCCCCTCTGGACCGCCGGTCTCGCCGCAATCCGGTCGATCCACTTGAGAAGGTGCGGGAAGGGTTTCATCTCGTCCTGGGTGAATCCACTTCGCTCCCACCCTTTCACCCACGGCCATGTCTTGATGTCCGCCACGGTGTATTTGCCTTTGCCGGGACCGGCCAGGTAGTCGCGCGGTTCACCGGTGAACTGGCCTGAGAGGCGGATTTCCAGCACACCGTAGACGCGGAGGGTCTCGTTCTTGTACCGGTTGATGGCGTCTTTCAAGTTTTTACGTCAGCACGAATATTCTGATAAGATGTCTTCCCTGCCAGAAAGGATGTAAAATGTCACTTACAGGGAATCTTCTCAGGCGCAGCCCTCGAAAAGTGGTTCACTTGTCCCTGGTACGGGGCGCCTCCACCGTGCCAGAAGAACATCCACTGCAACACCACGTTCCGCTCGAGTTCATCTTTGAAGCCAAACTTGTCCTCTTTATCCACAAACTTCAGCAGGTACAACAGCTGGGCACTCGTCTCGATGACGGGGAAGGGAGGGGATTGCCCGTTGTCGACGAGCACGGGGATCCGGCCGTTGGGGTTCAGGCGGAGGAACCACTCCTTCTTCTGCTCGTTGGTCATGATGTTGATGAGCGTGGTGGTCCACGTCGTCCCATAGGCATCGGCGAGCTCTTCGAGCATGATCTGCGTGGCTTGCCCATTGGGGGTGTTTTGGGTGATGAGGTGCAGGCCCTTAGCCTGGGACACTTCGGCGGGTGTATCCGCAATATAGAGGTTGTTGGACATTTTGATGGAGGATCCGTTAGAGGTCTCACCTGGACTAGCGAGGTAGAGAAGTAAAGAGAGGTTTGTTTATGTAGGGACAGAAATAGCTAGCTAGCCGGTAGCTGGGAAGCAGATTTTAGTGTGACAGAATCCGAGGGAGGTCCTCAGGCGTGGAAAGAAGAAGGAAAGAAAAAAAAGTCATCAGGGGAGAGACCCGACTTTGAATTAATTGAAAGAGTGGATGGCGCAATGGCCCTGTGTCAACGTCTGTCTCCCTCTCACCATCAATTAGTAATGAGTCGCGGGCACGTCGATGGAGGATGGAGATGGAGAGGAGAGGGGTTCTGAAGAGAGGGGCAGCTTGAACGCAGTTGGCAGCGTGTCACTGGTGGCAGTATAGAAGGGATCGCAGTCTGGCTCGCTGGGTATCTGGACCTTTCGATGACGGCATTTTCAAGTCAATGTCTTGATACCGTCGTTGACCGTCTGGGCCAATTGGGCGTCTCAGCCATTGGACTAAGTGAGGCTAATACGAGCAACTACTCGTCGCTTCTGCTGCTTCTGCTCCACAAGTTCATGCTTTCACCTGGTGATCGGTAATCATACGCCCAACCGTCTTCTCCAGGTCGGCCCTTTCGGTGCATTTGTAAGTGGAAGAAAGTCTCAATTCTCATCACATAGAGCCTATCCTTGCGTGTTCCATTCCTGTTCCTTGTCCTTTCCCTCCCAAAATTCCCATTGATCTTTTAGGTACCTCATAGTCCGTGCACACATCATACGCTTTCGTCCATCCCATAATTTCCCATACAGTCCTTGCTCTGAACCTCGGACAAGTAGATATTTTCCTTTACACATAACGTTCAAATGCTGCCCGAGACAAACAAACAAAGCACCCCGGTACAGAAAACACAATCCGGATCCATCAGATCCATCCCCATTCCCTTTTCAATTGCATAGCAGTTTTGTCGGTGGGCCAACCATGTTCATCCTTCAACCTGTCCAAAATACCCATCAGCGCCTGTTGTTCCAGGGGATCCGAAAAGTACTCCCCACAAACAACCACCGCCATGTACGCCTGTACCATCGCAGGCTGTGAGGAAGCATTTGATGCCGTCGTCCCTCCCAGAGACATGGCAGTCCCACAGAGTCGAATCACTATGTCATGCACTTCATCCGTAATTCTCTTTTGATGAGCTGTGGCCCCAGGGCCGATTCGCGGTATATTTGGATTGTACACCGTCAACAGAATTCGGGCCAGGTCTAGAGCCAACAACCCCGTGGCGTGGACCTCGGCCATGTACCAAATCTGTGGGAGACATTTTCCCTTTTGGCGATCAGGCGGCTGATGGTGGATAGGCGCGAATGATAAAGGCTTGTATTGGTCCCATTGCATCTCAAAGTCGCGGAGCTCATTCCATCGTTCGATCTGAGTCTTGCCCGTGCCGCTGTCGGCACCAAAGCAGAATTGTAGGACTTTGGCACAATGGTAAAGGTGTCGATCAGACCAGATAAAGTCCTCTGCTTTGTCAAACCCCTGCAGGATGGTCCAGGTTTCCAAGGGCAGTCGAACAGGTCTTTGCCTCAAGAAGGCAATGGTCAACTCTTGACGCAGAGCAACTCGAAATGAAGCATGTTGAAAGCTCTCCAGATAAGCAAGGGCGTTTTCAAATAGCCCGATAGAAGACCCTGGTCTGAGATACTCGGGATGTTTGTCAACGTCCATCATAAAAGCATAAGGACTCGCCTGAGCGTTTGCAAATAGTGTAAAGGTGTGGATCAGAGTCTTGCTATCTTCATTGGTAAGCGACGGATCAATCTCTTCATAATAGCGCAGGATGACGGCGGCCGCAAGTAAGTTTTCGTCTCGAACGTGCTCCGAGTCGCTGGATAGTTTGATGAGGTACGCAATACACGCATTATGATATTTGACGGCAGTTTCCTCGGTCAATTTGGGAAGGAGTATGTTTTGATACTCGATCATATCGTCTGACGTCTTGAACTGAGGGATGGAAGCAAGGTGTCTTGCTGCCAGGGTGAAAATGGCGTTGAGTAGTGGAGGGCATCGTCTGGCGCGTTGAGGAACGGCCAGCGTGAAATGTCTCGCAGGATCTCCCACGTCGAACTCGTTTGATCAGCTCTGCCAACAGACATTCAGGTTGGAGTTACATCACCTACCCATGGCGCGAGATGTTCAATGTAGTATCGCATCAAACAGGCACATTGAGTGGTGGTGTATTGGTTCGGCCAGAAGAACTCTTCTTTCCAGATGGCCGGAGATAGTAGTGAGTCATCTGGGATGGTAGCGGCGGCCGAGTCTGCCAGGCGTTGGTACTCGGCCTCTACTACTTTGGGGACCTGATGTTGTTCGGGCATATACGCAAACCCGTCCGGGCTGGTAGGGCCATAGACCTTGGGAGAGTCGTAAATTCGATATTGAGACCGAATGGGGTCGTACGCGGTGTAGGGCGATCGGTTTGGGTGGGTCAGATAATCTGGGGGAATCGTGTCCGCTGTCCTTCTCCGTTTGATGGGAGAATGAACCAAGACCGACTCATGGTGGGGATTGAAAGGCACTAAGAAAGCTGGCAGATCGGTAGAGACAGCGCTGCGCACTGTTGGCGACAGCTCGGTGTCAATCGATGACTCGAGACGCTTGGGTGGCCTAGAGGCAGTTTCCTGTCTCTCTTCTTGAGCATTTGCTTTGGTGCTCGGCACCAGGAGGTCGTCCTGGGAGTAGTAGTTTTCCAACTCCGGGCCTTGGTCGACGAATTGGAACTTGGCTGTTAAGAGACATGTCAGCATGCGAGGTGATAGGACCAGCCAGCAGTGGGTGGCCGGCCCTGAGTGGCATGAATGGGGACACAGCATCAGTAGCTTCTGCCAGCAAAGCCCTCGAGCAGTGTGACATGAACAGCTTGGTGATGGTATTGTGCGTGATTAGACATGGCAGCAGTACGGCTTTTGACGAGACCCCTCTTTCCGAGGTGCCAGTTCCCTGAGGTGAGAAAAATTTGCGGCGCTGGTTACACAGACTTACCATTCTTGGTCTGCTCGAGCCATGTTTGATCTTTGGAAAAGGAGGCATCATATCTTGCGCTGGAGCCGACCCGGAATTTGAGCTTGCCCTTCCCGCGCCGGCATCTCTCTCCAAGTCGTTCACATTGTTTGCACTTTGGATAGTTGTCGTCGCCTGGGGTTGTCAGCCTGGTTCACGGCAGAAGTACCGTCCACCTGAAGGAGGGGGTCGGGCTGGGGATGGTCATGGCGGTGAGAAAAGGTGGTTCTTGTGGCACGTCAGGAAGCCATCGTGCAGAACAGCCATGCGCAGGATGGAGAAGGCGATGAGCAGGAGCAGCGCAAGTAGCTGGAGTCGGAGCAGACGGCGCGGCGAGATGTGAAGACAGACGCAGGCGGACTGTCAGTAGCGGAACTTACATTTGAGATGGCGGTCTTGGGGACAGCCATCAGTCAACAAGCCAGCCCGCATCTCGGGAACAGAATGGGGACATACCACGACATTCCTGACATGGATCCTCGATCTTATTCGTTGACGCTGGCATAGAGACCTGGCGGGAATCGGACCCCGTAGGACAAAGAGAAAGTGGACAAGGACTCGTTAGGAAGCCATCTTATGGTATTATGCGAGAAAAAGAGAAAGTATAAGTGAAAAAACGGGAAGGACAACGGGGAAGTTTGCCTCTAGCGTGCTGTAAAGGCAATTGAGGTCGATGCTGGGGGTGGAAGCGCAATGGACATGCATGCTATTAACTAGTTTGACCGAAGGGTGAGAGAGCGAGAGAGTCTGGGGAACCGCACGGGGGGTGTGTGTGTGCGCCCGGTCACCACACAAGGTGGGAGTGGAAAAATCATCCTTTTGATCACACAAGGATTTTTTGCTGCCTTGACCCCGCCATGAATCAGGCAATGATGGAAAAGGGTCAGGTTCATTAATGGCTATTAATGATGGGCTGGGAAGTGGTGGAAACGGTGCCCAACACCAAGGGTAATAATGGTAGTTACTGTGGTGGCAGTACTTGGTAATGGTGCAACTTGTCCAGGGGTTTGCCACTTGCTCGATTACCCCGTACTCGTGGCCTTTTGTCTAGGCACCTCTGACTCTGCCTAAGCGAATGAATGACGAGTTTCATCCCTGGAAAGATCCTGCGCGTGGCTGCCACGCTGCCTACCATGGAAATAGATTTTTAGTGCCCATATGCCCATATATCATCCCACACATCGTCCTCCGATCTTTTTTTCGCTCAACTACTTGTCAACAAAATTGTATGAGATATGGCGACGCTACATAGTCCAAGATGGAAACGAGAAAAAGATTGCGAGTACAACCAAAAAATGAAAGGGGTGTCTGTGTTCGCTCCAGCTCCTCATCCCGTTTCCCTTCCCCTTCCCCTTTCCCTTCACCATCCACTGTTCCTCCTACCCGGTCTCCCACGTTCCGTACTGGGCTCACAGAGAAACCTTAGAATTCGTAGACTGGTGCCTTGAATAGAACATTCACTGCAGATTGCGGGGTCGATCCTGCTGCACCCGCGGATCCAGGCTCTTTTCCATTGTTCCCTCCACCTCCCGATGTAGCAGATGTCGGTCCCTTCCCTCTAACCTCGACCGCCACGAAAGCCGCAAATCTGATCCGGCCCTCGTTTGCGCCAGGTGGAGGAGCCAGTTGTGCCGGGTCGACTGCCATGCTGTTTCTGACATGCCCACGTTGATCGTCGCCGTCGTTTCCAGAAGAAGGATTACCTTCAGAACGGCCCTCACCACGCGCCGATATCGAGGGCTTCTTGTTGACGAAACCGCCTAGGAAACTTGACTTTTTCGAGTGTTTCTCGCTTACACCCTTGACGGTCGTTTGGCTGCTGGTGCCCGTACCGCTTTCATTTCGTCCTTGTTGGCCTCCCGCCCCTGCGGGCTGGGCAGCTTGCGACGCAGCTTTGCCAGCGGCTTCACGAATCTCAGCCTCTACGTCCCGGTCTCGTGGTCCATCGTCTGTGCTGGCCGTGCTCATCTGATCACCCTCTTCCTGTGGTCGCGCCTGTTCTTGAGCCTTGGCTTGAGCCGCTTGTTGTTGGAGCACTCGTTCGTCTGGACCAGGGTTGGTCAAGGCAACGATTTGTGGCTCGATTTTCATATAAGTCTCATTCACAGGAGTCCCAGGCATGAAATATTCGATACAGATCTCTCGCGACTCCAGCGGGATATTGGACGCAATGCCAATGGCTTGTCCAACAATCATGCCAACCCCCTCGACAAGCCCGGGGGGTGGGGGATCCGTCAAATTTGCTTTCAGTGATTCGGTGAGCTGATGGGTATAGTGCTTGTTCATAGTTTCTGTGTAATGTTCCACTTGCGACGAATTGAGCACATCCTGCAACCCTTCAATGGTCGTGAGTCGCCAGGCTGTGATTTTGGTTGTCAGATCGTCCCGCTGCTCGTCTGTCAAGAGAGAACCAGCGTGGCCCCCACGACGCAGGTTATGTTCGATGTGCTTCAACTGCGCAGATAAGGATGGCTCAATGCCAGGATGAAACGTGTGCTGGAAGATGCTCTCGTAAAGCCACCGAGTAATACAAGCTCGTCCTATCGCAGTCATTTCTTTCGTGCCAACAGTGTGAGCATCCTGGTTGCACACATGTCGCAGCCATGGTGGGATTGCCCGCCAATTCTTCCGGATATTGAAGGAAAGGTTGTTGATCGCTTGACTAAGACGTTCGAATCTCGCCGTATATTGGGCATCGTCAAGGGACGTTTTGGACATGGAAAGCCGCTGGGTTGCTACAGTATTTTGAAGCTGCGTGACTTGAGCCTGCTGTTCAAAGTAATAGCGCTTGACCTTGGAATATTTCGCCTGTAACTCCTCGTGACGTTGGAGTAGCTGATTATAGTCTAATTGGCTGATATCTTCCCGGCTTCTCGGGGGAGGTGTGCTTCGACCTTGCTCAGAAGCAGCTTGCTGAGACATCCTCACCCTTGGGTCCGCTTGGCTTTGGCTTTGATACTGATTCTGGTCATCGGACCGGGGCTCTCTCTGAGATAACTGCTGGCGAATGCCCCCATTGGGCGGGTCGCCTCTTGCCATGGTGGTCTGGAGTGGCTGTTGGCCTTGAGTGGCTGACTGCGAGGAAAAACGATTGGTTGCGGCCGTAGAAGGGCGAGAGTCTTGGATAATTTGAGGATGAGCCGGGGTATTGATAGGAGAAGGAGGGCCCAGAGATGCCTGTGAGGGTGGTCGAAGGTGGTGATACGGGTCCGACTCTGCGTTGTTGGATCGAGACTTCTGAGGTTGGTATGGCAGGTAGTGTTCCGAAGTGCTGGCAGACTCGTTCTGGTGATATGCCTGGTACTGCTCGTGTTGGGGGCTGAAGTGCGGAGCGTCTTCAGCGTAGTCGACGGATTGATGCGTTAACTGGCTTTGTGGAGAGTCAAATTGGGCCTGAGGTCTCTGGTATTGCTCGTATTGGGCTTGATCCGGGGTCTGGTCTATAGGTGCGGCCGAGGCTTCTGTCGATGGTGGGGCAGGGTAATATGTCGAATGTCTGGCAGGGTGCTGAGATTGCGGCGAGGTCTGAGTTGAATATTGGTCGCGGGTTATGAGTTCAGGAGGATGCGACTTCCTCAAAAGATGTACCGAACTTGATCGTCCAAGAGGTTTGCGCTCAGGCGGACCGTTTTCTTTTTCCTTTTCCCTCTGCTTGTCTTCGTCCTTGCTCTTGTCTTTGATCAAGCTCGTGATGAAACTGCGCTTAGATCGTTTGTGCTCCTTGTCTTCTAGGGTTCGAACCTGCCTCGATTGGCCAAACGTCGTCTGCCCCGGTATGGGAGCTGGGCCTTCGGGAATGAAGGCTTGCTGCTGGGACAGCGGAGGCACAATGTTTACTTGCGGCCTTTGGCTTCCATACACGTCCGGGATGGACGAACTGCGAGCACTTTGGGTGCGTCCCGGGTGGGGAGGGGCAGCTTGAGGTTGAGGTTGGGACAGGGAATCCGCGGCTTGCCCCTGATAATGGAGATCGTTCACTTGATGCGGTTGCGAAGACTGCTGAGGATAGAGTTGGTGCTGCTGATGCTGTTGCTGAGGGTCGAAGTAAGGTTGTTGACGTCCTTGGTGCTGAGATTGGGGCTGTTGCGGTTGCTGCTGATGCAGATGTGGATCAGGGTGTGTCTGAGGGTCTTCTATGGAGGCCTGCGACTTGTTGGTCTTGAAAAGCCGCTGCATTGAAACCGCATCCGCCGCGAGGGGATCGAAAGGTGCTACAGCGTATTCTCGGACTGCGTGTTATGGAAACAACTCAAAGGGCAAATAAAGTGTCAGCCGCAGTGCTCGACGCAAAATAATGGAAGCGGGCTGACCCTTTGATTATGGGAGGGATGGAAAGGAAAACGCCTCCCAAGCCTGAGGGGCCTGCGCTGCACCCAATAGTCAAGACATGCAGCCGTTCAGCCTCTCTGCGTCCCGGATTGGAATCTGCTTAATGACATCCATTCGCCCAATAAAGGATTGAGGTGCTGTTCTAGCTGCTTAACTAGTTTTGGCTGCCTTTGAAGCTGTGCAACTCTTAAACTCTCACTGGTATCTGTTTCATGGCTAGTCCAGGCCAACCCAAGCTCATAGTACGGAGTACCTGAACTTATGTCAAAAGTGTCACTCGCCTGTCAGCCCCTTCAGCCCTATCCCAGAAACCGTCGGGGGGCAGCCGTTTTGAAGCTTCCAGATATAGCACAACGCCTTTCAACGGCAGCCGCATCCATTTTTTGCGAGGTCGAGTGACTTTAGAATCCCGCCCTCAAATTGCGTTCTCTGGCCAATGCACTCAGCAAGCACTTCGCAAGACTAAGTCCTGACTATCACTTCGTCGACTTTACTAGATGCATAAGCTCGATGGGGGCCGAAATCCATCTTCCCGAGGATGTTACCAGACACAGAACGGCGCCGGAGACAGCATCCTTCCACTTTGTGTTGGGCTCGTACAGGACCTGCCACTGGACAAATAATCCGTCGTCCACCTTCAATCAGTTGATCATGTTTCTTCGACCAGTCAATTCCATTCGCTTTAATGGTGCGGACAGCGGTACTGCTAAGGCGGTGCCTCGTAATTTTGGTGGCTGCGACGTGCGAATACTTGGCAGCAAAGACTCTCAGGGGTGCAATATCAATCAGTCTCGTCCTCGAAACTTGGAATTATCACATCGAATCCAGGATCCTCGTCTATCTGGATGTCTGGAGTACCACCTTCGTGATCTTCCTCTTCCATTTGTGGTTCTTTCTGCTTCACCTTTGCTCGGTATGCTATCCAAGCTCCATCGCCCAGACCAGCCCCAAGCGGGTTCTGATTGAAAATGGATTGTTTTCCGCCGGCTTTCTTTTTATTGTCTTTAGGACCAGTGATCTCTTGCTCCTTGACATCCAAGAGAATCCAACCTTTACTCGGATCTTTTTTGTCTGCTAACACGCCAAATTCCAACTCTTCTGGGTCGTTTGGGAGGGGCGCGCTGGAGTCTGGCAATGTCTTCAAGTTGCGTGATTCAAGGGCTGCGAGCAGGAGAACTTTTATTTCGATAAACGGTCTGGTTGGTAAAACAGATAGCGCGGTTGTGGACTTGTGGCACTTGAAGAGAAGGGTTATCATGTCCGGCGTAGGCAGTTCCGCCAGATCCTTCTGGGACACGAGTGTCATCTTTGATGCGATGCCGCGGTCCTTTGCCACGAGCAGTGGGCGGTGTGGATAGGCGGCTTCAGCCTCCAGCGTCAAACGGAAGATGAGAAAGTAGAAAGGTGAGCGGAGTTGAGCTGCTTAACACCTTGATCAAGCTGTCAGCCGCGTGGGAAAAGCAACCAAGAGTTATTAGGCTTGAAAGCCAAAATTTCGAGGGTGAAGCGCGACTGACGCGCCTCAGCCACCAAAAGTGAATGCGGGGTAGAGTCTTATCATTTCACGAGGCTGAAACTCCCTTCTTGGAACTTACAGCTGAGGCTAAAGATACAAGCTGGTACCGCTGGATAGCACCGGCTTTGAACCCAGAAGAAGTTGATAACAGAAGAAAATCATCTCAAAGGGTCGCGATACCTTTGTTCTTGTCACGCGTGCCTAAGCGCCGTTTTCAGTGCCAGCTCAACGTCTACCTCTGATCATAGGAAAACTGTCAAGCTCGCTCAGGCTTATTGAATGATATTGTCGTGGATAAGTGGGAACTTCATATGGCTCTACTCGTGCTTTTCCGAACTGCAATAATCACGCATTGACAAGGTATGAAAACTGGGCGAGTGTCAATCTGTTCCCAACAAGCAGGGGCTCATAACCATTGCAGCCTCTGCTATACAGTGTTTTCCACCATTACAAGTATGGTACAAGCTTTCAACTTCTTTAGTGAAGATACCTTCATCTTCGCCCATCGCTGGTCGCGACGCGCGATGAAGTTGTGGCTGTACCTCAGCGCCTCGATTTCCTCAAAGCGAACCTCGCAGGAAGAACAATCCCTCTGTGGGAAGCAGAGGCTGAATCCAGCGTCTTAGTGCCGTTTAAAGGGATAAGAATAGTCACCGAACGATTCGGACTGTGCGCAGCCCAGGAAGTAATGGACAATCAAAAGGTCATAGCTACTATAAAGCATGATGCCTCTTCTTGAGTTCCAATTCGATAGCAGCATTTGAGAGAACAGGCGAGAGTCAAAAGTAAAACAAGCAAGGCTAATTCAGAGGCTTGGGCTCTGCCGCAGAAAATAAGCGGAGCAAATTCGGACTTGTCTGACAACAAATAATTAATGTCCATAAACTGCGCCAACTTCCACACGATTTGGGACAAAGCTTTGTTCTAGACCTGCATTCTGTATCGAGCACACCCTGTTTATTAACTCATCTTCAGTGTGCTGCGCCCCGGTTGTGAAGAGTACGGCCAGTATGTCCAAGACATTGAAGCCAAAGTTGAGAGCAGATTGGACTTGACGTTTGTGAGACCGGACATTCAAGGCAGAAGATCAAAGTCGCAGCCATCACCGGCTTTAAAGAGACCTTACCAGCATGTGGCCATTCAAACCCTCCCAGACCGACGACAAAGACGATCTTCAAGTACTCTCTCATGGAGAGCCTGCGCTGCCTCTCCCCTCGCTAAGCCCAGAGCCCATAAAGGAAACAAAGGAGGAGGATGCGTTGGTCAGGTTTACAGGATGGCCAAACGAACGACTGTCGATCCCATTGGTCCTCCGCGCCCCTACCTTGATGTTGGCATCCTTTGCTTGCGGCTTCAGTCTCGGCGCTTCCCAAGGCGCTACAAAAGGCGCATATCGGTATAGAGCTGAAAACGCACACCGGCTCCCAACAACCCAAACCGGATGGTTTCTATATCAAAAGTCCAAAAACTATCACGCGATGCTCGGCGGTATTAAGGAAGGGGTCCGCTTCGGATCTGTATGTACAGGCTGGGCCACTATGTTCATGGTCACAGAAGAGATGGTTGATCTGTCCAGAGCTCGTCTCTTCGCAAGAGGGGACGACGATGTTGCAATTGGACAAAGGGACTTTGGAAGTACAGTTATCGCTGGGATGACTCTGGCCGGTATCTACAGCTGGAAACGAGGGCTCGATCATTTTGCTGCTGCTCAAACTGCCAGGAGTGCTCTGAGACTATCACTAGCCTATGGCCTGGTGCAAGATCTGGCAGCATCGATTAGAGGAAATCCACCAGCATACATCTCATGGTTGAGGAGAAAGCTTTGGGGGTGAGAAGACTGGAGACTGGACTACTTCAGAAGAACAGCAACAACAAGAGGTTTACGGTCCTCTTACCAGATGACGAGCAGCATTCCTCCATACTTACCGCTGCTTCAACTCTGACGGCAATCATGTATCGGCAACCTGCCAGGCTGGGAAGCAAACTTCAAAATCTCACAGGCACAGTCGATGAGGAATGAGCCAGCTGATGAGTGAGACTCACTGCTTCTCTAGGCCCGCATCCAATCGTAGAGAATGTTGGTGGCCGCTATGTTATGACAGCGAAAGCCACTGATTTTGCTTCGGGCCTGCACCCAGAAGGACGATCTCGTGCCTTGAGATGGAAAGACAATCTCACATATCAACAGCTGGAGGAGGGACAGAGGCCAATCTGGAACGGGTTTCTCATTAGATACGGGCAGTGATGGTGGGCGCAAGGCTGAAAGATTTCTCTTCAGCAGCCACTCGCTGCACTCAAGCGATGCTTCTGGACGTGTTCTAGTGCAAGTTGAGGGAGTTCCCGCACATAGACCCTCCAACTGGGTAAAGCCAGTATAGACCAGATGGGGACGGCACTCCCGTTTTGGGCGCCGTCCCTAGGCTTTGCAGGGCCTTCCGGGCACAAATCCATGAGATTGCGAGTTAGAACCAGGTGCCTGCACGGCCTAACTATGGTTGGGTCGCTTAGGCTTGAATTTCAACTTTGATGGTTGCTTACCTAGCGAATAGGTAGGTACCTACATGTAATGTGCTAATGTAAGAGTAAGCGGCCGTCTCTAGTTGTTTTCCCAGGCCGTTGACCGGGATTGCGCCATACCTACCAACCTACGAGGCAGTCACTCAACCGCTTTGGCCTTGCTGACGCATCTTGTTCTATCCCGTGGTGCCGTCATCACTGTCAATGTGCGACTGAAGGCGTTTCTGCCCGCCTTGCACCTTGTTTTCCCATGCATTATGGACACCTCCGTATTCGTGGCTCAGTTTTCCCATCGGTGGTATCACCAAGCTTGGAATGTGGAGGAGCACACGAGTAGATACGAGGCAACAAATTTCGGGGCATTCTATCATGCAATTACACCAAAAGTCAAAGAAGAGGACGAGATGGGCCGTTTTGCCGGCTTAGCTACAGGGAGGCTTTGGGCCGGCTCGTGCTAATCTCTTTGATCCAAATCAGTCCCCAAGCGGCGCCTCCCAACCCTTCCATCTGTTTTCTCGAAACATCGTCTAGTGTGCTTCTCCAAGATGGATATGCGGTTCCCCGCCAGGGCCGCCATCCACAGCCCACCACCTTCATGGATAGACGGGACCCTGGCTTGAAACCTGCGGCCGACAGCTGCACGTCTCTTGAATCGTGCTTTGCTTCGCTCGTTTCTCACGCTTGTTTCCATTTGAGATCATCTGTGTCGGATGCGGACTTTCCCTCCAGCACTATTTATCAAAACATCTGCAGCGTTTTTCAGATATCGGTAAAGCCCTCAGGTTATCATCAATATCGAGACTCCACGACCCTCTATTCCACCTTTGCCGACCCACCGCATTCCCCAAGATTTGACAACCCGAAGTCGTCACAAGTACGATTGCGAAAACCTTCCCTGCGCCCTCCTTGCAACCTGCCGGTGCCGAAGCCCTCGTGCCATCCCAGATTCTGGTGTTACTAAGCCAGCGAATTCGCAGACGCTCCTGGTGGAGCCGAACAAAGCGGTTTATCTTGCAGATCTGGTCTTTATCTACCTCAGATTTTGACCCAGTCGTACTCAAAAGGTGGCGTCGCACAGTACGTGTGAGAAACATGGGATGAGGGGCAGTGCACCAAGAGCAGTAGTTCATTTCGCGTGGACACGCGCTCAGATTCAACAACCCCTCCAGCAAACATGCGACGACATCATGGACGAGCCCTGTCACCCTACCATGGCCGCACGGCCTCTCCTCCTTCCGCAGAAGTCTCCTTGGTCCGCAGTTTTGACTCCAAGATCAATCCGTCAAGACCTGCCAGACAATCCCCTCTAGCAACCTCTCAGATACAGGGTATGCCGTTAGATTTGATCGACCGCATTCGTTCATTTCCTCTATTCCAAGCCACCTCCGATGACTTCCTCGCCGACATTGGTCTCCTCCTCAAACCCCAGCTGCACAACACAAATGACTACATCATCACCGAAGGTGAAGATGCCAAGGCCATGTATTGGCTTGTCCGGGGCGCTGTTGCTGTTACATCTCGGGACGGCGAAAGCACCTTTGCTGAACTAAAACCCGGTGCCTTCTTTGGAGAAATCGGGATCCTTATGGAACGTCCTCGCACTGCAACAGTGGTTGCGCGAACAAGATGCATGGTGCTGGCGCTGAAGAAGGAGGACCTGAAAAAGATACTACCGAAATATCCCGATGTGGAACATGCTATTCGAGACGAGGCCTTGGAACGGCTGACGCAGCTGGAGAAGAAAAAGAGACAAGTGCTGCTCGGCATGGAAGACGTCCCGAATCACGAAAGAAGAGGCTCTAAGAGAGCCAGAACGACAGTTGGCGAGGATATATATATGAGAGACAATGACGGCAGTGTCACCAGCTCGAACAAGCGGCGCAAATCTCCCAGCCCCGGAACAAATGAGGTGTCAACAGCAAGCGCATTGGGACATGGTCTCGTTAACATCCGCGCGACCTTGAAGGAACTGCCGTTGTTTGCCTCTCTGCCTTCGGATATTCTCCACTTTCTCGGTCTCAGTGCCCAACCCAGAAGCTTTGCACCGTTTACAGACATCATCAAACAAGACACTCGAGGTCGCGAGGTCTATTTCATTGTCCGTGGGGAGGTTGAGGTGTTGGATGAGAGAAATGTGTCGTCTCCCAAGCCACACAAAGCCGGAGAACCCAACGGCGTGCTGGGTACCCCACGGGTGATAGCTCGGCTCCGGCCAGGACAATACTTTGGTGAGGTCGTAAGTCTGTCGCTCGCAGATCGTCGGACAGCTACTGTGCGATCGGTAACCCAAGTTGAATGCTTGATGATCTCGGAAAATGTACTGGCGGATTTTTGGCACCGCTGTCCAACGAGTGTGCTGCGGCAGATTGAGGAGACTGCGAAGCACCGATTACAGTTGGCATCGGATAATGATGTTATCATGAACGATGCCGACACAACACCTGATATTCATGATCTTGAAATCCGGGACTCGAAAGAAATGAGGCAGAGGAAAGTCGTTACTGGGCCTCGAGTGACGTTCACAGACACAGAGATCAGTGCTTCTACACCAATTGTTGCGACGGACGAACCGAACAACACCCTTGAACCTTCAGACCCCGATCCTTTCTTGAGCGAGGGCCTAGAAAAGGTCAGATCAAGATCAAGAAGAGGTTCTCTTGCTCCACCGCCGCCCGACGAGCCATCTAAAGATCAGAGACGCCGGTCGCCTCGATCATCACCTACTACCACAACCCACCCATCCCCCCGAAGCTCAGTATCCGGAACCCCATCCCCTACATCCGAGTACAAAGGCAGCAGCGGCTTTCCATTCTCGGATCCTTTGTCTCCCGGGAGTCGACCCAAACCCCGACCACGGTCGAGCCGCGGCCTGAATCGGGGAAGGATACCTGATAGACTGCTGCCGCTGATTCTCGAATATCTCGACCTGCACGACTTGATGCGCTTACAAGGAGTGTCCCTCCACTGGCAGAATGTTCTTAGTACTGCGCCTAATCTCCTTCATCATCTTGACCTATCCCGCTATAATCGGAAAATCACCGACGACATACTAATCAGCCGCATTTGTCCGTTTGTTGCAGAAAGACCCAGGTTCGTTGACATCAGCAACTGCTTTCACATCACTGATGAAGGCTTTTCCGCGTTGGTCAACACATGCGGAGCCAATGTGCAGGGTTGGCGTATGAAGAGCGTGTGGGATGTCACTGCTCCGGCGATTTTGGAGATGGCGAACAAAGCTCGTGGGCTCAAAGAAGTCGACCTGAGTAATTGCCGAAAAGTCAGCGACACATTGCTGGCGAGAATAGTTGGTTGGGTGGTCACCGCACAACCTCCAACGCCTAGCAACCGCACAAAAGTCAACTCCCACCGTCCTGTACTCAACACCAAACTCAGTAACAACGCTCCTCCGCAGCAACCTCCCCCCGGGACGGTGATTGGATGTCCAGAGCTGAGTTCTATCACTCTAAGCTACTGCAAACACATCACTGATCGGACCATGGCCCACATCGCAACGCATGCGCACGATCGGATCGTTTCGATGGATTTGACGCGGTGTACAACCATAACCGATGCTGGGTTTCAATTCTGGGGCAATGTCAAGTTCGAGCGGCTGAGGAAGCTGTGTTTGGCCGACTGCACATATCTCAGTGATCAGAGCATCGTATGGCTCGTCAATGGAGCGGGTAGTGGTCTGAGGCAGCTTGACCTGGTGAGTGCCGATGTTCTTGTAAAGGTGTTTGGCTAATTGACGCCTCTTAGTCCTTTTGCTGCGCACTGTCTGACACAGCGACCGAGGTGATTGCCTTGGGCTGTCCGAATCTGACACACCTGAACCTCTCCTTTTGCGGCAGCGCTGTTTCCGACCCTAGCTTACGGTCAATCGGCCTTCACCTGACCTCCCTTCGCGAGCTCGCAGTTCGAGGATGTGTTCGCGTCACAGGGCTTGGGGTTCAGAGTGTGGTCGAGGGCTGCCAGAAACTCAAACTCTTTGACGTGAGCCAGTGCAAGAACCTGCAGCCCTGGCTGGTCAGCGGTGGGATTGAGCGGTGGCGATCCATGGGCCGAGACGTGGAATTCGTCGTCGTCAGCTCAGGAACGAAGCTAGTCCGATGAAGAGATTTGAGAGAGAGAGAGAGTGTGTGTGTGTGTGTGTGTGATTTACGCCATCTTTTGCTTTGCCATTTTTGTGCTGCGCCCAACAGGGTTTCCAAGCTACGCAAGCGATTTTTATGTCCGCATTCTATTATGCATTATTGCATCATGTGCGTTCTATTGCATGAATGAAGGTCTTTCCTTTTTGGGCTCCCTTACCCTCGACACAACCACGCGAGAAATGACGTGTAGCGAATCTTGGGGATGAGCAGTGAACTCGATTGATTGATTGATCGATCGATAGATATCCGCAGTATTGCGAGGAGGAAGAGGGCTGAGAGGATCTGATGAGCCACGAGCGACGACCATGAGGAGCTCCCTCCCAGATGTGAGGAGTCAGGAGTCAGGAGGCAGTTCCCAGATGCCAGATGCCAGATGCCAGATGCCAGAAACTCCACGCGGCATGCCAGAGCAATCCTGGCGTCGGATGGACATCGGTCTGTCTGTTTATTGAGAACGAGTCCGCGGAGGAGGACGTGAGGATGAGAAGGGGGGGGGGGGGGGGGGGGAGGGAAGGCGAGGTTTGGACATGTCATGTGTCATGCATGTGTGGATTTTCTTCTTGTTGTTTTGCGAATTGGCCATTTATTTGACGGACAGATACCCCCAAACTTTATACTTTTGAAATCACTTATTATTCTTCAAGATACGACATGATGGTGAGAGAGCAAGAGAAAAGAGACAGACAGAGAGAGAGAGAGAGAGAGAGGTACCTCTCAGTCGAGTGAGGGCTATGAAAACTATCCAAATATGAAAATCGTGCAAGTCGTCATCCCAATCAGCCGTTTTCGTTCCTCTTCAAATCCCCTGTTCCTGTCGCCTTTATTCCCACAAGCTCTGCAGAATCCTTGTCTTTTTGCATTTTACCGTCCCAGGTACTGTTTGTTGGGTTTGCCAGTTCGCCCTCTTCGACGGCAATGCCATGGAAAATGTGGATGAGAGAAAGACACTCAAAGGGGACTCCCCCCAACGCAAAGCATCAAGGAGACCCCGGCATTCTCTCGTAGGTTTCTAAAAGCTCCACAACAGCCCAGTGAGGTCCTGTCCTGGCATACTCGGCAGCCTGCTCGCAAATCCCAGAGAGCGATTCGCCGTCTTGAAGTGGATGATGATCGAGCAAGAGCTTGACCATGTCTAATCGTCCCCATTCAGCTGCGCCATTGACAGCAGTTCTACCATCTTCCCTTGCTCCGGGGGCTCCGACATCTGCGCCGGCAGCAAGCAGCGTCTGCACAATTCGTACGTAACCCTCGATGGCGGCGCCTTGAAGAGCAGTGACTCCCGCCCATTTGGAGGCTGGTGTATTGGCATTCGCCCCATGGTCGAGCAGCATTTCCACGAGTTTTAGATCTCCAGCTTGACTGGCGGCTTGTAAAGCTGTACGTCCAAAGAATTCAGCAGGAGGCGCGTTGATGTCTGCTCCATGGCGAAGCAGTGTCTTGATGAGATGGGTGTGTCTTCCCATCGTTGCCAACTGGAGAGCTGTCCCGCTCGCTGCGAAAGCCACTGGATCGAAATAAACCGAGGGAAGAGAGTTGGGATCAGCACCTGCTGACAGAAGATACTCGACAGTCCCCAAATTTCCCTTTGCGCATGCTTTTTGCAAGAACGATCTGTATATCGCCGATGCCATCCGCTTCGGGTGGAACATTCCACCATGCCTGCGCTTACCAAAATGATCGCCGACAAAATCTTTATTGATATCAAACCCCCTGTGGACAAGTATACGAAGGAAGCTCAGATCAATGCCGTCCCACATGTCAATGAAGAGTGTTCGACCCTGGCAACGGGAAAGCCTGATGGCAGGGCTGTGCTCGAGAATAGTCCCTACAACTCTCCAACTTTCGGCACCCGATGACCGTATCGCTTCCTCGGCGATGGAGTAGCCAGAGTCCAGGCGAGCATCGATGTCGATGTCGAGATCAAGCAAGCGCCGGACGAAATCTTCGGAATTTTCTTGTGCCGCTTTGATGAATGGGCAACAGTAAGTGCGGCTGTCCCTCTTGACGGGAGACAGGTCTGCACCGGCCTTTACCAAGGTCCGGAACACAGACTCTGAACCTGCTTCAACCGCAGCCACTATTGCGCTTTGTCCATTCTTCTGAGAAATGTTCCCGTTCACGTCTGCTCCCCAGGCCAGGAGAATTCCAACCAGGGTTTCATTTCTGCTGTAAACTGCTGCTTGCAAAGCTGAGACCCCATGATCTGGTGCGCAAGGTGCATTGACATTGGCACCCAACTCCAACAAGTATTTCACGAGACCTTCGTCTCCGCGCCATGCCGCATGTTGCAGTGCCGTCTTCCCCTCAAATCCCATGGCAGGATCATTGATCCTGGCACCGGCGCCGATCAAAAAAGATGCGCATTGTTTGTTTCGTGCGAAACACGCCGCTTGCAACGCGGTTCTGGTAATCCCGCTGGTACAGTATTCGTGAATGTCTGCTCCGCACCGAATCAGAAGCCCAACAGAGTAGAAGGAGCCTGAATCTGCTGCAAGATGGAGTGGTGCATAACCCCTCCCACGGCTGGACACAAAGGCGCCATGCGTGACGAGGCATTCCAAGACGCTGATATGATCGTCCCGTATGGCCACCTCGCCTGCATTTCTGAAGCCACGGAGTGCCGCTAAGGTTCTCTGATGTCGGTGACTGTCCTTATGAGGACGGTGCCAACTAGACTCCACGTCCGCACCCGCCCGCAACAACAGCTCGCAGATGTCCGTGTGACCAAATTCAGCGGCAAAAAATAATGGAGGGATACACTGGGATTTCGGCGATTGATCAAGCGAGTCGCTTCCCCCTCCTTCGGGAGAGGCGCCATTTCGCAACAGAAGCTGCGTCAACCCGAAATTTCCACTGCGAGCACTGTAGCATAGAGCTGTACATCCCTCATCATCCGTTGCATCAACGTCAGCACCTTTGTGTATGAGTAAAGAGACACCCTCAATTGACAACCCAGCTTTGACGGCTAACGGCAGCACTTGAGCCTTTCCGATGGTGGACATTGAGTTCAAAATAAATCGAAATGCACCGGGTAGAAATTGCGCTGCCTGTTTCAGAAGTTCTTGACTGATTGAAGTAATCACGTCAATGATTCGACCCTTGTTGTTTCCAATCTTTTCTTCCAAAAGGGTCAAGACGAATGTTTCATGACCTTTTTCCATGGCGGTAAATAGCATCCTCTCCAGGAGCCATTTGGTTCTCGGTGTTGATATACTGCCCACTGCCCACTGATTCTTTAGGAGATCTACCAAATCATACCTATCAGTCCGTGCCGCATAGACCAGGAGCCGCTCTTCGAATTTCCAAGCACACGCTGATTTCGAGTGAGCCAAATGCTTGAGCACATCCAGGTTACCTTGAGGTAATATGTGAACCATGAAGTGGTCAAAATGAGCGTCATCCAGATGATTATTTGCACAGAGATATATGACAAAGCTGGTAAGTGAATACAAGTTGATGCTTCCGGCTTGGTGGATTAGAGCATTGAAGTTCTGGCCTACAGAGTCAGGCTCCACTCTGGGAAGATGGTTGAGGATTCTTGAGGCGGCCGCTTCCCGCTGCGTTCTAGCAATCGCTTCTGGCCTGACGTCGCCTAAAAGTATAGATTGAACATCGACCATAAGAAGTTCGTTTGAAACTTTATTGGTCTCCGGTAAATGGGATTGTGGTAACTGCGTGTGGGAAGACGGCACTGGGGTGGCGCCTTGCAACGCTGCTGCGGACTCTTGTGCTTGCTGAAGCCACGAAAGTGCGGGAAGCCTGATGTTCGAGAGCGAGAGAGAGTCCACAAGGGATCTTCGGATAGATACCCCTTCGGGAGTGGTTGTCTTTTCCTCCAATCCGAACTTCCGCTGCAAGGTTGGTATATAATGTCTCCTTAGAGCCCTCTGCAACTTCCTGGGGCTCAGCGTCACACCATTCACCGACGTGACAACATTTGAGCCAGACAAACCTCGCCGTTCCAAGCTATCACCGAGCGCTTTGCAGGTCGAAGCTTTGAGATTCTTCGAGTATCGCCATTCTTTAAGCTTCCGCTTGTACTGCGATATACTGACGTCGAATGAGTATTCTTGTTGGAGGTACTCACGCATCTCCTTTAAAGGGAGGCGTTGATGGATGTAAAGGTTGTAGATGATTGGCTGGTGCTTGCGCCAATCTTGGGCGGAGGGGGTGGAATGCTGAGCGCCAGAGGAATCGGCTGAAGGCATTGTGGAAGACGGCGGTGGGTATCTGGGGCTCGTCGTTTGGATACAGAAGTCTTCCTTGGTAGGGAGAAGGGCTCCAGGTGCAACGAGAAACATAACCACGACGTCAGCCTGACAGAAGACTCGAGACTGCAGATCGACTGAAAGCAACGACCACCATCTTTAGAAAGTGAGCAGATCTTATACCACGCCTTGTGGCCGCCGGAACGGGGGAGATGCGTTGATGAGCTGACCGACATGTTGGATTGGTTTATTACAGGAAGTTCAGTGGAGCAGGTGGCCGGCTATTTGGTTGCATGATGCATGATGCAAGGTCGAGTCCAAAGACGCCAGGTCAGGGATTGGTTTGGCTATGGGCGCAGTCACAGCCGCCGCAGTAGATGTTGCTCTTACTTGAATGGCCAGAAGCGAAAGTACGCGAGGGACTATTGGTGTGTCATGTCGCACGTTCTTAAGAGAAAGAAGCAGACTCTCGACCTCCATCGGCGCTGTCCAATCATCACATCTCAGTTACGCCCTGTGCTGAGGCAGGGGTCCTAATTATCAACTCCGGGTGTTGAAGTGGAGGTGAACTTTTGGCCTCTCGCCAACCACTGCTCGTACGCAGCAAAGGCTGAGTGATGGAGAGCCTTGCGAGCGACTTTCAGAGCATAATGACGACCTTTCGACCCCGGCTCCTCTGTTTAGGGTGGCACTCCGAAATCCCAGACTTCCGGAGACAGCCAATATCCTTGTACTCGACATGAAGCCAGCGAGCACCACGCATGCGTCTCGTGGGCAACGCTACCCGGACAGAGAGGAAGAGCGAGCCAGCAAAGTGGTTATAATCCTGCCTTCCCTTAGGACGTTCGGACCGTTCCATTTAACTCTCCAAGTTTAACAAAACAGTCTCTCCCTGCGCAATGCATCTCTCTGCCGAAACTGTCGTTGGCATCGCCGCAGTCATAGTCGCCCTTCCACCGCTGGTAGTAGCGGCTCTGACAGCGTACCGGCGAAGAAGGGAGCACAGTCTGCTTCCCATGCACGAATCTGCCAGACCTGTCACAGTGCTGTACGACCGGGGTAAGGACAGACCCAGGAGACGAGGGTGGCTTGCTAAGTTGTCCCCGGACAGGAGTAACTCAACTGCCAGTAGAAATGCCATCCATCAGTCGACCCGCTACCGCAGTCCTTCATCATCCAAGATCCCTTCCAATTACCACCCTTTTCCCGGTACAGACGACACGCCATCCAACCTGGTGACTTGGGAAGTGACGATATTCGAACAGCTCAGGGCAGACTCGACATGGTGGAGTTGGCAAATCTTAGCTTTGTCCTGTTGTACCGCTGACCCTCAACCGTGCAATCCGTGGAAAACAAGCTCGATGTTACTTGGTGGTCTTTGGACTGGTTATTTATGGAACTGGGGTCGATCTGATGAGGAAGCCATTAGAGATGAGTACTGGCTGGAACTTGAAGGTTGCCAGGACTATAACGCGCTGCTCAATGCGGTCTGAGGAGACTTTGTTGTCGTTGATGGCTTTGGCGAGCTCGTACTTTGTGTGGAGATTCCAGCTGTTGTGGCTCCAAACTGTGGGGAAACTTGTGCAACTGCCTCACTGTGACTGTCTAAAATAATGACAATCACCTCATAGTCCATGTTATGTGCGTCAATTCATCCCTCTGCCTATTCCAACCCCTTGAAACAGGTGCCACAAACGTCCTCAAGGTTCATCAACATGGACTTCAAGTCCCTGATGTCGGCTCAAATAGCCAAATCAAAACCACCACTTTCAAAGTCTCCCGCATCTCCCTCCCCAGCTCCCGATCCTCCCACGTCGACACCAGCAAGTAAATACATACGTCGCGCCGACCTTGAAGCCTCGCGGCAAGCCGAGTACCTAGCCGAGCAGGCCAGACTCTCCGCCGAACGGGAGGAGCGGCTCTCCAAGAAACGGAAACTCGAGGAGGAGGAAGCCGAACGGAATGCCCGCAGGGAGGAAAAGCTGCGGAAACTGGCGGAAGAGTCACGACGGAGGAGGGAAGAGGAGGAGAAGGAGGAGGAGAGGAGACGAAGGAAACGCCTCGGACTGGCTGAGGTGTCGGATCAACTGGCCCTCGAGGACGGGGGCGCGGAGGACAATGCGGCTGCAGGCACGGGTGGAACACACGCAGAGGACATACCCGACGACGAGCTGCGGCAGAAACTCCGCGAACTCAACGAGCCGGCCGCTCTCTTCGACGAGGACCACTCTGCGCGGTTGAAGCGCTTTTACGCACTCACGCGAACGGCGCTGGCGACGGCGTCTTCGCCAAAGTTGAGCAACGGACCCATCCCGACCACGCTGGAACCTGTCGAGGAGAAGGACATGCTCCTCCCGACCACATCCCTCCCTCTCCAGCCGGGGACACCGGAATATACCTTCCTCCACCGCCAGCTCGCGTCGTACTTTACCCTCCTCCTCACCGAATGGGCGCGAGCGCTGTCGGAGCGGGACGAGTCGGTCAAGCAGTCCTCGAGCGGCAAGGCCGCGTACAACAACTACGTCGTCGTGCTGAGGGACCTGACGCCGCTGTTCCGGCACTTTGAGAAACAGACCCTCGACCGGGACCTGCTCGAGCCCATCTGCAAGATCGTGCGCTCGGCCCAGAAGCGGCGCTACGTCGAGGCCAACGACGAGTATCTCACCCTGTCGATCGGCAAGGCGGCCTGGCCCATCGGGGTCACCATGGTGGGTATCCACGAACGGTCCGCGCGCGAGAAGTTGCACGAGAGCTCGAGCGGGAAGCAGGCCCACATCATGAGCGACGAGGTCACCCGTAAGTTTCTCCAGAGCATCAAGCGGTGCATCAGTTTCGCCCAGACGAGGTGGCCGCCGGACGACTTGGGCCAGCTGATGGGATGAATGACGCGTGGTTGTTTCTACCTACGAAGGCTTCCTTGTCTTCTTACCACCACAAGGATAAGGTTTCATTCAATCAGAATGCTTCAAAGGCTGAATCTCACTACATAGCCAATCGTCAACTATGTACGTGGCGGAGTTGTCTATTGATGTTGAAGTTTCGGGGGAGGATGCATTTCCAACCCTTCCGGACATCGCAGAAATTGATCTGCCGTCCTGACGCTGGAGGAAGGGAGCCCCGAATCGCATGGTAATCTCTTAATATTTGGATATCAAGACGTGGATGAAGGCTCCATCCAATGAACAAGAGACGGATGAGTTGGACACGTGTGGAGCCTGACATTCTGTGCCTCGATCACAACCGACTTACCTTACACCCTAACCAAGCACAACAGACAAAGATTAATACAGTTTCAACCACAAAGACTTGTTCTTGTTGTCAATATGAGCTTCTCTACTCCTCCTCCGCCGTGGCATCACGAACCCTTTGGCCAAACCCACAACACAAAACCAAAGCCCTCTTGAAATCTCCTATGGCCGGGATCCAACGACAGAAACCATTGGAATCAGACGCCATGCACGCTTCGCCCCCCCGGCGGGAGAAATCAGCCTCCATGTAAAAGTCAACAACTCGGTATTAACCTCGATGAAAGTCTCCCTGAGAGGGAGGATTTCAATCGGCTGGATCGGATATGATTTTGAGTCTCCCGAGCAGGAACACTATCTACGGGACCCCTACGGTATTATCAACCGATGCCTGATGACTTGGAGATTGAAGGTGGCGCCAGTCCTCACTCAGAGCGAGCAAGAGAACGAGAGAGAGACCACGAAACGGAGAGAAAGACGACAGAGCAAGTGACAATGGTTACTCCCTCGCTCACTCACTACCGAAAGAGGCTCGTTCTCTCAACCTACCCACCTACCATTAATATATTTTAAGATGAATGCAGAACCACGTCGGTGTTAGTATCTCACTACCTCATACGTGGTACAACTAATGAAGCAATCCGTACTGGGTACACTCGAGTTTGCGGGAAACGACTACTTGCGCCGCATTCATTCTATAAAAAGAAGTAAATCACCACCCAAAAAATTGCCCTCCCGATGCTTTCTAATTAGATGGTCAAGCAAGAAAGAACCATATGATATCAAAAATATCCCCCCTGCCTGGTAGGTAGTTGTCTAGAAAGAACAGACACCTCTAGAAAAAGCATTCAGTGCTAATTGGGGTATCGTAATCGTCAAACGAACTGGGCTCGCTAAAATCTCGACCCGCCAGAGTGGGTGGAATTCCCCCAAATGGAAAACAGACCAACTCCGCCTTTTGTAAATGTATCCTTGCCGTGTTAACCTGTCCTCGGTACTCTGTCACGCATGACTACGGGGTAGTCCACAGCATGTCAGACGTGTCTCCATCTGCTCCGGGGTGTACCCCGTGTCTTGTACCGAACTCCCTTGGTTCTAGCGTAGTGTAACCAGACGACGCCGCACTGCCGCCCTACACCACAAGACTCTAGGCTAGAATCTTTGTTGGCGTGCCTTTGGAGCACATAGGTCCATTTCGCTCACTTCGCCTGGCACTCAACACAAGAACCACTCCCGGTCATATGACAGCCACCCCGAAGCTGACGTGTACCGAGGCTCATAGTTGTGACTGTGAGTGCATCACAGCCTTCTAGAGCGACATTGCTTCAGCCTGGCAGGCAGCGTGAGATCAAGGACAGGTGAAGTCACAGCCGTAGATAACCGATCGGGTATGCCGTAATTAGCACAGACTCTCGGAGATGAGTCAACGGCAACGGCGCGTCCGCCAGGGCCTAGGATGTGGCAAAGGTTTCTAGGGTTCCAGCCTCGCGGGTTGTGTTCCCTGCAAAGGAAACGCTGCCGGAGGTGGCCGGTGGACCCCGACTCACGTGCTGGAAATGGGTGGACTACTCCGCCCACCCAAAGTCCCCAATGGGCGAGAGGCAAATTCGCTCAGAAAGTGCTCCAGGCCCAGTCTTTGGGTACACTGTTAGCGACTTCCGCGACCGGTTTGCCCGTACGAAGGCCGCTGGAAATCATCCTTCGGTGACCCGTCGGTCCCGCCAGAGGCGTCGGAGGACCGCTCTCGTTGTTGCTGCAGTCATCCTTGCTGTTCTGGCTGTTCTTGCGGCGGATTGACCTGGCCGTATCCCAGCGTTGATACTGCCGGTGACATACCTCGCATGCACGGGAGGGAATGCCGTCGGGATGGAACTGGGCATCCTGGTCCAGAGGAATTGTGTATGGGGTGTGTGAGGAGCAAAAGATATGACCACAGTGGCGACAGTGGTGTTTGCGAACAAACAGGCTGAATGATGATCGACATTGTGGCGAGTCACAAGTCGGTGAAGCTTCGTCGGGCTGGAGTAGAATTAGACATGTTAGCATCCATCTGTATGTCTCAATGTACGTCGCATGCTCATGCAGTCGTGCCGGGAATCGAGGTTGGCCATGGCCAAGTCGACTGAACGACGGTTGATTCTTGACATACCTTCCAATGTTCTCTGGTTGGCGGGCCTGTGACTTCACCCAGTTCCTCCTCCTGAGCCCAATCAGGGTCAAAAGCGTCCAGAGCCAGTTCGTCTTGAGAATCTGGGCTTGCTGTCCGACCTTCGTCTTCTTGCAGACTGTCCAACGATCCATGCAGACTTTTTGGTGGGGTCATAGGAGACGGTGTGCAGAAGTGTTCGGTTGGCCGCAGCGCAGCAGGAACGTAGAGAGGGGATTTGAGCGGCCGAAGCTGCTTGTACGGATTGGGGGCATGCTGCTGAATGTAGTCGTGCATGCGAGGGGAAGTGGGTGAGGCTGAGCTGGCTGGCGAAGGTTGTTGGCTCATGTAGTTGGGAATCGCGTATGGCTGAGTTGTAGCGTTGGCGGTCATTCTCTGGAAGTTGTGCTCAGATTGATTTTCTAAGTAGTGTTGTTTCTGTCGGAGTAGAAGAGAGATAAAGGACGGCGGGAACGCTTTACCAAAAGCCGATCAAGTTATTTCAAGAGAGCAGAATCCAGTTGTACGGCCGCGACAGAGTTGTCTCCACGCACAGATCCGGTGAAAGCGCTTAATGTCGGTGTTGACAGCAGAATTGGGATGCGGCTGATGACAGGGCGCGCAGTGGCTCGCGGAACGAAGCAACCACGATTTCGGAACCGAGGGTGATCTTAAGAGGCGCAGGGAGATGCCTCTGATAGGTAATACGTGACCTTTCAGATCACAAGGCAACCAGATGGGCCTTGGGAACTGAGGCTGTCGAAAACGTGGGAGGTGGGGTGGGAGGTGAGTGGTGGTGGTAGACACGAGAGAGTAGATAGTTCTCTCGAGAGTGGGATGAGTGCGGGAGGACGATAACAGATAAATGAAAGGATAAGGCGCTGCGGGACCTAGAGGGGACCAAGTCGTTCTTTGTCTAGAAACCACGAAGTTCTATCAAAGTGTCAAGCAAGTAGTACGGTGGGAGAATATCTGGGGGAGGGAGAAGCACCCAAGAAGTATCTCAATTAGTATGGTGAGGTGGTGAGCAGAGTAGCAAGAAGCATTTTGCCCGCGGAAGGCTACGTGAGGGAAAGTCTGGTCGCGAGACCAGAAACCCTGATGGTATGGGTACCCATGTCAAGTCGCCTGCATGTCGCAGTGATAGGCATTGGCTGGGCCGAAGGCATGGGGGACTAAGAAGTCCAAGCTGATAAGGACGCCCGATAAGCCAATCACGGGTGCAGGATTTTAAACAAAGGATGGCCACTTGGAAAATGCGCTGGTGTCTGACAATTGGCTTTGGTGGTGCCCCTCTGGTGCCTCCGCCCGCCTTGCTGCAAGTAACTGCGCAACATGACCATGGGCTTAGGCTTGGTGGGTAGTTGCCTAGGCCTGGGCTGCCACCCACAAGTTTCCGCACCAAAGAATGCTCGTAGGTACTAAACTTCAACCTGCGCAACTCTTTTGGCCAAGTAGGAAGCATTTACCACTCTATTATCATTATAGGGTCTATTGTCTCCGGCAAGAAGCGGCCTCAACGTCAGACCTGTGGAGGACTTATTGGGGGACCGTGCGCCATTGAACTCGCCAACCAACCATGGGGCGCCTGGACTTAACTTTGATCTCTCTTGCCACCAAGGCCCCTTTGGGTGTGTCATATTGTGTGGTGGTTCTTGGATGCCGACAAGTGCCGCATCGGGTTGGTTGGGAAGCACTCCCAACAAGGTAAGCCCAAGAGAGTCCCGAGAGCCCAGCATAGCGTCGACTTTTCAATAATTGGTCCCAATCCATCGGTATAAGTCGAGGATACCTGGTTCCCTTCTCAATTTCCTGCAGCTGCATGGGCAACTGGCTGGGTTAGACACGGCAATTAGGCGGGTACGAGGGGCACTGCGCTGCCCTGCGCTCGAGTAATGAGATACAGAGTCATGCCGAGTTTCTGGCATGTGCTTGTATCCGTAAAGCCGCCGGCATCCATTGTTCCGTATGTTCCAAGTAGGGATCAGCCGCGCGAGTAATAGACTCTTTACCACTTATCAATGCAGTCGACAATCATTGATGATGTCGGGGCGGTGGCCATCGGTCATCGGTCAATCGGTATGATGGGAAAGCAGATCCGAGCCAATGTATCTACCTAGCTTGCTAGTATTTTCGGTGAATAATGGCAACGCTGGTGTCGCTCTTGAAGACATGCTAGGGTTCTTGGGTGGGCTTTTTTGGTGGAGCTCATGATGAAATTGCAACTCCGTTAATATCTCGCACAGAATCCAAGTGGGGGCAATAGAGGGGACGAATGCAAGACACCGGAAGAAACATTCTGCTTTGTGTCTCCAGGAGATGATGTGCATTTCGTTAGGGTATCATGCAGCGGTCCGAGAAGACTTGGACGAGGCAAAGTGAGGGTAATACATGTCCGGGTGGAGAGGGCGAGAAGGGGGGGTTACCGAAGGGCGGGAGGGGGGAAGTCACAGAAGAAGGGAGCCAGATATCCGTGAGCCATCATGCAGTCCAAGTACCTGGACAGTGCTTAGAACTTCAGTTTCAGTTGGTCGGGCGGCTTTGCGGCCGAGGTCCGCGCAGGCTTGTCAGTGGTGGTGGTGGTCTCGCCAGGCCCAGCAGGAGCCCAGGTGGTTGTTGGGTGGTGTGTTGGGGTGCTGGCTCTTGGGTACTGGTACTGCGTGCTCCGGGTGCTGCTCGTTGGCTGCTAGGCTGGATATGCTCCATGGTTACAGCCCCTGGTGAGCCTGTTGTCCACTCCGGTCCACCTGCATTACTCGTACCTACCCGGCTAGCGCCTAGCAGGTATCCTCCCCGTACACCCGTACCACCAGGAATACCTCTACCCTTGGTTCCAAGCACCCAAGGTCCAAAGGGTCCCCAACCTGCACCCACCCACCACCCACCACCCTGGCCACACCTGCACCCATCTGCAGCAGCCTCGCCTAGACGGTAGCTTGGTAGCCAATTGGGCGGTGATCCTTCCCCCGGAATCCCCCCCATGTTCCAGTTAAGGTTTTACCCAACTTCAAACTCGGTGAAAGACCTTTTGTTCCCACGGGATCGTCCACCGTTTCCAACCCTCAGCTTCCCCTCCATTCAACCTCAGGGAGAGAAGACATTGCTTCATCGGATGCTTCTTCTCTGAACCATTCTTCATCTGTCTGACTATTGTCGCTTTCCCCCAAACTTCTCTTTTCCCGTTCCACCCAAGCCTCTCCCACTCTCACCCGGTCCCGCGGTGACCTCATTGACTTCTGATCATCAGTACCGTCGTCATCGGCATTTCTCTTTTCGAGGAGACTGGGAAAAGGGGAACACATCAAGCGATGACCAAAAGGCGCGCCGACCACCTTCGCGATATTTCACCGAGAGACCCCAATCACCCATGGGTTGCACGAGGCTATCGACCGGATGTGGCATATGCCAACAGGACCGCTCCTATAGAAGATCCCTACGGTGAGATCGCATATCAACGCGCCTTCGCCGAGGCGGCTGAGTCCAACTCGTTTCGAGTACCGGAGCCAATTCTCTATCACAATTCTCCGTCAGCTCGGGAGTACATAAGAAGGAGAGACGAACCCTTTTTCTCCGTCAAATCTACGAAGCCCAGCAATAAAACTACGAGCCAGCCTGCCACGCCAACTTCGGTCAATACATCGGCTTCCTCTCCAGCAAAGCTTCCTTCACCGAAATACGGTTCAGACCCGGGATTCCCACTTGGCAGAGCAGATGTCAAACAGAACATTGAGCCTGGTCCTCCCAGACCGACGGGATCGCCCAGCAGCAAGGACTTCCAGCAACAATCGCCACCTCCAGTAAGACCCGGTGTCGGACAGACTCCATCTCACCTTGGAAATGGTATACCTTGGACCTTGGAGCCTAAAATCGATGCTCCATCAGGTCCTTCTAAGATGCTACGATGACCCAGGACATCAGAAGACATGTCCCAGACGGCAGACGGCACGAACATGTCAAGCACCGTAAGCCTTGGCTACTCAGACGACTGCGGCAGTCATTTCGAATCCGTTGATGATTTTCGACCAGATGACTAGATCTCATAAGCACAAACTGCCACTGGGCGACACGATATCAGCAATCTTGGTTATTTCTTTTCTTGGTTAAGAACTCGGGATGCATCTGGCGAACAACTGCGGGAACAGCGCTTAATGAATTTTGTTTTGAAATGTTTTTGAGACAGAGATTGCGTTGCCACGGGAAGTCTCCAGCCTCGAAAACCCCCCCATGTCAACATCCACATGAACTTAATTGACGAAGTGACGGCCTTGCTGCTACAGAGAAGACAAAAAGAACGCGATGATGAACGAGTGACGGGCATTTGGCTGGGGGAAATTTACGTTACCATCAGTTTTGGCTTTTTTTTTTTTTTTTGATCGCTACCGGCTTTGCATTGGGAAATATATCCTACAGTACCGAGTACTCGGTACATGGTTGAAACCTGTTTTGTGGCAGGGAGGGCGTTGGCGCAGCCGGATGATTTTGGCAGTTTTTGCTTCGACGAGGGGGGAAAGCATTAAGAGAGAAGCGGCCACGGCGTCGAAGTAATGACACATGTATGCGTGCACTATTCTGACGAATTGGGAAGGTATTGTCTTGCTTCTCCTCCCTCTTTGACATACACATTGCCGACGTGCATTTGAGTCTGTTTTGTCCGTCCCCTGTCGCTATTCTCGGTGGTGTTTGTTGCTCTGGGCAGTACTAGTAAAGGTGTTTATTTGCTTCCTCTACATCCTATCCCCTATCCAACGTACTCGTATAGCTCAGTCTTGAAACCGGTCATGAGCCCCGAAGCGAGAACGAAGCGAGAACGATATTGAGAGAGTGAGTAGGTGAGTAAGTGAGAAGCCCAAGCCCAATCCAATCCAATCCAACTCCATTTCAGTTCATTCCAATTTCTTTTTGGCAAAAGCATCGCAATGTAGTTCAATGCACATACGTGCCCTTTTGCCTTTTTATGAATCCCTAATCCACAAGTTCTCATGTCCCTCTATTCTCGCCGCCAGGAACCACGCCGGGACGCTGGACCAGAAGCGAGATCATGGGCGAGAACAACGTGCGGGAGGTGCCGACTACTGCATCTCCCTCTGCATGCACATGTGCATCGATATGTGCATTTATACTCGCAGAAGCATTCTCTGCTGCAGCGTCGGACTGCGCAAGAAGCTGTGGTCTCGCCCACCGGGTCAGGTCGTCCCACGAAACCCATTCCCAGCCGGCACATTTGTCTGGTTCGAGGAGTTGTGCTTCTGGCGGTGCGTTGTCGGTCTCTGCTTGGCTGTTACCATCAACGGCCCTTTTCGCCCGCGCGGTCATGAAGATGGTCACGTAGTGTTTTCCCTTGACCGCTGCAATGCCAGTCCCATCCCCAACCCTGCTCTCCGTCCCAGTGGTGATGGAGGAGGATGTCTCGAAGGGCATAACATCGTTCGTCGCCGTGAGGAACTCTATCTCTCCCACGTCCAGCCCCGTCTCCTCGCGCACCTCGCGTGCCGCGCACTCTTCAAACGACTCGCCGAATTCCAGGTGGCCACCAGGTAAGGCCCAGGTGCCGGCGCCGTGGGAGCCCAGACGCTTCCCGAGGAGGAATTTGGGCTTTTGTGATTTCGGGTCGGTGTGGAGGATGAAGACGGCGACGCCGATTCGGGGGACGGATGAGGCCAGGAGGTTAGATGGGGACGGCATGGTGTATGTTGCGTTCTCTTCTGTTGGATGGCTGGATGGATGAGTGGATAACGTCCCCTGTTGACTGAGGGAAATGGTGGACAATCTCTTGGTTGTGCTGCCGTCGACAACAATAGTAGTCTGATCTGACTGTTTTGGTCGACGTTGACGGTGACAGAGGACAGCCGTGCGAACTGACAAGCCCTCTGCCCTTGTGTCGATATTTTCCTTCAAGTCCGATCTCAATTCCAATACTTCGCCTTTTTCGAATCCCTCCTTCCGCTCCTTTTATGTCTCTGCTATTTCGCAACCCAAATGGAGATGCAAGACTCACTCACTCACAAACAAGTGATAAATAGGAAAGAAAGCAGGAAGAGAGGACAGGAGAGAGGGTGAGTGTGTCTGTCTCCTCTCCTCGCTAAATATTTGTCGGGGAGGACCACGACCGATGCTGTATCACTGGTTCGTGGTCACTGGTCAATGAGTGATACCTCTGCCTCTGCCTAGGTGGCCGTAGGTCGTAGGTTGTATGTCGTAGATCCCAATCCCAAGGCACCCTCAAGGCAGAGTCAAAATCACCCAAGAGGAGTGACAGAATCTCTCCTCCTTCTCCTCTCTCTCCACTCTGTGTCCGCGTCTGTATAATATGCCCGTCGGTTCGCTTCACTCGTCCACCCGACTAATCTTCGATCTTCGATCTTTGATGCCCCTTCGTGCAGCAAATTCGGTGACTCACAGATCCGCGTGCTCGCCTTGGCCTGCTCGCCTGCTTACTTGCTTGCCTCCCAATTCACGACAAGTGTACCGAGTTCTCGACCTGCCCTTCTCTTTGCCATTCCCTTGTCCTTCCCGTCTTCGTCGTCTTGGAACGGCAATTGGCCGCAGCGCAGGGCCCTAAGGGATTGTGGCAAGTCTGTAGGTACTAGTAGACTGTGGCGGTGCTAATACGGAGTAGATAGAAGGTCTGTACCGAGTGGTTGTACGAGTACGAAATACGCCCTGTTAGGTAGTTTCTTCCACGGTCTGGATTGTCTGATTGGATGGAACATGACACACGGGCTCAACAGTTGGACGGTCGGACGGCACGGACGGACGGTCAATCAATCAGCCTTGTAACCTCGTGTGTCTGTCGCTATGAAATAGGCAGTGGGTGGTGTTAGGCAATTCTCGTATGATTAGCTAGTGGACACCGAGGACGAATATACCTAGGTACTCACTCATACAAGTATGTAAAATGTTGGTTCAGACAGGCAGTCAAGTTCAGATTCAGATTCAGCCTGACAGTCCGTCTGGGTCTGTCTGAGCAGCAAGGCGGCATTTACTCGTGCGAGGACGGAAGACTGGAAAAAGGCCACTTTATGTTCTCCAGAATATATACCACCGTGTATTTGTAATTCAGCGACCACGTACTGTAGTCTTAGGGCAGTCAAATGTACTATATTCAGAAGAGATCACTTGTCCCTTCCACCAGACCACTGTCCACCTATGGCGATGTCTTGCGTATTGCCCCATTGCGTCAAAGCACTTCCAGTCCAGCATGACTGATGAAATACACTCCGGTGTCCGTCGCGTTGGTGATGTTGGTCTGCTTGGTGTGCCCAAACTTGACGAAGCCGTTTTCCACAGGACTGGGAACCACAGTGCCATTGAAGCGATGGAGCTTGTTCTCACCACTGACGACAGTGAAGTTCGCGAGCGAGATTTCGTTCGGATTACGACTGACCACCGTCGGCATCCCAAAATAATACGCATTGACCTGCTCTTGGGTGATGTGCAACTCGTAATATCCCC
This sequence comes from Fonsecaea pedrosoi CBS 271.37, assembly GCF_000835455.1. Taxonomy (NCBI): domain Eukaryota; kingdom Fungi; phylum Ascomycota; class Eurotiomycetes; order Chaetothyriales; family Herpotrichiellaceae; genus Fonsecaea; species Fonsecaea pedrosoi. The sequence continues at coordinate 1,045,442 of NW_013550615.1, read as the reverse complement.
GGTAGTAAATCTCTTGCCATTGCAGTTCACGGTTAGCACCCACAAGCCACTCACTGGCTTGGTTACTGCGCGCGAGCGAGATGTTTGCGCCGTATGGCGATGGGGACGTGACGGCTGTGCCGCCGAATTCAACTCCGATGGCTCCCGCACCGGTCGCAGGGTCGTACGGGTGATTGTCCAACCACACAAGATCAGAAACCCAATTTGCATGGCTGTCTCCTGAGAGCATAATGTTGTTGGTAATGTTATTGCCGTATAGTGTCTGGAAGGTGCGGTTGCGGTTGGCTTGATATCCGTCCCATGCATCGTAATCGAGGGGGTTGACGTTGCCATACGCCACGGATTCGTTGATACGGCTAAAGACCGTCTGAGATCCAATGACACGCCACGCTGCGCCACGGTTCTTCGAGTCGATCAGGGATTGATAGAACCAATTTTCCTGGCGAGAGCCCATCATGGTGCGACCGGCATCGTTTGAGATCTCGTGGATGTAGTCGGTATTCCAGTACAGGTCTGTGAGAGAGCGGTCATACTGGCGAGTATCGAGCATGATGAGGTCAAACAGATTGCCAATGGAAAACGATCGCCAGATCCGAAGCTATACCGAGTGTTAGAACGAACTCCTCCCCAAAACAGGTTGTCTTACATCATCACCCATCTCGACTTGCCTGATGGGCATCCATTCAAAGTATGCTCGGACAGCGTTCATCTTTCTCTGATCCACCGAGACGCCACCGTCTTGGATAAACGACGCTTCGGTGTTGTTGAGCTCGGCAGCGCCATCGCGGTAGGTGTTGTCGGCAACCTCATGATCATCCCAGACAGCGATCCAGGGGAAGTTTGCATGACTGGCGATCAGGTCTAGATCTGTCTTGTAGGTGGCATGTCTAAAATTCGCGAGTTGGGTCAGCGTGGTCCCATGTAATCGGGCAGCAGGATTCGTTTGAGTAATCAAGGATCAAGAACCACTCACCGCTTGCGGTAATCATAGAGCGTATAGATCTGTCTATCTGGCAAAGGGACACGTCCAATAGTCTGACCCCATCCATATTCGCCGTTGGCATACTCGTAGATATAATCACCGAGGTGCAGAACATAGTCGACGGAATCTTTGCGGACCGGGTTACCGTATGCGTTGAAGAAACCAAACGGAAAATTGCTGCAGGAATAAACCGCCAGGTTAACCCCGGTGACATTGTCCGTGGTCAAAGGAGTGGTCTTAGTTCTGCCGACCATGCTAGAGACACTGCTGTTGCAGATGGTGAACTGGTAGAAGTATTGCGTAAAGGGCTGCAAGTTTGAGGCTTCAACTTTGACCGTGTAGTCGACATCCGAGCTCGTGTATACAGTTCCTTGGTCAACCACGGATGACAACGCTTTGTCGCTCGCGATCTTCCAGTTCAAGCAAACAGGAGAGGTCGAAGGTGGCTTGCCCTCGTCGGTGTCGTTGTAAATCGGAACAGGATTGTAAAGTGGCACGAAGCCGCCGGTAGAGCTATTACTTTTGACGTCGTCCGAGGTAGGAGCACATCGTGTCCACAAAATCACAGTGTTGGGATATGGGTCGCCAGACGCAACTCCATGGGTGAAGTTCAGCTGCGAGGCTGGTGTGGCCTGTCTCTCAACATGTCGCTTGACGACCTTTCCCACCGAGATACCGAGAGCAGGGTGATGAAGGGAAGGAGAGCGGTAGTTCAGGTTTGCGCCGTACGAAGCAAATGTTACACCAATCAAGGTGGCAAACACAACGAACTGCAACATTTTGCGAAAGAGCTCTTGGGCGAGGGAGAGAGAATATGCTTGCTCACCTTTTTTTTTTCTCCCGACATCTCACCTGAGGGAACAGCCAGCTCTTTTTGAAGAAACCTTGAGCTTCATAGCCCTGGGATCTCCAACTCCAACTGCCACAAAGCGTTGTACCCCGGCATCCCACGCTTCCTCAACCGTGATGGCCCTGCACAGAAGCTATTTGTCAAGCAATAAATAGCGACTTAGGTTCAGGGACAAGCTTTCCGATGCATATTGGCAAGAGGAATAAGCCAATTGAGGGCAAGGCTGCCGACATGCTCCAGGCAGAGTCCGGATCGGCAACGCCCGGATTTATTCTGGCTCGATGTTGAAGCTGCCTATCTGATCATAGCCAGGTCGAACAGAAGCACCTTGAGCGATGGCGGCACCGATAGAAGCAAGGGCTTTGCGTTGGACAAGGGTCGCAAGTGGTGAGTTGTAGGAAGAAAGGTAAGTTTGGATCGAAGGAAGCATGCAGTAGTGGTAGAAGAGTGGAAGAAGCGCAGCCACACCTTGTCGAGTCTTGGGACACGTGCATGCGGCCTCCCATCAAATCAGGGCGGAGGCATTGCAAAGATACCGACACCACCACTCTCCAACGTCATGGACCAGTACCTACTTCCCGCACAATATCCACATAGTATCCATCAGACCACGCCTTGCCACGTCTCTAGAGCTTACAGACAAGGACCAGCATCGAGATCGGCCGGGGCAAGCACAACAGCATAACGGCCAGCAGAAAAACAAAAAAACAGAAAAAAGCGGGTGGACGAGAACAAGCTGGTCTCGAAGAGCTGCCTGAATGGGCAAAGGCTACAACTACTTCTTCTCGTGTATAATCTTTCCTTTTCCTGCGAGAGGTCCCCGAACAATGGATCGCTCACTCAGGAACGATTCCTCCTAAGCCCCTCCACATATCACAGCGATACCCTCTTCCAGCTTCCCATGTGTATGCATTCACCAACGTGAAATTGTTCACCAGGCCCGGTTCCCCGTATTCTGTCAAGTTGGTTTTGATGTATGGCAAACTGAATGCGAACGGTGTGCCCCCAGTGACATTGAGGTTGATCTGGAGAGGTGAGTACATCTTGAAAGGAGGCCAGTCGGAAACTGGATTGCTCAAGGGACTGTTGGACGACATTCCATTGGCAACAGCACTGGGAATAGACGGGTTATCCGACGTGATAAAGCTGCCCCAGATCTTCATGGCTGCGTTGACAAAGTCCGGGCTTTGGTTTGGTGTGGGTGGCCCAAAGTAGGCCGTCAGGTCGGTGCCGTGAACAGCAATCGGCACGGAATATTGATACTTGAATGAATTGCGTCCGTGGTCACTGTAGGCCTCTGCCATCCAGTACGACGGGCATACAAACGTAGTCTCCGAATAGATAGCCTGTGTTCAAGTCAGCGTCCGCTGAAATACTTGAATCCCACGCTTCAGACTCACAAAGGCTCTTTGCTGCTGCCCTGTCGCAACAGAGCTCTGGTTGATGAAGCTCGGGAGCTCAGTGCCGGAAGAGGCAAACAATGGCGCATCGGGGTCCGTGGAATCATTTGAACTTGGATAGTAGAGAAGCACTTTGGCAATGTCATCGTTCGTGAACAGCGGAAACGTCAGCTGTAACCACGCCACGAGGTCGTCTTCTGTCGTAATGTTGGGCTGGGTATATGCCGGTCCCTCGAGGGCGTTGTTGCTCACGAGCAAGTTTAGTCCGTTGAGCTCTTTGCGCAAGAGTTGACGACTAGGTAGATCTTGAACGAATATGCCGTCTGTTACGGGCAAGAAAGCCCAAGTCCCATATTTGCCCGACTCGGACAGAGTAGCGCTTGCATTTTGTAGCGTGGCCGAGTCTTGACTGACAAGACAGTCAAAGATTGTATTTGGATGAGCACCATAGGGCAAGGTCGGTGCGCAACCAACCATGGTGGCAAAGGCGTAATAGGACTGTGAAGGTTGCCAATCCTTGTACCCGTACTGCATGGGTAGGTACGGCGATGAAGCGATCGTCTAGCAGTGTCAGATGGCATACCGAGTACTTCGCAAACTCGCCAAAGTGACCTACATTTCTGAATAGCGACTGGCCAAGGGAGCCACCATACGCCATCCCTTGAAGCTAAATCCCGGTATCAGCACGAGCTCGATCTCCTTGGGTGTGACTTGTGCCTAATCAAAGAAAACTCGAGGGATGTCCTCCTCATCTGAATGAGCAACGTACCATGACTGATCCGGCTCCTGCAAAGGTACGTTAGTTTGTTCCTCCATAACACTGATGAGACAATGAAGCTGTCTCCTGTGATGAGAGTGAAACCAGCGACTGAGAACCTACCTGCTGACTGCCCGGCTATCGTCACATGATTGGGATCGCCTCCGAACAAGGAAATATACCTTTGCGCCCACTGTAGCGCGAGATATTGGTCGAGCAAGCCAGCATTGACTACTCCATTCCGAAAGACTTCATCACCTGCAAGAAAGCCAAAGGCACCCAGCTAGATAGGTCAGCTTTGACGCAAGAGAGATGGTTTTGAAGAGTTACCCTGTACTGAATGGTCACACCGATAAAGGAATTATTGTTAGCATTGATGATGGCCGACAGATCCTGCTGACCGTTCCCCCTCCCATAACCCCCGCCATGAATGTAAAAAAGAACAGGGAGTGGACTGGTAGGATTTGGCGGTGCGTATACGTTGAGAAACAAACAATCTTCACTCGCCCCCGTACTGTTCAGAGGCACCAAGGTACTGGTTGTGTCCTGGTTTTGAGGACATATGGGACCAAACTGGGTCGCTTGAATCACGGAATCACGGTTTGTTTGAGGCACCTGAGGAGCTTGCCATCTGTTCGAGCCAGTCGGGGGAGCTGCGAAGCGGATGCTAAGTTGTGATTAGTTATGTGGTTCTTCAGGATGAAGCAGCTCAGAGGTACCCTTTCCACACGTTCAACCTCGTCGTCGAGTTAGTGTAGCCCTGGTAGACCTCGTAGCCAAGGTCAACTTGCAGCGAGGTGCTGTTTTCACTGGAAGCTTGACGAGTATGGAGAACGGGTGGATACGGGTGAGGGTTGTACTGAGGATATGCAGAGCAACGTGCTAATAGAGAGACGGCAAAGAAGAATAGAGCACGCATTTTCCCTGTGGTATCCCTGACAGACCGTGTGTGTGTATGGGAATTGGAGGGGTTGAAGGAGTCTCAAGGGTCTGTCTGAGGACACATATTTCCATATATTTCGCGGGCACAATCAGTCCGGTCTGTCGCACACGGTACCGCCAATGCCGCGACTTGTCGGACAGTGACCGGCATTCAGGTGGAAGCATTGTGGGCTTTGACCCCAAGCTGCAGTTGATATTAGCCGTATATCAAAACAGATGCGAAATAGATGGAGATGAGATGTCAATGGATAGACGTCATTGGATCCCCCACATTCTTAGCCTTTAGTCTCCTCATTCTCGGATCCGCCACCCCGTCATTGAGGATGCAAAGAATCAGGCGTAGCAGCGTCAAGGTCGTGTGAGGCTGGTCCAACTCCGCACGGCAGATGAAGAGTCACCCGCTTGGTCCGGCAGTGATTCTGGAAAATTGAACAAACAAGCACCATGCTTCAGCCAATGGGATCCAAAGCATCAACATGTTGTGCTGGCGGTCTAGACACCAGACAGCTAAAATCTATTTTCCTATGACCGCCTTTAGCAGACAAATCTCAAACCCGATTACCTCACCTATCATGATCAGTGAGACGCCACATCCACAATTCATATTCCGTTGCTGTCGTTCACCAGCTCGTATTTCACCGAACAACCCAGCTAAGTTTGACACATGTGTGCGCGCGCGAGCAGAGTTTTGGCTTCCGAACACCAACACCAGACTTTATGACTTCGGCTTGATATTGACGAACGGCTCTCGCGTCTCCTGGACGTTCAGTTGCTCTTCTTGTCGCCACCGCTGGGGTTCAGTTGGTTGTATTTGACGCTCAACTCGTCGTATTCCTTTTGTAGACCTTGCGCTTGACTCTTCATCGCCTCCAGCTCTTTGTCCTTCTTTTGAAGCTGTTTCTTGAGTTCGCCAATCTGGTCGGCTCGATATTCTCCGCTGAGTTTCTCCCCTTCTTTGCCGCCGGCACGCTTATCCCCCTCGTACATCTTGACCTTCTCTTCGAGACGAAGGACATCAAGGATCATGCCGTAGGTGCGGTTGAGAATGAGGGAGAGGAAAAGTGTGAAACCGGTCAGGTACATGTTGCGCTGAGAATAGAACTTGCGGGCTTGAACCTCCATGCGCTCAGAACCTATTGCTGCTGCTCGTCTGCTTTTGTCAGCCGTGACCCATTGAGATGGCCTGATGGGATCCTGCAACGTACCCTGCACCAGTGGTGTCCTTTGACAAAGCTGCCATCTCCACCTGAACGCGGTAGACTCTGTTGACGCTGTCGAGGAATAGGATGAGAATGAAGATGAAGGTGATCTTGCGGAGTGTCAGTCGACATCAGACCGTCTTAGCAGAAGATGCGGCATACCTTCATGCCATATTGTATCTTGGCTACAATTGGACTTTCAGAGATGAAATTGAACATTTTCCGCTTGACTGTGAATGGCATCGGGATGATAAGGGCTATAAACAAGACCATCTCCGTCACCAGAAGGACGAATACCTGTGATGGCTGGTCAGCTTCAATAGTCCACAGTAGTTACTACCCAGCGTCACTGGGGGTTGACTGACCAGGCTGTAATAGAGCGTCATGTTTGCGGGTTGGCGTGAATGGAATCCTGCCTCCGAAGGTGCGAGAGTGGGGCAGTTGGGAGGACAGTGCCAGAGAGTAGAGGATGTAGAGACAGAGAGTTAAGAACAGAACCGATGGACAGTTGAGTTTGTTCTTGTAGAACAGAGAGACCACGAATTCAAGTTGAAACCTGACGAGAAATAAAGGCCAGAGTCTACAGGGCGACCAGTAGTGGAATTGTGTGGGCCAGTCTGTGGTTTGTTGCGTCACCGTCACCCCTTCGACCAAGCTGACCGCAAGTGGCACAGTCACCCAGAGTGGCACCAGCTGCCACAGGCTGCAGTGGTAATGCTTCAGAAGAGTGTGGCACGCGTCATAATTGTAAGACCTCGTCTTTCTGCGTCGCCCTACTGGTTACTACGGCGGTCTTTAGGCTTCCTGGCGCAGTCACTCCCCCGATATTCCACCCAACCACAACTTCAGGTGAGTCCGGCTGATGGAACATAGCGTATCATCTTGAATTTGTAGCTCTCATCATCAGCTGCGGATCCGTTGTTGAAAACATTGCCATTGACATGGCATCGCCTTGCTTTGGTAGGATTTACAGAGCCATTGGCATGGTTAGTTCGTTGGTCTTTCCGAATCAACTCTACGATCTCAAGTCAGGGCGGGTCTACGAGACGTGACTCTCTTTATCGACACATGTAGAATCTGAAAATAGAATTGACTCTCTGTGCTGGGTAGACCTAATACCATAGCTCTATCTGAGAGGCTATCATAAGCTGCCTCTGCTGAACGAGCCCTTTTGGCGACACGACCCAACCCCTCGTAATATGTGCAGATAAAGCTCCTCCCTCCCCAGCCTTCCCAACCTTCCCAGCCAGAATTCCTTGTGCATCCCGTCAATATTGATCCCCAGCAAAACCTGCAACATCCTCTAATACGCCGTGCATCACCAAAGCAATTGCAGAATGTGGCTGGCATGATCTCCAGCTGGATTGACGGGGTGCTCTCTTAGGATATTTGTCGTGCACCCATTCTTTCATATTCGCATTTCCACTGGTGGAGTGGGAGGACATGTTTGCGTCTCGGAGCCTGTCGTAAGTTGCAGCGTATTTCATGCTAGGAGCCATCCGAACCAACAGCATGCTAAGCGAGGCATGTTCGCACGCGTCGAAACTCTCCTTACCACTCGAACTCGCCTTGACCTTTGTGAAAGACGTACCTGTTGTCAAGACAGGTCAGTATCACAACACCTTTTCATTATGCCAACCGGGGAGACGAAACGAAAAAAAAAGAGGGGAACTTACTCATTTCCTTCCACCCTCAAAATACCGTCCTTGAGGGTGCACTTCCACTTATTCTTGACCCGCTGAACCTTGTCATAGGTGCAGAGCATAACTTGGTCAGTGTTTTCTCCATTCTCCTCGTTTGCGGCCAGGTCGTCGGGATCATCCAGATCGGAGTTGATGGCATCCTCATCTTCATCCGCATCATCGTCATCGCCCGTCGCGTCGCCCTGTGCACGGCTGATGCTCGTAGCGTGAGTGATGCCCGCCGACGGAGCAAGGGCATTGAGTGTCCGAGCAGCAGCTCTGCCGGGGATTTTTCGTTCATCGAGGGCCGTCAGAAGACCGCCACCTTCAAGTTCTTGTTGTTTAGCCCGCAAGTGAGCGCGCATCAGACGGTCAGCTTCAGCACCGTGAGCAGCAGCGAATATTTTCCGTTGGGAGTATTCGGCTTCCCAATCATCACGGGCGTCGCCTGAACCATCCGTTTGGCTTGCATTAAGAGCAGTTTGGGTCTGAGGTTTGATGTCTGCGGCATAGTCCTGGATGTCGGTGAATGCAGAAGTAGAGTCTTCCTGCTTAATGTAGCTGCCCGAAGGCGCTGCGGATGGTTGTATAGGCACACGAGGCGCGCTGCCGGATTGAAGTTGTGCAATTTGAGGACCAGCACGTTGACCAAAACTTTGGTGAAGATTCATGGCTGCTCGATCGCGAGCGGTCAAGGGCTGACCCTGCTGGAAAGATGGTGCCTGATAAGGTTGCGGGGGAGGGGGCGCTGGCTGTGTTGGATAAGAGGTAGCATTGTTTTCGATCTTGATGGGCGGAGCAGAAGGGGGGGCCTGTTGAGCTGGAGGAGTGTTGGCAGCAGTCCCATTGTTGCTTGGGAGGGTTTGCGGCACGGGTTTTGCATTGCTAGGAACAGTGCTTTGTTCTTTGATGACAGGAGCTGGGGGGGGATCCCAAGGAAGCTGCGCAACCTTGAGACCAGAAAGCTTCTTCTGCCATTCCTGCAGGCACACTTGTCAATATACAAATCACAGCACCATGCTTAAATGGAGACGGGGCAGTGGTTGCGAAAGCCAAAAGGGGATTAGTGCCTGACACGTGGGTGGGCCGGTGTGGTGTACAGCCGTGGCGTTCAGGGCGTATAAAAAGAGGGCTATGAGTGAAGAAGGGGGCGCCTTCAAGAACCTTCCGATCCCCGCCCTGCCTCGCCCGCTGCGCTCGCTCGCCCTCCTCCCGCCCACGGCTACCGTCTGCCTGCGACAACCCTGCTGTCCCATGTTCACGCAATCGATGTGTCCATCTTTTGCTCCTTGTGCCTTTTCTTGTCATGATATTGCTGAGTTTCGGAGGAAACATTTGATGATGGACGGGAATAGAAATCGGTGTACTTTTGATGGCTGAAAATGTACTTACGGATCTCAGAAGTTCAAGAGTCGCCAACTCCACGCCACCTTCCTCAAAATCTTGCCGTGACGCTTCGCAAACATCAGTTATGACTTTGGCATAGACGTCGCCCTGGTGCAGGTGATAAACGTTAGCCTGTAGATGGACACAACTGCAGACTGCGCTCGACAGATTTGAGGTTCATTTGGCAAAGCGAAGAGACTAGGATGAAGTCGACAGGCAGCTTGTGCAGGATACTTACCACCGAAGTCTTGGACATGTTGCGGCGGTGATAAGTCCGATGCCTTTCAAGATCTCTCTAGTCCACAAGCCTACTGATGCGCAACTGCGTGAGACCGAGGTTTGGAGTCAGGTGTAGATGTCGTGGTTGTGAGGAATCAGTGTCGAGACAAACTGGCGATGCCGAAGACTGAAAGTCTCTTGGCCGCGGCAGGTCGGGATATTGCTGCAATTCACCTCCTGCTCATCATTGATAGCACATCCAAAGATTCACAAAAGTCTTCCTCAAGTAAATCTCAAGAACTTAGAACGGAAGTGAATTCAATCTAGCGAGGTGGAATGTGAGGTGGTGAATCAGGTGTGACGGCAAGTTCACAAGAGCAAGAGAAGAGATGACCCCGTCGCCCGCAAACAAAGGCTTGGCCTGGCCACTGGGTAGTGGACACTCTCGCTGAGACTTATTTCTGGGGTCTCTTGCGCTCTCTTGTTAACTGGGCACGCCAGGCTAGTTAAGCGGCTCTGCCTAGACCTAGTAATACTCACCTTCCCTAGCACCAACCACGGATAACTCGGCGGTCTTCAACCATCTCTGCTGTACGGAGTAGAGAACTGTGATGGATACTGGTATTTCTCTTGAGTATCAAACATCGCCATCTAGTTCCTCGTTGCCCCTCTGAGATTGCCTGCGATCATGGCATTTAGGCCCGCCCTCATTGTGGTCGACATGCAAAATGATTTCTGTCCTCCCGTATGAAAAGACTTGCACCACGTTTTCAATTCACCCTTGGTGCTGATATGTATAGGACGGCTCACTTGCAGTCTCGGGAGGGCGAGAAATTGTGCCCTTGATCAACCGCCTCCTTGAATCGCCACATTTTGTCTTGAAAGTGGCCACGCAAGACTGGCACCCAACTAACCATGTATCATTTGCGACAAATCACTCTGCTCCTGACAACAAACCTTTCGAGTCTTTTGCCACCGTGCGCAATCTGGTTGGCAACAAACCAGACGAGACGATGCAGCAAAGACTGTGGCCCGTTCACTGTGTCCAAGGTACGAAAGGCGCTGAGATCATTCCAGAAATCAATCTCTCCGATATACGCTTCACGGTCCAAAAAGGCCAGGATCCTGGGGTCGAGATGTACTCTGCCTTCTCAGACTCTTTTGGCAATTTGACATTTGGTGCTGGGGGGGTGAGTCACGACCTTGCTAAAGAACTGGCCGCTGAAAACATATCTCACGTCTATGTTGTCGGCCTCGCCGGAGACTATTGTGTCAAAGACACTGCCCTTGGATCGGCAAAAGCAGGATTCACTACATATGTTATAGAGGAAGCCCAAAGATGTGTGGATCCCAGCACATGGATGAATGTCAGGGACGCTCTGGCACAAGGCTCTGTGACTGTGGTCAGTGTCGACACTGACGAGGTTCAACGAGTCGTCGGCTCCTGAAGTCAATCTCAATGTGTCACTGATCTCGACCCCAGGATGACAGAAATGGCGCAGTTTGTCTCCTCAGCTCGTCTCCCTTCACGTACTCCACCTGATCAGACTACAAGCAGCAATCAGAGAAGACAATTTGTTCAAGATGTGCGTGCCTTTGCTCAAACCTTGGTAGGGAGCACTGATTTCACGGCCAGTCATAAACACTCGCTCGCTATGCCAAAGTCAGACAGATACAGTCTTGCCAGTTCCATGCCGTCATACGCACTGTTGCGGCTGATTCTGCTATCCACGGAGTTACATTCGTCGTTTCTTTTGCTTGTTCGCCCAAGACTCTCCAAGCTACAAGCAGATGTGGAAGAAATGGATCTCTTTATGCATTTCCAAGTCGAGTTAGGTTATGCCACTTGGCTTCTGAAGTGACATTGCAAGCGGGCAACGCTGTCTATTTTGATGAGTATCAGCGCCACATTTTTAAAAAGCCTGAGCACCTAAGGGGTTTGGTGCTTGGGCGTATCCCACTGAACATTCTGTGCTGGCCACGTCAAATGCCTTCTAGTCCATGCGCCGATGACCATAATGATAGGGTCTCACTTCCCATGATGTTCTTGCCACTGCTCTCCAGGCTTCGACGGATGGATATGGCATCGTTGTCCTCTGGAACCAGTGTGTCCTTCACAAGTCCTTACCGAGCAAGATGGCGCACAGCCATCTGGCACAGCCTGCACTGTAGCTAGAAGAAGTCGCTGTCATACCTCGGATTACAAGATACACGCACCAATGCTTGAAGAGATTCCGAGCATCCAGAATGTGATCGCAGAAAAGATCCTTGATGGGATACTGTAGCCAATCATGCAGCGTTATGGGTCTTCCAGTCAGTGTTACTCATTCGTGGCACTTGGTCACCATGATTTTGCCATCTCACCACCCCAGATCTGCCATTCGTGTTATGACACCAGAACAATAGGACATAACAAGGGTTTAGCAAAGTGCCTTTGGTGGATAATAGTGCGGTTGGGAGAGGAAAATGCCACACTCGGTCCATCCTACGCCCCGGGAAAATACGCCAGACACAGGCAAAGAGCAAGACCTGTCGAGACTTTGGTGGAATCACAATATACCAAGTCGTCAATGGACAGCAGATTGTCCACCCTACTTGGTCGGGCAAAGTGAGAAGAACATTGGGATCTTGAGCCGCAAAGATGAGGAGTTCGCACGATTCACATGGCGACAGGTTGAGGAGCTAGTTCGTAAGTCTACCCTTTTCCTGAAGTTGCGAGTGTCGTGAGGGCACAACACCAGCAGAGGGCGACATGCATGCAACATCAGCTACAAAGATGGTTCCTGACACGTTTCACTCGTCCAAGGGACGAACAATATCCACCTTTTTCAGCGACCATCAAGCCAGCTTCGGGGCTATCTTGCCTATGTCTACCATCTCAAGAAGACCTATGGCTCCGTTCTACTATATATCCAGCAACATCGCCTCCATTGGCCCATGATCAGTCCCAGCGGCGACCCGCCATTCAGTAATTCTTCTGACTACAAGATTTTATACAACGACTGGCCGTACTTTGTCGAACAAGGGATACAACATCTCGTGGTGTGGACGAAATTTTCCATCGACGAGGTTGAAGAGACGGGAGAAGTGACTCCGGAGGCGAAGAGCCAGATCGAAGAGTTCATCAAGAGGACATTCTGTGCAGGGAAAGACGGGAAGAAGATAGAGAGGGAGAGGATCGTGTGGTTTAAGAACTGGAAGAGTCTGAAAAGCGTGCATGCGTTGGGTAAGTTGAGATCGTCCGAGGTGAAGCTGTGGACGTGGATGAGGCTCTGATCGTGGCTAACTGAGACGTCTATAGAGCATTTCCACATTATGCTGTATCAGCCCCCGGAGGAGCTCGTGAAAGCTGTTACAGAGGGGGATCGGCCAACAGGTGAAAGCTGGATGGCAGAGAACAGTTCTCTGTAGATTCAAGCGACGGCGTCACTTGTTACCAACTCCAATCTGGTCGGATAGAATATACTCGCATCGGAAGAACAGGAGCCAGCATGCACAGGATGTGCATTAAATGGACGGGGGAAACCATGGTTTTTTTTACGAGGAACCAGAGACTCGGGAATTAATTGGTGCCGGTTCCCAGGTTTTCCCATTAATGTTTCTTTGGATCTTGCAGTTTGCGGCATGTGGATGACGCAGCATTTTTGGTTTGTTCAGGGTCTCCACTTGTGCTCAGAAACCCGCTGCGGCTTGTCCAGTGAAGAATGGTTCGCATGCACGAAAAGAACTGCAAATTCCCCTCGAAAGTGGAAACAGGCATCTTTTTTAGACCTCTTTACTCATCGTGCCAGCTGTGTCACCAAATTTCCTCCACGGTCATCACCGAGCTCTTCACTCTGTCTCCTCTACTGCCTCCGTTGACCACCGAACAGCGTGGCACTCGAGGGCCTTGTTCGTATCAGTCGCGCAGGAGACTTGACCTTTCGCCCCCCCGCCGTATCCGACCCTCCACGACGTCATATCACAATTGCCCATTTCTTGCTCTACCACCTGTACCTCTTCCATTGTACCGAATCATCCCTCGTGCATGAGGGCGGGCAATGGACAAGATGAAGCACTCAATAGGTGGCGCGCTGCGTAATCGCAGTGAGTCGAAGAGTATGGTCATGCCCCTCAATGCGCGACCGTTGCTTCAGGCTGACTTGAAGACTCAGGCAATCGCTCTTCTTCAGAGGACACACGCGAAGCCGCGGATGAGGACACTATGGTCATCGAACCCGAGCAGGGAAACAGTGAGATTGATCTTACGATACTTGAGGAGAACGTGGTGCTAACAACTGAACATCAGTCCTGTTACACATCATCTCACAATTGCGCCCTGGGGCCGACCTGTCCAGAATCACCCTCCCGACCTTCATCCTCGAGGAAAGATCGATGCTAGAAAGAATAACAAAGTAAGGTGTTTCTGAAAGGCAACAAATGCGATCAAAAGCTTACGGGGTGCTTTTAGTTTTATGGCCCATCCTGATACCCTTCTCCCGATGCCTTCTATCGACGACCCGATTGAACGATTTATCTCGGTTGTCAAGTTCTATCTGAGTGGCTGGCATATCAGACCTGCGTACGACGTCTTACAGTGCCGTATCTGACAACAGAGCTGATTATTTGCTAGTGGTGTCAAGAAACCCTTGAACCCGATCCTCGGGGAAGTGTTCACCTGCTGGTGGGAATATCCAGACAAGACGCGAGGTTACTATATTTCGGAACAGACGTCCCATCATCCCCCAAAGTCGTCATATTTCTTTATGGCACCGCACCACCATATTCGGGTTGACGGTACTTTGAAGCCTCGCAGCAAGTTTCTGGGCAACTCGGCGGCTAGCATGATGGAAGGCATATCATACCTGAGATTCACAAACCGGGGAAAGTCCAAGGGTGGAGAAAAATAGTACGTTTGGCTCCTCAAATTTCCCTGGAGGCGTTTCTAACCTCAGCAGCATCCTAACGCAACCCAACATGTACGCCCGTGGGATTCTCTTCGGCAAGATGAAATATGAGCTGGGCGACCATTCCTACGTGCGATGTCCAGAGAATGGGCTGGCAGCAGATATTGAATTCAAGACCAAGGGCTGGGTTGGGGGCACCTACAATGCTATTGGAGGGGTTATCAGAAATGAGCGAACTGGAGAAGTCCTATATGAATTGTCAGGATACTGGTCCGGAGAGATGACGATCAAGAATACCAAAACCGGACAGAAAAAATTGCTCTTTGACGCCACACATGCCAAACATGCCCCTCCTTTGACCCGGCCAATTGAAGAACAGGGCGAACGCGAATCGCAAAGACTTTGGAAGTCGACGGTGCAGGCAGTGCACGCGAGGGACCATGAAGTTGCTACAGCCGAGAAAGCCAAAATTGAAGATCGGCAACGAGAAGAGGCCAAGCGAAGAGAAGAACTGGGTGTTGAATGGAAGCCCAAATTGTTCCGGCGGGTGGATGCACGGCCTGGATCCCCTGAAGAAGGCGAGGAGGATCTGGAGTGGATCATTAATGCGCACTTGTGAGTTTTCTTACTGCTTCGTCCTTGGTCTTGACTAATGGCCTTATTAGGGATCCCAAAGCCTCGCCGGATGAGCTTGTGGAAAAGATTCTCTCAATAGCGCCTATACTTCCAGGCCAAGTTGCAACCTCCGACCAAGAAACGAGGCGCCACTCTCTCGTGCAGAATGAACATGGTTCTCATCAACCAGGAGGTCATCTGCACGCCTCGGACAATCTGATTGATTTCGATTCCCGACCCCCAAGCACAGCGCCGCCGGAGAAACATTCGACACAAGGGAACTCCCAATCACAACATACTGAACAGCAAAAGACGGCGAATTTGATGGATGATGACCATGAAGAAATGTCTCATATGAATAACCAAATGTCGAAAATGAACATGCACGAGGCAATGGTACCAGAAGGCCAAAAACCACTGAGAAGGGCAGACACAGACACTAGCGAGGTGGATCTGTTTGTTGATGCCGAAAGCTGAGGGTTCAAGATATGAGGGCTGTTGAGAAAGTGATGTGGTTTGACATTCCCGTGCCATCTATAAAGTCGCCAGGAGAAAGGGACCCAGGTCATCCTTGTCCATCTCCATCTCCATCGACAAACGATCTCCACGATAACGAGAATATAGAGGGTCAAGTGGTCCGGGTTGTTCAAGGCTGACAGGCGTCGAGAGCATGTTCTAGAGCGCACCTACAGTGCAGCAGAAGCACAAGACCCCTAATGCATTTTATGAAGGCTGAGCTGGCATACAAGTTCGGTGTAGCTTTCTTGTCTTCCAACTCTAGGTGCTTTGCCACGTACCTGCGTCCAGGAGCCCGAGTATTGCCGAAGCCCGAGCGACCCCTAGCAAATCAAATGAGGTGGATTAGCTCGTGTCAAGGCTAATTAGAGGTGCCTAAACTTCTCTGGGGTAAGCGCCTTGCGGAGGATAAAGACACCTTGGGGACAATCAGCAGGTGCGGGGAAGCCTTGGGACTCTCGCCTGACGCCTAAACCACCCTTGGACCTCCCTGGCTCCCTCCCTGCCAGCCTTCGGTGCTCGGTAAATGCAACAACCTTGGAACGTTTCATGTGATGGCCCTTGCGCAGCCCGGTGAGTGGGAAGGTGCCATTGAGCTGCATGCCAGAAAGGGCGGTCGCAAGGGGACGCAAGCCACCCAGTAGGTAGTAATATAATAAGCGGCGCACCGACTTCGGTTCGACTTCATGTTCGACCTCCCTTCTTCCTCGTACACTGAGACTCTTCCCCCTGTTTGCCTTATCACGCAGCCCTTCTCCTGCATAGCACTGTGGAATCCCCGGCCTTCAATCAATTCGTTCAGTCCCTGAACACTTGTTCCTCCGCGCCTTACTCAGTCTACCCCGGAACCTGCGCTACACATTGCCGAGCATCTCCTCTTCGACTTCAGAAACCAACACGACAGCAATCTCTCGAGAGACTACGCTCGACTGTTCACTGGACGCGTGTTTTTGCTACAAGTCGGCCTATCACAAATCTCCACAACTCCTTCCACCGCGCCCACTTGTCCCCCCGATTATCGAACAGCCAACGGCCCAATACTTCCTCCTTCAACACCGCCTCGCAGCAAAGTAAACATAATCAAGCAAACCCATAACAATGCAGACCCGCACAATCCTCGGCGTGGGTGCCCTTCTCGGTGTCGGTGCGTTGGCAGTCACCCAACTGTCCATCCAATCACAGGACCGCCAGTACAAGAAAACTCTCCAATACATGCACGACGGCAGGGAGAAGATCCAGGACCGCATGAATCAGATGGCCAACAGTGTGACTGGAAAGAAGTAAATTCATAGAAGCCACTGATAACACTGGGGATTGAAATGGCGGGGAAATAACCAAACCGAGAAGGGCGCTGAGGTGAAGAATAGTGGTGGGAAGTTGAGCTGCATACAGCAAAGAGTTAGTATTGAGTTGGTTAGTCGGAGGGAGCCGGTGGTCACATAGACATGAGCTACATGGCATCTTTTTTTCTCACGGTCAAGTCATACATACTCGTGGCCAACTGTGTTGCGACAACGGAGCGACATGACAAGTTGACAGCATTTGCGTGCCAGCACGGATATGGGTTCTCCGTACCATCCACAAGACAATGCAGTTTCAAATTCCATATCTCCTATTTTCTCGACCTAGACTCCGTACTCCTTCGATCCATCTCAATTGGATCCATTCGCGCGAGACGCATACATCCTCACTCGGTACTGTACCGGACACAGAAAAACTCCTGTTGTGTGCGTGCATGCATGCATGATCGTACCAAGTACCTAGGTTCGCAATGTGATGTACCTTGGTACTCGTACTTTATTGTTACCCTCCTCCTGAAAGTTTCCTAATGTCCTGAATACCCTGGATGCCTGGCAACTGGGTTGCTGGGTCGTGTCCATGTACGGAGTACGGAGTACAGAGTACAGAGTGTAAAGTATCCACGTCGTATCAGAACCAGATCCTGGTCTGGGGCCGGGGAGACGTTCAAGATGGGATATGAGGAGAAAACAAGGCTATGCCATGCTGTGCTATGCAAATACTGTATACCGAGTATGGACGCCTGAAAGGGGTCGAGGGATACACCGTTGGTCAATGCTCACAGTGCAGTGCAATATAAATGTAATACAACACAATACAAGGCAACACAGCATAGCACAGCATAACATAGGACAGGAAAAGACAACATAGAGTCCTCAATTCATGTTCCCTTTTTGTCGTGTCTCTCACGAGTCCTCGTCCTCTGTCTCGGTATCCGTCTCGGAGGTGTCACTGTCATCATCGTCACCATCGGTGTCGCTTTCGTCGTCGTCATCGCTTGCTTCTTGCGTCGTGTTGGCTTGAGTCTGAGCCACAGGAATCCCTTTCGTGTCGGCAGCCACGGCCTTCTTCTTTTTCTTCTTCGGTGTCGCTGGGGAGCCGGTCAGGCCGCCGGACTTCATCGCTTGGAGTTGACCCGCGAGAGAATCTGTTTGGTCAGGAATCGTTAGCGTTACTCTTCTGGTGTCTGCAGTTTGTGACAAGGTTGGGTCGAGATACATACCTTCCTCGGGTTCGCTAATGTCGTCGTCACTTTCGACCACTTCAGCTTCCTTGGGGTCTCTCACGTCCAACACCACGTCTACCTTCTCGTCCAGCCCGATGTAACTATCACACACCAAGTGCATGACAAACGGAAAGGCGTGGACCTGGGGCGGTGCCTGAAAGGGACATTTCAAAGTGACGACGTTAAAAGTGGGTTTACCAGTGTCCGGGTGAAATATGGGCCGGTCGAAACTGGTAAATGTGAAGGGGGGAACAGAAATACGGCCGGTACGTGCTTCTGCGAGAAAGACGTGCCATCGAGGAGCGTGGTCTGCGGCAAAATAGGGTGCATGTGCCAGAGGCGGTTGTACACTTCCTTCTTTGGCATCATCTTCCACGTACGAGCCATCGGGGAGTTTCTTTCTCTTCGACTTTGCCGGTTTCCGACCATGCAACGCATCCAGGTCTCCTTCATCTGGGTCGATGTCCTCGAGATCCAGTGGGTTGATTGGGGGTATCTCCTTTTCTGGTGTTCCAGGAGGGATAACGCGGGCTTTGATCACGAGTTGAACCAATGACCCAGGCGTGACGACGCGCTCGCCAACAACTTTGAAGAAGGCCTTTGCGATGACAAGATGGGGGATTTGAGCGGCCACCGCCATTGCTTGGTTGTATTGTTCATCCGAAAGATCAGAGCACAGCTGTCTTCGTGTTGTGGACGGGAGAGACATGAACTTTTGAAATGTCATTGGCGACTTTGAGGATTTGACGATCTTGTCAGCGATTGCCGGTGTGAAGTTGGGAAGTTGGAGAATTGCTGAAGCCGAGGGCGGAACGGCTTGGATGATATTCTGTGAGGTGTGATAGGATGCTAAGAGGGGTTTCACCATGCCAAATGGCAGAGTTATTGATGCAAACGAGTTGTTCAACAAGAGAGCGGTTGGGGCGACATCGAACTTCTCTTTCTCCAGCTCGGGGTCGTCCAAGTCGATCCGAGCCAGGTAGGCCCAGAGAAGGGCAAGTGTTTTCCGTCGCACTGGGTCGTCGATGGCTTTCAATCGTTCCTTGTCTGCTTCTGTAAGGGCAGAACTGCTGAGGACTTTGCTTTCCACCTTTGCAGCACCAGCATCACTCCTAGGTCCTTTCAGAGTCTCTTTGAATTCTTCGCCGATACTGGTGGCTGCCACGACGGCGCCCTCCGATAGATCTTCCTTCCACTCTCGGAATAGATTGCCTGCGCTAGCATGGAGGACTTTGTCCTTTGTGAGAGCCTGAGTTCCATACCACCACTTCCCCAACGTGTAGGGGAGAATGATTCCAAGAAGGATGCCGTAGAAGGCGACCACAAACCAGCGGTTGCCCTCTTCGACCATCCACTTGGGCAATGCAATGCCGATACTCGTGGATTGCTTCCCATCGGGGTTGCCATATTGTAGATAGTTGTTTCTGATCTCGTCATCCGTCAATGCCTTGTAGGCCTTTGTCATTTCCACCCAGCGATCGTTCACGTCGTCCATGGTTTCGTTCTTGGAGGCATCGGGCTTGGCCTTGTCAGGATGGAACTTGAGCGATAGCCTCTTGTAGAATTTGTCAATTTCCCGCTCCGACGCACTCTGTCTGCTTGTCAGCATCTGTCTGTCGCAACAACCATATTCTTCGACGTACCCTTGACACGCCCAAGATATCGTAGGGATCCCACATCTTGGGGACCGTTCTCTGCGTGACGATGATCAAATATATCATGTAAGCCATGAATGTATAGCCCACGATCACCGCTATGATCCTTTTTGTCTTGCGATTCTGCCTCTTTCGTCTCCTCCTCTGCGCCTCGATGATGTCAACATTGTGAGGTTTGAAATCTGACTTTACTCGGGTCGCGGTTTGTTCGAGGTCTGTGGATGCTTTGAGGACGTTATACGTGAGGGGCACCGTGACCAAGCCGGCCATGGTCAGCATGAAGAATGGGAAGAATTGACCCTGGTCATCGTAATTGTATTCGGAGGACATGGTGACTTGACCTGGGTGCGCAAGCCGCTTGGGGCTGCGCTGTTGGACTGTTCTGGGGTACCGATGACCTTTGTCAATACAATGGGCACTGATCAGATACAGTTGTCAAAAGAAAATTGGTACACAAGGACAGTGAGCGACGAATTGAATAGGGAAAAGGAAAAGTTGTCGTAGAGTCGGAGTGGCTCGTGCGTCCTTTCAACTCCGCAAAAATGGTCGACGCGAGAGGTGGCTTCAACTTTCTCCAAATCGGCGCTAAGGAAAATCCCCTCAGCCTCGTCAGGGGGCGAAAAGGGGCAGTTACTTGCTGTTCTTAGCAGTGTTCGTTTTTCTAGATACTAGATATCTAACTTGCTATAACAGCAGAAACGAAACATTCTATACCTTCTGGAGTCTTCGAGCGATTTGATGCCGCAGAACCTGAGAATATAGGCATATCGCAACCACCTGCCAAGCTGAACATCCAGCTTGTCGTACTTTTCGGTTTGCTTTTTCTAGACACAAAAGGTGAAGGAGTAACCTTCTCTACCCCATCACGGCGCCAGGAACGTCCCCCTCAATTTCAACGCGAAAGAATCAAGTATGCCTTGTCACCACTCCTGCGCACTAAATTCTGGAAGGAACAGAAAGATGAAGAGTGCCGCAACAGCTAAGGCTTCTGCCCGTCCTTTCCCAACTCCCCCAAACTTTGAAGCTTCGAGGTCTTGCATTTGATTTCCACCCAGGGTGTCGCTCTTTGACAATAAAACTCGATCTCAGGGTCCAGACCCTTCAGTCGTCGCTCTTCTCCCGTCAACATCGCATGCTCTGCCCCAGATCCGGCCCCGAGCGGTCCATCAATAGACCCGGCCGGCAACGAGATCATATCCTGAAAGTCCGAGGTGCAGCAGTACAGCGGACTACCACATCTAGCACAGAAGTGGCGGTTGACCGTGCGGCCCGAGTCGGAGCCTTTGTCGCCGTAGGTAGTCATTTGCGGTGGTGGGATGATAGCGTTGTCGGGCCTGAGGTCCAGAGCGGAGCGCGGAAATAGGATGTTGGCCATGAAAACCGAGCCAGACCATTTTTTGCAGGCGTCGCAGTGGCAGATGATGCTCTTGACGGGCTGTTTGAGGACCGTGTATCTCCAGGCCCCGCAAAGACAGGAACCGGTCAGGGTTTCGGCTGGATCGCTCATTGTTTTATTGGTTGGAGTGTTGTCGTTGTCGTCGTTGTCGAACGAGCCAGGACTAACGGTGAGATAGATCGAAGTTCTTGTGTTGGAGAACAAAAGATAGGTGGTAACAGGAATTACGGGTGCTGTTGTTGCAGGGGATGTAAGTAGGAAGATTTACTTCTGAGTCACGCGACCAGGCAGCCACCACACCTTTTCGGTTACAGAAGGAATTGAGGACTAGATATATTAACTGGCAGTCACTGATTGTGAGACAAGCACAGGGACGGTGAGAAAGCATGCCGAAAGGGACTTTCAATTCGATATGTTGGTAGAGGCTTCAATATATGCTTAAAGAAATAGAGCGGCGGGCGATTCCTGCACGTCCTTCAAGCTCGAACTTTGACAAATTCCCAATCATAGCCCCGTCCTCATTCCTAGAGGTTATAGGTCGTCCTTAGGCGCCATGAGGAAGACGTAACTTCCCTCCGACAAACAATGGACGCCAAACCGTTCCTCGTCCTGATGCCGCTCTGCCGAACCAGATAATCTCCAGAAGACATGATAACCCAAGAGCTTTCCAGATGCCGCATTCCGAACTCCGAACTTTTTTGTGACCGCGACGATATTAAATGGCCTCAACCTCGTCTGACGCGTTTGGAAACCCGGCGACTTCAATCTTAACCGGGACGGACTTCACCTCGCTGGTAATCATGGAGGTTTTTTTCCCCTTTTGTTTGGCTTGTTTCTTTTGCAGAGCCTGTTGTCGCTCCAACTCTGCTCTTCGCCGTCTGGCCTCTTTTCTTGCCTGGGCTTCCTTCTTTGCCTGGGCTTCCTTCTTTGCCTGGGCTTCCTTCTTTGCCTG